>NC_092150.1:89997055-90189555 GCF_045791955.1 Oncorhynchus clarkii lewisi
TAGGAACAGTGGGTTAACTGCCTGTTCAGGGGCAGAACGACGGATTTTGTACCTTGTCAGCTCGGGGATTCGATCTTGCAACCTTCCGGTTACTGGTCCAACGCTCTAACCACTAGGCTACGCTGCCGCCCCAAATGAATATCACTGAGTTAAGAAAATATTGGAATTAAATAGGCTAATGCAATTGAAGGTCTTTATCATATTGTTATTTACTGAAACTTCCAAAGACATCATCTAACCGTTTTAAATAATTTAAAGCAGTTTGTCGTGTGTGTTCAACTATACATTTCAGCAACGTTATGATCGGGACAGCCTTATCGCTCTGCTTTGAGACGAGCGTTGGGGGGGGGACGACGACGACTCATCTTGACAAATCGATCAATGTCCGATTTTGTGTTTTCACTGAATCTCCTTTTGGGATATTTGGTCACAATTAAAGCTGGGGAAATGTTAGCCGAGTTGCGTGTTCATGACGATAATATTTGGTCTAGTTTGCTCATCTAACTGTGTTTATCAGAACATTTAGCTAGCGTGTTATGTAGCTGGTATAACAGGTGGGTTATTTCTCTCTTCACTGGCGTAGTAGCTTCGGCTATATCATGACTGAAAGTCCTTGACTTCTGATAGTCAATCATTGTCATTTTTTGGTTTCACTAGAATGTCTTGTCTGTAAACAGTATTTGGTTATTTGATATCTGACTGGGCAAATAAATAAGTGTCCGTTCATCTATTTTGTTTTTCTAATATCTGATCAGGCACATTTAGCGGTGTGGTATGAATCAAGTGGATTATTGACTTTGAGGAAACTCAAACCCCCCGCGGAGGTTGTGAAATACGAACATGAGACTCGCACCCTTTTTAAAAAAAATATAGATGTTCTGCGCATATCATGAAACGTGAAACGGAGTTAGTTCCATGATAGGGCTTATGCCCAGCTGGTGTAACAGATAGGATTTTTAGGTCCGTCGTAGAGCACATTTTCCAATGTCGGACGGAGAGTTACGACTGGTGCAAACCAGAGGTATTTAGAGAGCGTTTTCTATGGCTCTGCCCAGGGACACTGTTCCCTTCTGAACCGTTCTCTCTTAGTTTTTAATGCTCTGGGATTGTTTTTACGTGATTTACAAACTGGGTGGTTTCGAGCCCTGAATGCTGATTTGGCTGACAGGAATGGTATATCAGACCATAACAGTGGTTGTAGTATGAGCGTGTTTTTGCCTCTTCATTTAAATACAATTATCCTGATGGATAAGATTGTCTTCTAGCTAAATGTCTGCACATGTATTGTAATTTCTATATAATACTGAGGTAAATCCGTCTCATATTGTCTAACCCTTTCTACTAAAAGTATTTCTGTGATCTGATTGGTGATAAATTGGTCTCGGCAAGTGGTTGTTTATTAATTTATTAATCTGTCTGTGATCTGATGGGTAAATTGTTTGGTTCTGTCTGTGATCTGGTGGGTAATTGTTTGGTTGTGTCTGTGATCTGGTGGGTAATTGTTTGGTTGTGTCTGTGATCTGGTGGGTAATTGTTTGGTTCTGTCTGTCAGCATTCCCTCTACAGTGATCCACCCCTCCATCGTGCGGTTGGGTCTGCAGTACTCCCAGGGTATCGTGGCGGGTTCCAACGCTCGCTCTGTGGCCCTGCTCCATGCCTTCAAACAGGTACAGTACGACTGACACCCCAGCTCTTAGTTAACCCCCTAGAGTCGATTGATGCGCCGGTGAGTAAATCTAAGTTGCATAACAAACAAATCCACATCAAAATTAGTCCGTTTCAGCAAGAGGTTGTTTATTTTTGTATTTTTTTGCATTGGATGTTTCTCAATCCGCCAGTGTCGCACGTTCACATCTGCGGTGTTGGTCAGACCAGGAGACGTCCCGAAAATCGGTCTTCTCACGAAAACGTCTGTAGTGTCCGAACTACAAACTATTACGACCATATTTTTCTTCTCTCTCTTAACTAATGGAATTATGATTCTGGCTTTGTGCCTACCCCCCCCCCCCCCCCCCCCAAAAAATGGGGTTAAATATGTGTAAAATGTGTATATCTCCTAGATATAGGACAGACTCTTCAACACCTTGTTTCTTATGGTAAATTTTTTGGGACTGGCCTTTCTCTGAATGTATTTCTATGGGGTATGGTGGTAAAGGCCAAATTCAATATTTTATTAAATAATTGTTAGATATATATATCATACTCACTGACATTGAAGTGTCTTACATTTCCCACATCCATCAGTCTCTTGAGAAATATTTGTTTTTGTTTTGGTGCTATGTATCCATACGACTATACCTGCGACTATACCTGCGACAATACCTACGATAATCCATACGACTGTACATACGACTATATCTACGACTATACCTCTTCCAACAGGTGATCAGGGACTACACTACTCCACCCAATGAAGAGCTGTCCAGGGATCTGGTCAACAAACTGAAGCCCTATATCAGGTACAGGATCCTCATAGCGCTTTCTGTGAAATACTATGTTTATACAGTGCATTCGGAAAAGGATCCAGACCCCTTAACATTTTCCCACATTTTGTTACATTACAGCCTTATTCTAAAATGGATCCCCCCTCATCAATCTACACACACAACCCCATAATGACAATATAAAAAACGTTTTTTTATCAATTTTTGCAAATGTATTACGAATATAAAAAAACAGATACCTTATTTACCTAAGTATTCAGACCCTTTACTGTGAGACTCGAACATGAGCTCAGGTACATCCTGTTTCCATTGATCATCCTTGAGATGTTTCTGCAACTTGATTGGAGTCCACCTGTGGTAAACTCAATTGATTGGACATGATTTGGAAAAGCACACAGCAGCATCATGTTGTGGGGATGTTTTTCAGCGACAGGGTCTGGAAGACTAGTCATTATCGGGGACAGATGAATGGAGCAAAGAGAGATCCTTGATGAAAACCTGCTCTAGAGCACTCAGGACCTCAGACTGGGGCGAAGGTTCACCTTCAAACAGGACAACGACCCTAAGCACACAGCCAAGACAACACAGGAGTGGTTTCGAGACAAGTCTCTGAATGTCCTTGAGTGTCCCAGACAGAACCCGGACTTGAACAAGATCAAACATCTCCGGAGAAACCTGAAAATATCTGTGCAGCGATGCTCCCCATCCAACCTGACAGAGCTTGAGAGGATCTGCAGATAAGAATGATAGAAACTCCCCAAATAGAGGTGTGCCAAGCTTGTAGCGTCAATACCCAAGAAGACTCGAGGCTGTAATCGCTGCCAAAGGTGCTTCAAGAAAGTACAGAGTAAAGGGTCTGGATATTTGTTTTTTTATTTGTCATTATGGGGTATTGTGATGTCATTATGGGGTATTGTGATGTCATTATGGGGTATTGTGATGTCATTATGGGGTATTGTGATGTCACTATGGGGTATTGTGTGTATATTGTGGGGGGGGGGGGCAATTTAATCCATTTTAGAATAAGGCTGTAACGTAACAATGTGGAAAAAGTCAAGGTGTCTGAATACTTGCTGAATGCATTGTATGTCACATCTTACTGTGGAACTAGCATCTTGTGAATCATGTCTCAGGGTTGAGCTTGTACCATGTTGTTGTTGCAGCTTTCTCAATCAATGTCGACCTCTGTCAGCGAGCATGGGCAACGCAATCAAGTACATCAAGAAAGAAATCTCCAATATTCCAAGTCAATGCAAAGAGGAGGAGGTAAATTCAGAATACAGTGTGTTAGTGGCCAGGTTGTGGTCAGAAAGATGTTTCACTCATCATATCCATATTACGTCTGGTCATTTTGTCTCTCTCCCCCCCGTATGGTAATTTTGTCTCCTCCCCCCCCCCATATGGTAATTTTGTCTTTCTCCCCCCCATATGGTAATTTTGGCTCTCTCCCCCCTCCATAGGCAAAGACCAAACTGCTGAAGTGTATAGACCGG
Organism: Oncorhynchus clarkii lewisi; assembly: GCF_045791955.1. NCBI lineage: Eukaryota > Metazoa > Chordata > Actinopteri > Salmoniformes > Salmonidae > Oncorhynchus > Oncorhynchus clarkii. The sequence continues at coordinate 90,000,993 of NC_092150.1, forward strand.
TACATAGAGGAGAAGATAGTTCTGGCAGCCAAGGCCATCTCTAAATACGCTATAGAGAAGATCAGTGATGGAGATGTCATTCTAGTTTATGGATGGTAAGAAAACAAATAAGGACTTTTAATCAAGAGGTCTGAGCCTCTTAGGGCCGGTCACCTGGACACCGATTTAAGCCGAGTTAAATAGCATGGTCAATTGAGAATGTCCATTGAAATAGCTTTTCAGTCCAGGCCTATTCTTAATCTGTGTCTGGGAAACTGCTCCATGGTGTTAATGACTAAGTAGAAACCACTCCATGCTGTTAATGACTAAGTGGAATCCGCTCCATGGTGTTAATGACTAAGTAGAAACCACTCCATGGTGTTAATGACTAAGTAGAAACCACTCCATGGTGTTAATGACTAAGTAGAAACCACTCCATGGTGTTAATGACTAAGTGGAATCCGCTCCATGGTGTTAATGACTAAGTAGAAACCACTCCATGCTGTTAATGACTAAGTGGAATCCGCTCCATGGTGTTAATGACTAAGTAGAAACCCCTCCAAGGTGTTAATGACTAAGTAGAAACCCCTCCAAGGTGTTAATGACTAAGTAGAAACCACTCCAAGGTGTTAATGACTAAGTAGAAACCACTCCATGGTGTTAATTACTAAGTAGAAACCCCTCCAAGGTGTTAATGACTAAGTAGAAACCCCTCCAAGGTGTTAATGACTAAGTAGAAACCACTCCATGGTGTTAATTACTAAGTAGAAACCCCTCCAAGGTGTTAATGACTAAGTAGAAACCCCTCCAAGGTGTTAATGACTAAGTAGAAACCACTCCAAGGTGTTAATGACTAAGTAGAAACCACTCCATGGTGTTAATTACTAAGTAGAAACCCCTCCAAGGTGTTAATGACTAAGTAGCAACCCCTCCAAGGTGTTAAGGTGTTAATGACTAAGTGGAATCCGCTCCAAGGTGTTAATGACTAAGTGGAATCCGCTCCAAGGTGTTAATGACTAAGTAGAAACCACTCCACGGTGTTCATGTAAAAGTGTTGTACTGACAGTCACAGAGACCAGGGTTTGAGTCGCGGTTGGGATACACCCCAAATTCACGACATTACAATACATAACTGATCTCCCATCCTGTCTCCCACCTGTAAAGTCTATCCAATCCTCTCAACTCTACAGTAGTACCACCTTAGAGTATAGGACAGGGGTACTCAACTCTACAGTAGTACCACCTTAGAGTATAGGACAGGGGTACTCAACTCTACAGTAGTACCACCTTAGAGTATAGGACAGGGGTACTCAACTCTGACCCTACGAGGTCCGGAGCCTTCTGCTTTTCTGATCTACCTGATAATTAAATGCACACACCTGGTCTCCCAGGTCTAAATCAGTCCCTGATTAGAGGGGAACAATGGGGAAAAAAATGCAGTGGACCTGGCTTCGAGGTCCAGAGTTGAGTTTGAGGGGTTAGAGGTCGGTTGGGGCCTGCGTCCCTTCGCCCCCCTTATTAGCAGATCTGGCACCAGGCTAGGGGGTCAGTAAGGAACTCATCAGTTGTTGATGTCATATCCTGTCCTTCCGTAGCTCGTCCCTGGTGAACCACATCCTGTGCGAGGCGTTTGAGAAGAGCAGGAAGTTCCGCGTTATTGTGGTGGACAGCCGGCCTCGTCTGGAGGGAAGGGAGGCTCTGAGACGTCTCGTACAGAGAGGCATCAGCTGCACCTACGTCCTCATCTCTGCGCTCTCATACATACTACCTGAGGTAACCTAGTCCTCGTACATACTACCTGAGGTAACCTAGTCCTCGTACATACTACCTGAGGTAACCTAGTCCTCGTACATACTACCTGAGGTAACCTAGTCCTCGTACATACTACCTGAGGTAACCTAGTCCTCGTACATACTACCTGAGGTAACCTAGTCCTCGTACATACTACCTGAGGTAACCTAGTCCTCGTACATACTACCTGAGGTAACCTAGTCCTCATACATACTACCTGAGGTAACCTAGTCCGCATACATACTACCTGAGGTAACCTAGTCCTCGTACATACTACCTGAGGTAACCTAGTCCTCATACATACAGTGAGGCAAAAAAGTATTTAGTCAGCCACCAATTGTGCAAGTTCTCCCACTTAAAAAGATGAGAGAGGCCTGTAATTTTCATCATCGGTACACTTCAACTATGACAGACAAAATCTGAAAAAAATTCAGAAAATCATATTGTAGGATTTTTAATGAATTTATTTGCATTGCAAATTATGGTGGAAAATACGTGGAAAAAGTGAAAATGAAATACAGAAATATCGAATTTACATAAGTATTCACACCTCTTTGCTATGACACTTGACAATTTCAATTTCATTTGATCATCCTTGAGATGTCACTGATTGGAGTCCACCTGTGGCCAATTCAATTGTTTGGACATGATTTAGAAAGAAACACCTGTCTATGTAAGGTCCCACAGTTGACAGTGCATGTCAGAGCAGAAACTATATCATGAAGTTCAAGGACCTGTCCGTAGATATCCGAGAGAATTGTGATGAGGCATATATCTGGGGAAGGATATGAAACAATTTCTACAGTGTTGAAAGTTTCCCAGAGCACAGTGGTCTCTATCATTGGGAAATGGAAAAAATATGTAACTACCCAGACTAGAGCTGGATGTCTGACCAAACTGGGCAAGAAGGACCTTGGTCAGGGAGGTGACCAAGAACCCAATGACCAGTCTGACAAAACTACAGAGTTCCTTGGCTGAGATGGGAGAACCTGCCAGAAGGACAACAGTCTCTACCACACTTCACCAAGCTGGGCTTGATGAGAGAGTGGCCAGATGGAAGCCATGGGGTGTGAATACTTATGTAAATGATATATTTCTGCATTTAATTTTCAATAAATTTGCTACAATTTTCTAAACATGTTTTCACAGTCATTATGGGCGAGCTACAAAATCTGTTAAATCTGTTTAGAATTCCGTCTCTTTCTGAAGGCACTGTAGAATCGTGAGAATCGCAGTAAATATTGTATCGGCAAATAAGTATCGCAATAACATTGTCATCCCTGGCAGTAGCCAGCCCTACCACCTGATGTGGGCACAAAACAGTTTATTGCCTCCTAGAGGACTGGAGGTGTCATTGCACTGTGGAACTTTATCATTTAGGCACTTGTTGATTTATCGCGTCGTGGACCTCTTGTAGATAATCCAAAATTCCAGTGAATAGTTTAACCTTACAATGTTATTTTGGTTTAACTCTCTCACTCTTCCCTGTTATTTTAACTAACCTCCCCACAGCACATGTAACTAGCTGTATGTCCGTTTTATAAATGGTCTAATTTAACTAAAAAATTCCATCATTAAACTTGCCCCTTTCCCCCAGGTGTCGAAGGTGTTCCTGGGTGCCCATGCCCTGCTGGCTAATGGCTATGTGATGTCTCGTGTGGGCACATCTCAGATAGCTCTGGTGGCTAGGACCTTCAACGTGCCAGTTCTGGTCTGCTGTGAGACATACAAGTTCTGTGAGAGGGTGCAGACTGACTCCTTTGTCTCCAATGAGCTCGGTAAGGTGACAAGCATTCATTTAGCCTTCTTGAGTTTATTATTTAATAGGTAAGGCATGAGAACCTAAGGATTATGGTGCGATAACTCCCGACTGAGGGCTGCTCTGAGCCTAGGCCCGGGAAACTCCCTCTAAAAAGGACTGTTATCACACAATAATTCCCGAGTTCGTTGCTTTTATAAAACAGTTAGCCAAATTATTTATTAAAAAAAAAAAGATTAACCATATGTTTTCATTTAAAAACATGAACATTTTTAATGAGTAAATTTAGTTTTATTTCATCCTTCCACCAGATGATATAGTTTGTGCAAAAGCCAGTTGTTTGTTCTGATGTTCTAAAGTAGCTAGCCAAACAGGTTGGTCGTTAATTCTATTGGGATGGTTTGACCCAGTCGTTCATTCCACGTTGCTATGCTAAACAAATCGTTGGCATGTAAGCTTTATAGCAGAGGTACAAATAGGCAACAACCAGTTGATTGTCGGGTCAATAAGATGTTTATGGAGGATAGCTAGGCTAACGTTTTCTTCTCCTTTGCTAGCTAAAGTTAGCTAGCCATCTAAAGCTAACACACAATCACAACAAGCAGCTGCATTGACAGCCAAACTGTGCATTTCTAGTTTGTTTGACCTTTTTTGTTTCTATTGCCATTTCTTTGGATATATCCATTTATAATGATCCTAATAAATGAATTGGCCGGGCTCAGAGAAGCTGTCTGTCTCGTTCATATGCACGGTGGAAATCCAGAAGGAAAACAAACGGCAACACGTTGCACGGGTCAGACAGGCTTATTATTAACCCCTTCTGTACCAAACCAAATGTTAGGCAAGAAGGATGGGAAAATAAGTATTTTCTCCATGGAAGATTACTTTTCTGAATGCCTGGGCTGGGCTGCAGAACAGCGGATGAAGTCTGAATGCCTGGGCTGGGCTGCAGGACAGCGGATGAAGTCTGAATGCTTGGCTGGGCTGCAGAACAGCGGATGAAGTCTGAATGCTTGGCTGGGCTGCAGAACAGCGGATGAAGTCTGAATGCCTGGGCTGGGCTGCAGGACAGCGGATGAAGTCTGAATGCTTGGCTGGGCTGCAGAACAGCGGATGAAGTTTGAATGCCTGGGCTGGGCTGCAGGACAATGGATTACATTTATGAATGCTTGGCTGGGCTGTGGGACAGTTTCTGAATGCCTGGCTGGGCTGTGGGACAGTTTCTGAATGCCTGGCTGGGCCGTGGGACCGTTTCTGAATGCCTGGCTGGGCCGTGGGATAGTTTCTGAATGACTGGCTGGGCCGTGGGATAGTTTCTGAATGACTGGCTAGGCCGTGGGACAGTTTCTGAATGCCTGGCTGGGCCGTGGGATAGTTTCTGAATGCCTGGCTGGGCCGTGGGACAGTGGATTGATACTTGAAATGGAATTTTAGAATTTTGCATGGATTATCGTTAACAACTAATGGCCATTGACCAATCAGGATCCAAACTTAGCGTTTTCTAAGTTGAAGTAAAGACCTACAGTGTATATAGTTATCCTATTAGAGCTAATAGATGGATCTACAGTATGAAGCCACAATAATTCTGCTACCCAAGAATAGTAAAAGCCCCATTTGCTCTGCTATTTGAGCCAGTAATCAGCCTGTTACCAAAATGGTGTTTGACCAAATACAATGCAAATTGACAACAGACTTTCGGCACGCTTATAGGGAAGGATGTTCATGCACAGCACTTACACAAATGACTGATGATTGGCTGAGAGAAATGTATGATAAAAAGATTGGGGCTGTTTTATTAGACTTCAGTGCGGCTTTTGACATTATCGATCATAGTCTGCTGCTGGAAAAACGTATGTGTTATGGCTTTACACCCCCTGCTATAATGTGGATAAAGAGTTACTTGTCTAACAGAACACAGAGGGTGTTCTTTAGTGGAAGCTTCTCAAACATAATCCAAGTAGGAACAGGAATTCCCCAGGGCAGCTGTCTAGGCCCCTTACTTTTAAAATCTTTACTGCTTTACCTGCCACTGGCTCTGAGTAAAACCAGTGTGTCTATGTATGCGGATGATTCAACACCATACACGTCAGCTACTACAGCTACTGAAATGACTGCAACACTTAACAAAGAGTTGCAGTTAGTTTCAGAGTGGGTGGCAAGGAATAATTTAGTCATAAATATTTTTTTTAACTAAAAGCATTGTATTTGGGACAAATTATTCACTAAACCCTAAACCTAGACTAAATCTGTGTAGTAATTAAGCAAGTTGAGGTGACTAAACTGCTTGGAGTAACCCTGGATTGTAAACTGTCATGGTAAAAACATGTTAATGTAACAGTATCTAAGATGGGGTGAAGTCTGTCCATAATAAAGCGCTGCTCTGCCTTCTTAACAACACTATCAACAAGGCAGGTCCTACAGGCCTTAGTTTTGTCGCACCTGGACTACTGTTCAGTCGTGTGGTCAGGTGCCACAGAGGGACATCGGAAAATTACAATTGGCTCAGAACAGCGCAGCACGGCTGGCTCTTGGATGTACACAGAGAGCCAACATTAACAATATGCACGTCAATCTCTCCTGGCTCAAAGTAGAGGAGAGATTGACTTCATCACTACTTGTTTTTGTAAGAAGTGTTGATATCCTGAATGTACCGAGCTGTCTGTTTAAACTACTAGCACACAGCTCAGATACCCATGTATACCCCACAAGACATGCCACCAGAGGTCTCTTCACAATCCCCAAGTCCAGAACAGACTATGGGAGGTGAACAGTACTACATAGAGCCATGACCACATGGAACTCTATTCCACAGTACTACATAGAGCCATGACTACATGGAACTCTATTCCACAGTACTACATAGAGCCATGACCACATGGAACTCTATTCCACAGTACTACATAGAGCCATGACCACATGGAACTCTATTCCACAGTACTACATAGAGCCATGACTACATGGAACTCTATTCCACAGTACTACATAGAGCCATGACCACATGGAACTCTATTCCACAGTACTACATAGAGCCGTGACCACATGGAACTCTATTCCACAGTACTACATAGAGCCATGACCACATGGAACTCTATTCCATTCCACAGTACTACATAGAGCCATGACTACATGGAACTCTATTCCACAGTACTACATGGAGCCATGACTACATGGAACTCTATTCCATTCCACAGTACTACATAGAGCCATGACTACATGGAACTCTATTCCACAGTACTACATAGAGCCATGACCACATGGAACTCTATTCCATTCCACAGTACTACATAGAGCCATGACTACATGGAACTCTATTCCACAGTACTACATAGAGCCATGACCACATGGAACTCTATTCCACAGTACTACATAGAGCCGTGACCACATGGAACTCTATTCCACAGTACTACATAGAGCCATGACCACATGGAACTCTATTCCATTCCACAGTACTACATAGAGCCATGACTACATGGAACTCTATTCCACAGTACTACATGGAGCCATGACTACATGGAACTCTATTCCATTCCACAGTACTACATAGAGCCATGACTACATGGAACTCTATTCCACAGTACTACATAGAGCCATGACCACATGGAACTCTATTCCATTCCACAGTACTACATAGAGCCATGACTACATGGAACTCTATTCCACAGTACTACATAGAGCCATGACCACATGGAACTCTATTCCACAGTACTACATAGAGCCATGACCACATGGAACTCTATTCCACATCAAGTAACTGATGCAGCAGTAGAATTAGATTTAAATAACAGATAAAAATACACCTTATGGAACAGCGGGGACTGTGAAGAGACACACACATAGGTACAGACACATGATAATACACACACATACGTTGTATTGTATATATGTGGTAGTAGAGTAGTGGCCTGAAGGAACACACTAAATGTATTGGATAAAGTGTAATGTCATGTATTATTTTAAACTGTATCTAACTGCCTTAATGTTGCTGGACCCCAGGAAGAGTAGCTGCTGCCTTGGCAGGAACTAATGGGGATCCATAATAAACCCCAGGAAGAGTAGCTGCTGCCTTGACAGGAACTAATGGGGATCCATAATAAACCCCAGGAAAAGTAGCTGCTGCCTTGGCAGGAACTAATGGGGATCCATAATAAACCCCAGGAAGAGTAGCTGCTGCCTTGGCAGGAACTAATGGGGATCCATAATAAACCCCAGGAAGAGTAGCTGCTGCCTTGGCAGGAACTAATGGGGATCCATAATAAACCCCAGGAAGAGTAGCTGCTGCCTTGGCAGGAACTAATGGGGATCCATAATAAACCCCAGGAAGAGTAGCTGCTGCCTTGGCAGGAACTAATGGGGATCCATAATAAACTCCAGGAAGAGTAGCTGCTGCTTTGGCAGGAACTAATGGGGATCCATAATAAACCCCAGGAAGAGTAGCTGCTGCCTTGGCAGGAACTAATGGGGATCCATAATAAACCCCAGGAAGAGTAGCTGCTGCCTTGGCAGGAACTAATGGGGATCCATAATAAACCCCAGGAAGAGTAGCTGCTGCCTTGGCAGGAACTAATGGGGATCCATAATAAACCCCAGGAAGAGTAGCTGCTGCCTTGGCAGGAACTAATGGGGATCCATAATAAACCCCAGGAAGAGTAGCTGCTGCCTTGGCAGGAACTAATGGGGATCCATAATAAACCACAGGAAGAGTAGCTGCTGCCTTGGCAGGAACTAATGGGAATCCATAATAAACCCCAGGAAGAGTAGCTGCTGCCTTGGCAGAAACTAATGGGGATCCCTAATAAACCCCAGGAAGAGTAGCTGCAGCCTTGACAGGAACTAATGGGGATCCATAATAAACCCCAGGAAGAGTAGCTGCTGCCTTGGCAGGAACTAATGGGGATCCATAATAAACCCCAGGAAGAGTAGCTGCTGCCTTGGCAGGAACTAATGGGGATCTTTTAATAAACACAATAGAATGAAAGGTTTTAGTTGCTGAGTTTTGGGTCGTTTCCTTTCTACTTCCTGGTAACCTAGGTATGGATCTTGGTCATTGTTTTATTTAAACTCGGCAAGTCCGTTAAGAACAAATTCTTATTTACAATGAGGTAACCCGGATGGCGCTGGGACAATTGTGCGCCACCCTATGGGACTCCCAATCACGGCCGGTTGTGATACAGCCTGGAATCGAACCAGGGTCTGTAGTGACGCCTCTAGCGCTGAGATGTAACCTAGATAGGGATCTGTAATATAAACCTCGATAGACACAATTATCCAACTAATAGAAACATCAGTAGCAGTGCAACACTCACAAACCCTCCTTTCTTTCTTTCCCTTAGATGACCCCGATGACCTGATGGTGACCCGGAAGGGGAAGACCCAGCTGGAGAACTGGCAGGACGTCAGCTCCCTGGGTCTGCTGAACCTGGTCTACGACGTCACACCACCAGACTTTGTGGACCTGGTCATCACAGACCTGGGCATGATCCCCTGCACCTCAGTTCCTGTTGTTCTCAGGGTTAAAAACCTGGACCAGTAACAGGTGGAAGGGGAATGACGCAGGGGTCTGGCGTAGAGCCGCAGACTGATGATGCATCTGACTTGATGTGGTGTTCTATAAGAAGCACTTGTGTTTGAGAGTTGTAAGCTATGGGCACCCTATCCTCCTATATAGTGTAGGGTATTAGGTCATAGGATTCCAAATGGGGGTGTACACTTATGTTCCGACGACCATTCTAGAATGCATGGACCTACCAAATACATTTGTTTTTAATTGTTAGTAGCGTGCTAGTGTTGATATTGGCCTGGGTCTTTAGACTCTCACTTTGCTCAGCCTTTCTATGCTAGGCTATATCCACTGTTAACAGCTGGCCCCAAGAAAGACTACAGAAGTGTTCTACTCTGAGCAGGCATTCACACCTGTTTGGCATGTAATAAATGGCACATTATTTATTAAAAACAGAGTTTCCTGTGTGTTCTTTAGACAGGGTTGACGCTAGAGGATTTGGTCCGGATGGTGGTGGTGGTGGTGGGGGTAGAAGGTATAGGGAACAGGTCCCGTATCCACATGGCATCTCAGAGTAGGAGAGTTGACCTGGGATCTGTCCATACAATTGTATTCATTATGATCTTAATTAAAGACTAAACTGACCCTAGATCAGCACTCAAGACTGTGGATACGAGCTTGATCAAAGGAGAATCTCAACGGCAGAGAAGTGGCAATGAAAGTCCAAGATTTCTGTTTTGAACGTTTTCAATCAAACCGATTTAAGTTATTTCAAATAATGTTTGTTTGTTGTTGCTGTAGTTGTGTATCCCTAAATGCTGTATCCTCATTCAAACTACAGCAAAACATTTGAACTGTTCTGATTGAATTAGGTACTGCTGTGGCTTAAAACGCCTATTATGGAGTTTTAGTGTTAGTAAACCATGATTTGAATAGAGTGCCAATAATGCCATCAGTGTGTAATAGAATACATTGTTGGAGGAAGAGAACATTTAAAAAAAAATTATTTCACATTTTATTTAACCAGGTAGGCTAGTTGACAACAAGTTCTCATTAACAACTGCGACCTGGCCAAGATAAAGCAAAGCAGTTCGACATACAACAACACAGAGCTACACATGGAGTAAAACAAACATACAGTAGAAAAATAAGTCTACATACAATGTGAGCAAATGAGGTGAGATAATGGAGGTAAAGGCAGAAAAAAGGCCATGGTGGCGAAGTAAATACAATATAGCAAGTAAAACACTGGAATGGTTGATTTGCAGTGGAAAAATGTGCAGGTATAGATAGAAATAATGGGGTGCAAAGGAGCAAAATAAATACAGTAGGGGGAGAGGTAGTTGTTTGGGCTAAATTATAGATGGGCTATGTACAGGTGCAGTAATCTGTGAGCTGCTCTGACAGTTGGTGCTTAAAGCTAGTGAGGGAGATAAGTGTTTCCAGTTTCAGAGATTTTTGTAGTTTGTTCCAGTCATTGGCAGCAGTGAACTGGAAGGAGAGGCGGCCAAAGGAAGAATTGGTTTTGGGGGTGACCAGAGAGATATACCTGCTGGAGCGCGTGCTACAGGTGGGTGCTGCTATGGTTACCAGCGAGCAGCGATAAGGGGGAACTTTACCTAGCAGGGTCTTGTAGATGACCTGGAGCCAGTGGGTTTGGCGACGAGTATGAAGCGAGGGCCAGCCAACGAGAGAGTACAGGTCGCAGTGGTAGGTTGTGTATGGGGCTTTGGTGACAAAACGGATGGCACTGTGATAGACTGCATCCAATTTATCGAGTAGAGTGTTGGAGAATGTCTCCTTTAAAAACGTTTCTTTAGTGTTCCATAACGTTCTATCGCAGAGACGTTTTATTAGAGGGAGAGAAGTCAACACAACTAGTATTCAATGAATGGCTCGGAGGAAATTGGACAGATTGAGGTTTTTGGTCAGTACATAAGTCGTGTGCCGTTCAGAATGGCTCTTCAGGTCAAGAGACACACACAGCAAATCACTTGAGTCCGTGTATAACATCTGTCTTTAATCCAAGGTAAAAATACAAAAGGCAACCCATTTCAGTTAATAAACATATTGATCTGTAACCATGTATGAACAAGGCAACATTGGCGGTACTGTCTGCAAGCAACGTGTTTTGCTCATGTCTCTCTATAATGTGATTTATCAAATCGATTTCTTGTCAGTCCCCCCCCCCCCCCCCCCCCCCCCCCCCCAAAAAAATAACAATGATAATATTTTGTTGCTATAGCAATTTATATTGCACATTATAGCTCCTACTAGAATTGACTTATTCACATGCAAAGTAGATGACGAGCGTTAGTCTTAATGTATATTCCATTCATGGTTTATTTACTAAAAGTTACAGCTTATGTTGAACATAACGCCATGTTCATCGAGATAAATGGCTGCAAGCTGTACAACAATTGCAAAATGTGTGGCGATTACACACTGAGCATCAAAAACAGTCAATTCTGACAGCGTGCCTTTCAAAGATAAGTCTAAAAGCATGTCATATGGGCCTAGAGACCATCTCCTCAATCAACAGTCCACAGTCAGCACTATGACATTAACCCCTGAGACCATTTCAATCAACAGTCCACTCAGCATTTCCCCTGCTATTTCAGGTCAGTACCACTTGAAAATGTCCTAGGACTAGGCCTCAGACCAGGTGTTCGGGTACAACCTCAGACTGATATGGCCTTGCGTCTTTGGGTGACCCATAGCAGGATGGAGACCAGGGCCGTGGAGCCCGCTAGAGGCCCGAACACCTGGATTATAGGAAACTCTCCCTGCCAACAACACACAGACAACAACGATTTAATTTTGTGCATAGCAGTAATATTTTATTTTTGAAGGATTTCATATCACCATAGCAGTTATTCCTTTGGCAGTTCCTACTTGCGTTGTCTTCAACAATCAGTGACGGAATATCGATATTAATGAATGAGATATTTATATATATTTTTTGTGATGCAACTTATCGCCATTGTCCCAAAATAATAATAATACAAAATGTTGTAAGAATATTTTCCAATAAATGACAAGGAGGCTGTGTTGTCGTAACTGACCTCTCGAAGACACTTGTATCCACGGAAGGCATCCACGCAGCTACATTGAAAGAAGCCCGGACCATACGGTACACAGAGGGAGTTCTCGGGGCAGTTCAACGCTGTCCAAGCCAAGTTATGGGGAGAGAAGAAGCATATAAGATACTGTATAAACTGTCAGTTAAAAGACTGATGCCAGTTCACACTGTATATAGAATCACAGCTAAGGTGGGCACCCATTTATTTTTTATTTTTTTTAAATAGTTTCCCGGAAAACCGTAATGGTAAGTGACTGACTTACACAAATAACCAGTCTGGTTACAGATGTCTTTCTGTCCTTCACAAAAATGAGTTTCCCCTTTGACCTTCACCTTATCCCATGATGCATTGCCTCCTGGACAGACCAGGTTGGCAGGCAGAATCCTTACAGGTTGAAAGAAGAAAACAATACTAGATCCAGAAGAGACGAGCACCAGAGCTACTGAGGTGCTCAAGTCCCTGAGAGTACAGTACAGGAGAGATTTAGCAATGGTGTTATTGACAAAACATTGATGGACATGTAAAATGTGTATTATAAAAGTTACAGCTCAGTCATAATAAGTATTGTTATATTGTACTTACAGGTTAGCCAACTGGATAAAGCCTTCAAACAGCGAATCGTCCAGATTTACAATGGGGTTCAGTGAGAGATCTCTGCAAAGTCGAGAGAGAAATCAGAAGTTAACGCAGCACATAGTAGTAACACACTGGTAATGTATGTCAATGTGAACGGTCTGTTTCTCCATACATTGTTGTAGCGCTGAATGCATCTTGAAGGTCTTCCACACGGCTCAGGGAACAGTTTGATAGGTCCAACCTGAGGGAAACGTAAAGAGTGTGACTAATACATGTTGATAAGGGCACAGACAGTAAAACAAAACAAAAAACTATGACAGATACTGGCTACAAGACAAGTCATCAGTTGGTACATTTTCAAAATATATATATATATTTGACCTTTATTTATACTGGGTTTTCCTCATTGAGAGAACATCTCTTTTCCAATAGTTGTTGGACGTTACTAAATGTTATTACACAAAGTATTTGTCCTCTATGAGCAATTCAGTAGGACCGCCAGATTATCAACTGCAAAAGGTTTACAAAACAAATGCTTTTCAAAGCACAAAATCTAATTCCTACCCGATGACGTAGTCCGCATCCCTGATGTTCTCTTTTCTCAGCAGGCAGCAGCGGCCATCAATCAAACCCGCAGACGCGGAACAGAACTGGCTCACGGCCGTGCCGTTCTGGACCGCCCCGTTGCAGAGATGGCACAGGCCCACCTGTTGTTGTTGTTGTTGTTGTTGTGGACCACAAATACACAACACGGAGCTATTCACAACGCCTTTATCAACAAGACTGTAGCCTAGCAACAATAGCTTTCTACAACAAATGCTTCAGAAAAAAAATATATATTTTACAGGCAACTAGCGACACAATCTAATTGTATTTGTCACATACGCCGAATACAATGCAGTGAAATGTTTACTTACAAGCCCTTAACCAACAATGCAGTGCAATCTCAGTGAGTGTGTAGCATGCAGGCCAGCAGAAGACAGTTACAATGTAACAACGGCGAGTGTAGCCAAGTAGCGTAGCAGTTACAATGTAACAACGCCGAGTGTAGCCAAGTAGAGGTAGCAGTTACAATGTAACAACGTCGAGTGTAGCCAAGTAGCGTAGCAGTTACAATGTAACAACGCCGAGTGTAGCCAAGTAGCGTAGAAGTTACAATGTAACAATGCCGAGTGTAGCCAAGTAGAGGTAGCAGTTACAATGTAACAACGCCGAGTGTAGCCAAGTAGCGTAGCAGTTACAATGTAACAACGTCGAGTGTAGCCAAGTAGAGGTAGCAGTTACAATGTAACAACGCCGAGTGTAGCCAAGTAGCGTAGCAGTTACAATGTAACAACGGCTGAGTGTAGCCAAGTAGCGTAGCAGTTACAATGTAACAACGCTGAGTGTAGCCAAGTAGCGTAGCAGTTACAATGTAACAACGCTGAGTGTAGCCAAGTAGCGTAGCAGTTACAATGTAACAACGCCGAGTGTAGCCAAGTAGCGTAGCAGTTACAATGTAACAACGCTGAGTGTAGCCAAGTAGCGTAGCAGTTACAATGTAACAACGCTGAGTGTAGCCAAGTGTAGCAGTTACAATGTAACAACGCAGCCACAGTTACAATGTAACAACGCCGAGTGTAGCCAAGTAGCGTAGCAGTAGCCAAGTAGCGTAGCAGTTACAATGTAACAACGCCGAGTGTAGCCAAGTAGCGTAGCAGTTACAATGTAACAACGCTGAGTGTAGCCAAGTAGCGTAGCAGTTACAATGTAACAACGCCGAGTGTAGCCAAGTAGCGTAGCAGTTACAATGTAACAACGCTGAGTGTAGCCAAGTAGCGTAGCAGTTACAATGTAACAACGCAGTGTAGAAGCATAATTACAATGTAACACATCCGAGTGTATAAACAACGTAACAACTCTACTCTGAGTATAGAAGCAGTTACAATGTAACAACAACAACGAGTGTAGCCTAGCATCAGCAGTAACAATTTAACGGATCTGATATGACACCGAACAGCATTGCCTATAGACCAGAAGCAGACCCTTTACCTGTAACTCAGTCAGTTGATAACCACCAGAGAAACATACATGAATGAACAACAAGACCACTGCTGCATTCTGCTGGCCGTGTCCAGCGGTCATTTTCGACGGCGCAAGTCACATGACCGGAACGTATAGGCATGTGACTGTAAGCGAGTGAATCACGGCCGCGTCCCCGATAGTCCTCGTCTCCTTGCCTCGTTTCCTTTTCACCCTTGATTAGTCCTCGATTTGAACAGATTAAAAAAACACTATGGTAGAGTGATATAGTAAATGCCGTTCAGAAAGATCGTATATTTTTGCTTATAGATCTATTACTCTTTCTGTTCACATTAATGATCATTAAGAGACAGAGAATATAAAAGGAAACCAGAAGTATTTGAACGCAGACAGTGCATCGTGACCGTACAATTTGCGCAACATTTTTTGCATACCTAAAATGCAGCCTATAGATTGAAGATTTTGTATTTAACCTTTATCTAACTAGGCAAGTCAGTTAAGAACAAATTATTATTTAAAATGACGGCCTACCGGGGAACAGTGAGTTAACTGCCTTGTTCAGGGGCAGAACGACAGACTGTTGTTGCCTTGTCAGCTCGGGAATTCAAAATAGCAATCTTTCGGTTACTGGCCCAAACGCTATTACCACTAGACTACCTGCAGCCCCATGCATCTCAAAGAGAGAGCCTATTAGACTGTAGTAGTCTATTAAATATGTTGTATTATTAATTGCCTACATTTATTTGTTCCCTGCCTTACAAGACAAACAAATATGCACAGGTTTACATGGCCAAAATAGCACATTTTGGAAATAAAACATAAATAATTTACAATTTTTATAATGCTGTTAAGAAAAACAATTCAATTGGTTTGGAAGTTGTCTGGACTGCTCAAAAGCACGGTCATCTGACCATCCCGATTCTCAGGAAAGCACCATCACAGAACAGGGGTCAGAATACAAGAGGAGATCATTTACCTAAAAAAAAAAAAAAAATGACATGCTGTTAGTGAATATCACATATTTGATGTATGTGTGGCCTAAACCCCAAAATAAGTTAATCACTTTTTTTTACGTAAATTCATTTAAAAGTAGGAATACAATTGTTTTGCAATGTTTGAAATAAATGTGGTCCCCTCTCTCAGAAATGGTTTGGACCGGAGGACTGTTGCAACGCTTCTTAATGATCTACTTGATGCCCATTAGATACATTATTGCTGGACGGCTACAATGCATCCAGTTTTCGTGGATTAGTATCAAGTCTGTTTTCTCGAACCGCCTGCTCGCCAAAGTAACCTATTTAGGAGAACTTCAAGACACAGAAAGCGTCACAAAAAAATATATAGGCTACAACACATCTGTGCTTGTTTTCTCTCTCTCGGTCGTTTGTACCATTTAGGGCAGTGACCGGGGGTTTGCAGGAGCAAACTGCGTCTTTTCATCCGAAAGTTCTAATGATTACGCAAGTGAAGGGAATTGTCGGCACGAATTGGACAACGGATTGCTGTAACAGGGCCAACGGTGACTGTTTTTTTTTTACCTCTACACACAGAGTCGACGAATAAGTTGAATTGTACTGCCAACAATAAAGGTGGAATTACCTAAATCTGCAACATGGCTGCTAGTGGGAAAAGTTTAGAGTACTGACGTGGGAGAAGTTTTATACTAATCCAGTACAGTACAGCAGGAATTGTTGTATAAGGTACATCTTTTTTTTTTCCTTCGTCGCCTCGGATTGAACAACGCACATAAACACTGGGTTGCCCGAGTAAGAGCGGAGGAGTGCAAGACTACTTTCTTCTTCAAATGATTGTAGTCATCACCAAACAATCGCGTAGACTTTATCTTCAAGATTATTATTTTTCTTCTTCATCATCTTAAATAGTGCATCTCTCGCCCAGTGTGGGCCATCTGAAATCTAAAATGCATTTCTCCATTCCCGAAACGGAGGTTCGTTCGGGAGAAAATGGATCAACTTATGTGGTGAGTTCCAGAACTGATTTCGTTTGTCTGTTTTACGACGTACAGTTATTTTACTGCAGATTCCGTAGAATGTGAAATCACAGGAGGTTGGTGGCACCTTTAATTTGGGAGGACTGGCTCGTGGTAATGGCAGGAGCGGAATTGGTAGAATGGTTGCCCCAGGTCTACCCCATTCATAGAGCTAAGCCAATTGATAATAGTGTCTTCTGACTGGGGGAGTTTTAAGTGCCGGATGCTTGCTCTGAACATTGACATGTAACGTTAATGCTTGACATACTCCTTTTTGGAAACGTAAGAAATTGATCTTTCATATCAGCAAGAAATCATTTTCAAAAAACCTAAAAGGGGAAATTCCTACACACCTTTTAAAAAAAAAATGTTTTATAGGGTTAGTGTTCCCACACGGCCATATGTCCATGCTACAGAGCTTGTTTACAGAAGACAGACTGCATACAGAGGCCACCACCTGTGCTATTAGCTATCTAGCATGCTCTGAAAACCTGTCAGTTAACTGGGGAGGAAGTGTAGTTGGTAAACTGGAGGCTCACACAGCTTGTGGATCTGTGCAACACTGCTACATTAAGTGTGTGTATGTGTATATATATATATGTGTGTGTGTGTGTGTGTGTGTGTGTGTTTTGGTTGAAAGATTCTTTCTCACTGACATGAAAGATAAGAAAACAATGATTATTGATGTTTTCTAAACGTTAAAACACAGCATTGGAATTGTAGTTTACATGGAGCCAAATGTAGGAGAATGGAATGGCTGAAAACCCTACTTATGGAGAATACAACAGGTCTGAAGCCCACCAAGCGTCTGTCCCGGGGTCTGAAGCCCACCAAGCGGCTGTCCCGGGTCTGAAGCCCACCAAGCGGCTGTCCCGGGTCTGAAGCCCACCAAGCGGCTGCCCGGAGTCTGAAGCCCACCAAGCGGCTGTCCCGGGTCTGAAGCCCACCAAGCGGCTGCCCGGGGTCTGAAGCCCACCAAGCGGCTGCCCGGGGTCTGAAGCCCACCAAGCGGCTGCCCGGGGTCTGGAGCCCACCAAGCGGCTGCCCGGGGTCTGGAGCCCACCAAGCGGCTGCCCGGGGTCTGGAGCCCACCAAGCGGCTGCCCGGGGTCTGGAGCCCACCAAGCGGCTGCCCGGGGTCTGGAGCCCACCAAGCGGCTGTCCCGGGGTCTGAAGCCCACCAAGCGGCTGTCCCGGGTCTGAAGCCCACCAAGCGGCTGTCCCGGGTCTGAAGCCCACCAAGCGGCTGTCCCGGGTCTGAAGCCCACCAAGCGGCTGCCCGAGGTCTGAAGCCCACCAAGCGGCTGTCCCGGGGTCTGGAGCCCACCAAGCGGCTGTCCCGGGGTCTGGAGCCCACCAAGCGGCTGTCCCGGGGTCTAAAGCCCACCAAGCGGATGCCCGGGGTCTGGAGCCCACCAAGCGGCTGCCCGGGGTCTGGAGCCCACCAAGCGGCTGTCCCGGGGTCTGAAGCCCACCAGCGGCTTCTGTCTTCTGTGTAATTTCATAAACATTGCCTTGTGCCTTGAAATTAGCTCAAAGACCGGCAGATGGCGATATTGTGTCCTCATCTTACCGTCCAAAGGCATTGTATTGCCGGTTGCATACAATCGTATCCCCCGTGGACCGGTTCGTACCTAAAACATTCTCCATTCAGGCTGCAGAGGTGTCGATTTTATGGGGAAAATATGCCAACTTTATTAATGAAATCATTTTCCACAACCATGCTAGAGTGGATAATGCCTTGGAATGCTATTCCCAGATGTTGTGTATCGTGTTCAGCCAATCAGGTTGCAGCAGTCTGTTTACCCATGGCTGAAAGCAGAGCGCTACATCAGGAAGTAGCATTAGCCACTCTAGCATTGTGTTGGAAAATTGTGTTCTGTAAAGAAAGTACTTTTTTTATTTTTTTAATTCAGCCTTTTTTAAAAACAAAATCAGCCTTGTGTGTATCTATCAATCTATACTGTGTTTTTATTTTTTCAATTATATAAGTTATACATTGGAAAGACACATACAATTTACATTCATATTATTTTATATGTATGTATGTATGTATGTATGTATGTATGTATGTATGTATGTATGTATGTATGTATGTATGTATGTATGTACCTTTGCTCAACTTATTTTCTGCTGTGCCGTTGTTGGCTGATTGGAAGCCTTCCCCTTTGAAGTGAAGGGGAAAATTGATGGCATAAAGTAGCTTCACCTTTTTAACAATCAACAACCTGGCAACCCCACCACCTTTTTTAACAATCAACGACCTGGCAACCCCACCACCTTTTTTAACAATCAACGACCTGGCAACCCCACCACCTTTTTTAACAATCAACGACCTGGCAACCCCACCAGCTTTTTTAACAATCAACGACCTGGCAACCCCACCACCTTTTTTAACAATCAACGACCTGGCAACCCCACCACCTTTTTTAACAATCAATGAATGACCTGGCAACCCCACCACCTTTTTTAACAATCAACAACCTGGCAACCCCACCACCTTTTTTAACAATCAATGAATGACCTGGCAACCCCACCACCTTTTTTAACAATCAACGACCTGGCAACTCCATCAGTTGAGACTTCAGGTCTGTTTTGAAATCCTCTGCCTGAAAGTGCTGGCTACAAACATGGACATTTCAGATATTTTTCCACTGGAGTGTTCGCAGCATCTTTATTGCCGCCTAGCCACTGTCGGCTCCTAGGATAATCACCGGCAGGTAACTGGTTGCCCCAGCAGCCTGTGCTTGCTTGTAGTTTTCACATCCAGGTACTGGGCACCACACCATGAGTAATTTTACAGAAAAATGAATAGTTATTCGCACGCAACGTCATCTTGATATGTCTGTTAACAGTTCAACATTCACCTTCTGCTACCATTTCTGGTACAGTTTGACACATACGTTTGATAAATCCTAAATGTACGCACCGCCCACACAGAACGCACTGCGGCTGCCTCCGCAACGCAATGCTGCAAGGCAAACGCAGCGTTTTTCATTGGAAATGAATGTATTTCTGGTGTACCAAAATGCAATGACGCTGTCGAGTATGATCGAAGGGTAAGAAAATGTTCCCTCAAGGTTATCAGCAAAGTCGGTGCTAGTAGGAAAATACACAGTCACTGTCTCCGATGTAGCCTGAAGCAAAACGTCTGTCTGTTGACAGCTGAGGGAACGGAGCAACACTGGAGTAAAGATTGATGACTTATAAAGGTCAGTAAAGGTCTCCAGCTGCTGATGAGGCATGGACAGACCGGTTTTAACCATTAACCATGAGTGAGTAGTGTGGCGGAGAGCGAGAGAGAGCAAAGTACCAAGGGGTAACGCTAACTGTCGCTAAGGAAACGCGCCAACTTACAGTTCTTACCAGCATCTCAAGGAATGGAAGTAATCTTTTTATTTTTTTGAATTTAAGAATGGGTACTTTTTCAACAACTGTGTTTTTTGAGTGGAGGGGGTGTAGAGAACAGCAGATGGTGGAAAATTCAGGCAGGTTTTTTTTGAGGGGGGGGGGGGGGTTAAGGAGTCTGTCTTTGTCTTACTGTAACTGTTTCCTTGTAGAGAGGCCTGTCTGTAGTCTGACTACAGTGAGTTTTGTGTCACTGTGACACGGACTGTAGTGTGTTCAACGAGGCAACAGGAATAGACTGGGCTGAGTCCCCAATTGCACCCTATTCTATTTTATAGTGTACTACTCTTGTTGACCAGGGCCCATAGGGCTCCAGATTTTTTAAATGTAGTAACACTGTAAGGGAATAGGGTGCTTATGGGCCCTGGTCTAAAGTGGTGCACTATAAAGGGGAAAAGGTGCCATTGGGGACACATCTCAGTCCACTATACATTCAATGAACTATTGATGCACTTCCAAAACACATACTGTGCCACTTTTTCTAGATTTTGAAAGTTCTAAATCTTGAACTTGATAGCTGACATGTAAAACATTTTGGGACTGTATCAACAGTGGACTAATGAAACAAATACTAAAAATACATTTAAAAAAAATATTTTTCCTTTAATACTGAGGGATTGTCTGTGTACCTTGGAACCAGCGTCCGCACCACACATAACACAGCACAGTACAGGGGCTTTACGAAAACAAAGGCTGCATTTTTAAATGGCGGAATTCCTTTGTGAGCAAAAACCATTCTTTCTCTGACAGTTGTCACTTCCTGTGGTTTTGGGACGGGCAACAGTTTTCCTGTGTAGTTAGTTATATGGTCTCTACTGAACTATGGTTAAAACAATGCATTTGAAAAGTGTTCAGACCCTTTCATTTTTCCCACATTTTGTTACATTACAGCCTTAGTCTCAATTTATTAAATATATATTTTTTCCCCTAACAATCTACACCCAATATCCCATAATGACCAAGCCAAAACCGTTGATTTTTACATTTTTTTAAAATGTATAAAAAATAAAAAATTAACACAGGTATTTGGAGTGAAAGTCCACCTGATGTTTCTACAACTTGATTGGAGTCCACCCGAGGTAAATTCAATTGATTGGACATGATTTGGAAAGGCACACACCTGTCTATATAAGCTCCCACAGTTGACAGTGGATGTCAGAGCAAAAACCAAGCCATGAGGTCGAAGGAATTGTCCGTAGAGCTCAGAGACAGGATTGTGTCGAGGCACAGATTTGGGGAAGGGTACTAAAGAATGTCTGCAGCATTGAAGGTCCCCAAGAACACAGTGGCCTCCATTATTCTTAAATTGAAGAAGTTTGGAACTACCAAGACTCTTCCTAGAGCTGGCCATCTGGCCAAACTGAGCAATCGGGGGAGAGGGGCCTTGGTCAGTGAGGTGACCATCTCTGCAGCAGTCCACCAATGAGGCTTTTATGGTAGAGTGGCCAGACAGAAGCCACTCCTCAGTAAAAAGGCACATGACAGCCCGCTTGGAGTTTGCCAAAATGCACCTAAAGACTCTCAGACAATGAGAAACAAGATTCTCTGGTCTGATGAACCCAAGATTGAACTCTCTGGCCTGAAAACCAAGGGTCCTGTCTGGAGGAAACCAGGCACCGTCCCCACGGTGAAGCATAGTGGGGACAGCATCATGCTGTGGGGATGTTTTTCAGCAGCAGGGACTGGAAGACTCGTCAGGATTGAGGGAAAGATGAACAGAGCAAAGTACAGAGAGATCCATGATGAAAACCTGCTCAGGCCCTCAGAGGTGAACCTTTGCCCCAGTCTAACAGGACAACAACGCTAAGCACACAGTCGATACCACGCAGGTGTGGCTTCGGGACAAGTCTCTGAATGTCCTTCAAGCCAGAGCCCGAACTTGAACCTGATCGAACATCCCTGGAGACGCCTGAAAATATCTGTTCAGCGACGCTTCTCATCCTACCAGACAGAGCTTGAGAGTGAAGGAGAATGGGAGAAACCCTCCAAATACAGGTGTTCCTCGCTTGTAGCGCCAAGAAGACTCTGCTGTAGTCACTGCTAAAGGCGTTTCAGAAAAGTACAAAGTCAAGGGTCTGAATACCTATGTAAATGTGAGTTTTTTTTAATTTTTTTTTTACTGAAATATCTAAACATCTTTTCACTTCGTCATTATGGGGTATTGTGTGTAGATTGAGGTGTGTGGGGGGGGGGGGGGGACGATGTAATCAATTTTTAGAATAAAGTTGTAACGTAGCAAAGTGGACAAAGTCATGGGGTCTGAATACTTTCCCGAGTGCACTGTATATATCTATACTGAGCAAGTGCGGTGTGGAAAGGAGACTGTGTGTGTGAACTGTAATTGATAGTGTGTGTATTGTTTAGTTGGTGGCATGTTTGAAACATGTCTTTTAGAAAATGCTTTGATATCTGTTGGGTATACTTACTGTGAGTTTCCAGTGTGTTTTATGTAGATAAATGCCTTGTCGTGTCCCCCCCCCCCCCCCCCCCCCCCCCCCCCCCATGTGCCTTCCTTCTTCAGACATATATATCACATTCCAATGTGAATTACCTAGTAATATCCTTTTTTTTGAGCCAGGATATAGGCTGGTTCAGGAAACACATTCTGAGAACGACTAGTTTCCATGCTTGTGACCTTGTTCCCGAAAAGCATAAAGTGAACTGGGTGTGGACTTCAATGTGTTTGTTACTGGCCACAATAAGCTCGCATGTGTTGAGTAGCTTTTTGAAGACTGCAATTCCTATGAACCTCTAGTTCTGGACCTGTCTTGGTGGGGGGGGGGGGGGGGGGGGGGTTGCTTAATGTCCAGACCTCAATTTCATACTATTTACGCCATTAGAAATAACACAACAGGATTTTATTATTTATTTTATTTAATTATTTCTGTCATTAGAAACGGGAGAAGAGAAACATTCCTGAAACATTTCTTTGTTGAAAGATCATTTGATCTCTGAGAATTTTAAAGATCGCCAATATGGGTGCAATCAGTTATTTTCAATTAGACTTTTAAAAAAAACTTTTTAAATATTCAATAAATTATAGTACCCAACATCAGACTTGAACAAAATCTCTGGTTAACAATGATTTGAGGTATCCACAAATAGTAAAAAACCACTGACAGCCTCCCCCCACCACACCCCATCAACCCCCAATGGCCAGTAAAGAGAATCAGTTCTCTGTTTGACGAGTAGTATGAAGCTGCGGCTTTGAGTATTGTTCATTCATACGATGTCATGTATTCACAGTGAATTTGGTAATAGGTCCGCCCCCCCCCCCCCCCCCTCCCTCCTGTTCAGAGAAAATAGCCATAGAGTGGTGAGGGGGTGAAGTCTACCATATATACAGTGGGGCAAAAAAGTATTTAGTCAGCCACCAATTGTGCAAGTTCTCCCACTGACTAAATACTTTTTTTGCCCCACTGTATATATACACACACAGAGATGCTTTCTAATAATTTGATTGAAAAACATACAATTATAGACCATTGCATGGCAGTTATTATTTTTATCAGGGTTATCACAACATTTTTAGTCATCAGTCCAATTTCTGCATCAAATCGTTGGGTTTATGAGAATTGCACCATAAAGGTAGACCTCTGAGAGCTGCAACCTGTTGGGCTATTCAAGGAGAGTTGGGTTGAAGCAGTAGGTTGCTAAGAGAAATGAAAATCTTCATTGGCTAATTTTAGCATGCTATATAGCAGATGCCTATAGACTTTTAGTCAATGCGCTAATGCTAGTTAGCATTAGCTTGCTAAACCTGCATTGCAGACGAGGCACACACATCCTATCCGCTAGTTCATCTGACTCTTGTGAAGTAGATTAAAGTCCTCCGGTGCCTAAATCCTGAAGTATCCCTTTTTTTTTTTAAAGGGAAGGTTTTGCATTACATTAAATCTACCCCTGTATCCACATATTTACCAAGTGACCTAGTCCTTGTTATACATACATGCAGACGACACCATTCTGTATACTTCCGGCCCTTCTTTGGACACTGTGTTAACAACCCTCCAGGCAAGCTTCAATGCCATACAACTCTCCTTCCGTGGCCTCCAATTGCTCTTAAATACAAGTAAAACTAAATGCATGCTCTTCAACCGATCGCTACCTGCACCTACCCGCCTGTCCAGCATCACTACTCCGGACGGTTCTGACTTAGAATACGTGGACAACTACAAATACTTAGGTGTCTGGTTAGACTGTAAACTCTCCTTCCAGACCCATATCAAACATCTCCAATCCAAAGTTAAATCTAGAATTGGCTTCCTATTTCGCAACAAAGCATCCTTCACTCATGCTGCCAAACATACCCTTGTAAAACTGACCATCCTACCAATCCTCGACTTTGGTGATGTCATTTACAAAATAGCCTCCAATACCCTACTCAACAAATTGGATGCAGTCTATCACAGTGCAATCCGTTTTGTCACCAAAGCCCCATATACTACCCACCATTGCGACCTGTACGCTCTCGTTGGCTGGCCCTCGCTTCATACTCGTCGCCAAACCCACTGGCTCCATGTCATCTACAAGACCCTGCTAGGTAAAGTCCCCCCTTATCTCAGCTCGCTGGTCACCATTGCATCTCCCACCTGTAGCACACGCTCCAGCAGGTATATCTCTCTAGTCACCCCCAAAACCAATTCTTTCTTTGGCCGCCTCTCCTTCCAGTTCTCTGCTGCCAATGACTGGAACGAACTACAAAAATCTCTGAAACTGGAAACACTTATCTCCCTCACTAGCTTTAAGCACCAACTGTCAGAGCAGCTCACAGATTACTGCACCTGTACATAGCCCACCTATAATTTAGCCCTATCAACTACCTCTTTCCCAACTGTATTTAATTTATTTATTTTGCTCCTTTGCACCCCATTATTTTTATTTCTACTTTGCACATTCTTCCACTGCAAATCTACCATTCCAGTGTTTTACTTGCTATATTGTATTTACTTTGCCACCATGGCCTTTTTGCCTTTACCTCCCTTCTCACCTCATTTGCTCACATTGTATATAGACTTGTTTATACTGTATTATTGACTGTATGTTTGTTTTACTCCATGTGTAACTCTGTCGTTGTATCTGTCGAACTGCTTTGCTTTATCTTGGCCAGGTCGCAATTGTAAATGAGAACTTGTTCTCAACTTGCCTACCTGGTTAAATAAAGATAAAATAAAATAAATACATGTCATGTTTTTTTCTTGGCGGTGTCATAAATGGCATCCTGTCCCCTTTTTAATAGTGCACTGCTTTTAACCAAAACCCTATGGGCCTCTGGTCAAACACAGGGCACTACATAGGGAATAGGGTGCCATTTGGGGCACACTTTGTCTTGTCATCCTTCCTGCATGGACATTTTTAGTTCTGCCTACATGTGCATGTTTTCACTATTCTTTTATCCTACAGTATGCTTCTGTGTTTTTAGATTTGGGTAAGTTCCAGTTGACCAACTGTAGCCTGGAGAAAGCAACCACCAGCCTCATTAGACTGTTTTTTTAAATGTTTCTATACATGACATGGCATCTTGTTGACTGTAACTAGTCATGCTAGTGAGTGAACAGACTGGCAGATAAACAGACGGAATCTTATGGTAATTAGTTTGCAGGCTACAGTCTAGTTTGCAGGCTACAGTCTAGTTTGCAGGCTATAGTTTTTATAATTTAGTCTAGTTTACAGTCTGGTCTTTAGTTTAGTCTGTAGTTTATAGTGTAGTTTATAGTCTGCAGTCTATAGTTTACAGTCTATAATGTGGTTTACAGTGTAGTCTATAGTTCAAAGTGTTAACTGAGCCTTCTTGTCTTTGACTTTCGAACAGGAAACTCCTCCTGCCAATAAGTGTTCTTCCTCATCCCTGGCCAACACTGCTCCTCAACACACACTGCTCCTCAACACACACTGCTCCTCAACACACACTGCACCTCAACACACACTGCTCCTCTAGACTGTGTGCATCTATAGGGATCATTTCTCATAGGCCTAAATACATTTAATTTGTTTTGATTGACAGTCAGCACCAGATAACCATCTTTCATCACCAAGTTAGATGGTCTGGGCCTAGGACCGGCCGCTTTCTGAAGACGGTCAGGGCCTGGGACCGGCCGCTTTCTGAAGACGGTCAGGGCCTGGGACCGGCCGCTTTCTGAAGACGGTCAGGGCCTGGGACCGGCCGCTTTCTGAAGACGGTCAGGGCCTGGGACCGGCCGCTTTCTGAAGACAGTCTGGGCCTGGGACCGGCCGCTTTCTGAAGACGGTCTGGGCCTAGGACCGGCCGCTTTCTGAAGACGGTCTGGGCCTAGGACCGGCCGCTTTCTGAAGACGGTCTGGGCCTAGGACCGGCCACTTTCTGAAGACGGTCTGGGCCTAGGACCGGCCGCTTTCTGAAGACGGTCTGGGCCTAGGACCGGCCGCTTTCTGAAGACGGTCTGGGCCTGGGACCGGCCACTTTCCGAAGGCGGTCTGGGCCTGGGACCAGCTGCTTGGCAAAATGCATAGAATTGCAGGACATTAGCTTCAAAACTGAAACATGTTTTTCTGCCGCCATGTTACCTTTCTAGCTAATAGGCTGTTAGATTACACTTCCTCTTCCAGTAAACTGTGGGAAGGTCAAAATAATGACACTCTGTCAAATCATTTTTAAAAAAAAGTTTAACTTCTACCTGACATTTTCATTCACCTGATTTGACAATACGTGATTTATTTATTTGTTATATATGCATATGATGGGGGGGTCCTTGGGTCTCCAGTTTGCCTAGTCAGGGGTCCCTGGGCAGACTTAAGTCACAGAACAGAAGTCTGTTTTCATTTCATACACAGTAGAGGGGGTTGGCTAAGGAGAGGTCAGGGGGTTGGCTAAGGAGGGGTCAGGGGGTTGGCTAAGGAGGGGGCAGGGGGTTGGCTAAGGAGGGGGCAGGGGGTTGGCTAAGGAGGGGGCAGGGGGTTGGCTAAGGAGGGGGCAGGGGGTTGGCTAAGGAGGGGGCAGGGGGTTGGCTAAGGAGGGGGCAGGGGGTTGGCTAAGGAGGGGGCAGGGGGTTGGCTAAGGAGGGGGCATGGGGTTGGCTAAGGAGGGGGCAGGGGGTTGGCTAAGGAGAGGGCAGGGGGTTGGCTAAGGAGGGGGCAGGGGGTTGGCTAAGGAGGGGGCAGGGGGGTTGGCTAAGGAGAGTGCAGGGGGTTGGCTCTGGTTTGTCATCATACCAAACAGTTCAGTGTTCCAAGAAGAAATGGTCCATATTAATGAAGCCTTCCAAAATAACGGTTTGAATTAGCTTCACCTGCCGGTGATTAGACCCTACTTCTGACCTCAATCACATGGCTGTTGTTGATCCCAAACTGTTGCTTTTGCGTAGGAGGAGCCAACGATGGCTCTTGTAAAAAAACAAACAAACAGGGAAGTTGAGCAAACAAGTCCAACTTCTGGCATTGAAACACATTCATCTTTCATTCATAACACTGTGTTATTGGCCACGGCATAATATAAACACTGTGTGTGTGTGTGTGTGTTCACACTGGTATCCACGATGTAATTGAAAGTGAGAAGTGTTTGTGTTATAAGCCAAAGCAGCAACACTTCATTAAGCCTAGGCTTAAGCCTGTGTCCCAAATGGCACCCCATTTACATATATAGTGCACTACTTTTAACCAGACCCCTTTACAGGCCTTTAGTTAAAAGTAGTGCCCCTAAAATAGGGAATAAGGTGCCATTTCGGATGCCTAGTTTCCATGATTTAAAATGAAGTGTAAGAGTCGAGCATCACTAGCACCCCCCCACCTCCCCCAGTGTGGAGGAAGTGCTGCTTGATTGAACTTCAAGGCAGTTCAATTGTTGTTGTTTTGATATAAGAAGTGAAACTATAAACACGTTCTCCCCTCCCCTGAATTAGATGTATCTACAGTGGTTCTTTTCCTCCTTCGAACTACAAGTCGATAAGTCTCTCTTGGGGAGAGGTTCCAAACTCTCAGTCACTTCCACATGTGTGCTTCGTTTACGCCGAGACGTTGCTTCAGAACAGATCATTACTGCCCAGCAAACGTCTCCACAGTGGTGATGTACAATGATTTAAATGTAAGGTTAATGAAATACCAGAATGCACTACAGTAAGCAAGTAATTGTTCAGACCAATGAGTACAACAGCAGTTTTTGTTTTGTTTCTTCTGCCAAATCAATTGATCCACAACAGGCTGTATGTACCGTGGCAGACCCCTTTTTGTTTAGTCTTTCAGCTCAGTTAGAAGCTATACTCACTACTTTCTCTCCCCACCTGTCTCCTTCAGGCCTACAACATCCATGTGAACGGGGTTCTCCATTGTCGGGTTCGCTACAGTCAGCTCCTGGGACTACACGAACAGGTACCAATAGAATATATTCCCCTGAGTGCTATTCTACGACCAGATCCCCCTTCAACATGGCATCAAACTGAATTATTATGACCTCTCTAGCCAGCCAAGTCATCTTGTTCATTATGATCTATGAGACAAAACTGATCTGAGATCAACAATCGTACTCTGAGAGATTTTGACTGTGCTTACACAGGCAGCCCAATTATGATTTCCCCCTACTAATTCCTCTTTTGACCAATCAGATCAGCTCTTTTGCCAATAATTGGGCTGCCTGTGTAAACATAGCCCATGTGAATGCAGGCCCAAGGCTTCAATTGAAACCAATTAAGGTCAAGGGCTTTTTGGTTGGAGCGTCAATTGAGCTGGACAAAGGGGGCCCCCACCTCCATCAAACGTCAGCAATGTTCCGGGCCAGGGGGGTAACACTGCTACGAACGTCAAAACATCACCTCAACGCTGCCCCCTGCCATTTCCTCACCGCGGCCTCACGTCTCTAACTATTACGACTGTCCTGCTTGATGTTCAGTCTTGAACCAGAACTAGAACCAACCTCCGGCCTGGGTGTTCAGGCTAGTTCATGCTAGAATACGTAACCGAGCGGTTAAGAGTTTAAAAAGTGAAAGGCGTTGTCATGAAAGGAATGCTCTTCTTGGCCTTGTTCATTTACTTCTCCTTTTACCTGTTTGCGAAACTGTGGTCTGACTCCCTTCAGTCAATCTGAAAATGCTACAGAGGAAGTCAAGTTTGTTAGCCCAGAAACAATGTGTATTAAAAAAAAATGAATTGAAAGGTCCGTTTAGGACCTAATAAGGAAGGACTTTGTCTTAGATGTAGTTGCTATGTAGGTTGCTATGATAGCTAATGGGTAGTAGTCAACCCTTTTGTTCAGGCTATCGTCCTCTGGTCTCTTCCTTCATCTGACCACTGCTAGTGTAACGGATGTGAAATGGCTAGCTTAGTTAGCGGTGGTGCACGCTAAATAGCGTTTCAATCGGTGACGTCACTTGCTCTGAGACCTTGAAGTAGTAGTTCCCCTTTGCTCTGCAAGGGCCGCAGCTTTTGTGGAGCGATGGGTAACGATGCTTCGTGGGTGACTGTTGTTGATGTGTGCAGAGGGTCCCTGGTTCGCGCCCGGGTATGGGCGAGGGGATGGTCTAAAGTTATACTGTTACACTACAGTAGCTGTGCTGTACATCTCAATACACATGCTGTTCTCCGTCGTCAAGGCTGTGTTCCGTACACCTCCACACACTCCACAGCTGCCGTTGCTAGGTAACACTGCGTGGGATGGAATACGTCAATACACATGTCACATACACATGGTTAGCAGATGTTAATGCGAGTGTAGCGAAATGCTTGTGCTTCTAACAGGTTAACCAACAAGTAATCTAACTAACAATTCCAAAACTACTGTCTTGTACACAGTGTGAGGGGATAAAGAATATGTACATAAGGATATATGAATGAGTGATGGTACAGAGCAGCATAGGCAGATACAGTAGATTGTATCTACAGTATATACATATGAGATGAGTATGTAAACAAAGTGGCATAGTTAAAGTGGCTAGTGATACATGTATTACACAGTCGATGATATAGAGTACAGTATATACGTATGCCTAGGATGAACATTATATAAGGTAGCATTGTTTAAAGTGGCTAGTGATATATTTACATCATTTCCCATCAATCCCATTATTAAAGTGGCTGGAGTTGAGTCAGTGTCAGTGTGTTGGCAGCCCACTCAATGTTAGTGGTGGCTGTTTAACAGTCTGATAGCCTTGAGATAGAAGCTGTTTTTCATTCCCTATTTGATGCACCTGTACTGTCGCCTTCTGGATGATAGCGGGGTGAACAGGCAGTGGCTCGGGTGGTTGATGTCCTTGATGATCTTTATGGCCTTCCTGTGACATCGGGTGGTGTAGGTGTCCTGGAGGGCAGGTAGTTTGCCCCCGGTGATGCGTTGTGCAGACCTCACTACCCTCTGGAGAGCCTTACAGTTGAGGGCGGAGCAGTTGCCGTACCAGGCGGTGATACAGCCCGCCAGGATGCTCTCGATTGTGCATCTGTAGAAGTTTGTGAGTGCTTTTGGTGACAAGCCGAATTTCTTCAGCCTCCTGAGGTTGAAGAGGCGCTGCTGCGCCTTCTTCACAATGCTGTCTGTGTGAGTGGACCAATTCAGTTTGTCTGTGATGTGTATGCCGAGGAACTTAAAACTTGCTACCCTCTCCACTACTGTTCCATCAATGTGGATAGGGGGGTGTTCCCTCTGCTGTTTCCTGAAGTCCACAATCATCTCCTTAGTTTTGTTGACGTTGAGTGTGAGGTTATTTTCCTGACACCACACTCCGAGGGCCCTCACCTCCTCCCTGTAGGCCGTCTCGTCGTTGTTGGTAATCAAGCCTACCACTGTTGTGTCGTCCGCAAACTTGATGATTGAGTTGGAGGCGTGCGTGGCCACGCAGTCGTGGGTGAACAGGGAGTAC
This sequence comes from Oncorhynchus clarkii lewisi, assembly GCF_045791955.1. Lineage (NCBI taxonomy): Eukaryota > Metazoa > Chordata > Actinopteri > Salmoniformes > Salmonidae > Oncorhynchus > Oncorhynchus clarkii. The sequence goes on from NC_092150.1 coordinate 90,031,914, forward strand.
AGGAGAGGGCTCAGAACGCACCCTTGTGGGGCCCCAGTGTTGAGGATCAGCGGGGAGGAGATGTTGTTGCCTACCCTCACCACCTGGGGGCGGCCCGTCAGGAAGTCCAGTACCCAGTTGCACAGGGCGGGGTCGAGACCCAGGGTCTCGAGCTTGATGACGAGCTTGGAGGGTACTATGGTGTTGAATGCCGAGCTGTAGTCAATGAACAGCATTCTCACATAGGTATTCCTCTTGTCCATGTGGTTGAGATTGCGTCGTCTGTGGACCTATTTGGGCGGTAAGCAAATTGGAGTGGGTCTAGGGTGTCAGGTAGGGTGGAGGTGATATGGTCCTTGACTAGTCTCTCAAAGCACTTCATGATGACGGAAGTGAGTGCTACGGGGCGGTAGTCGTTTAGCTCAGTTACCTTAGCTTTCTTGGGAACAGGAACAATGGTGGCCCTCTTGAAGCATGTGGGAACAGGGCAGGCCGTGTCAGTGGCACTGTATTGTCCTCAAAGCGGGCAAAAAAGTTATTTAGTCTGCCTGGGAGCAGGACATCCTGGTCCGTGACTGGGCTGGATTTCTTCCTGTAGTCCGTGATTGACTGTAGACCCTGCCACATGCCTCTTGTGTCTGAGCCGTTGAATTGAGATTCTACTTTGTCTCTGTACTGACGCTTAGCTTGTTTGATAGCCTTGCGGAGGGAATAGCTGCACTGTTTGTATTCGGTCATGTTACCAGACACCTTGCTCTGATTAAAAGCAGTGGTTCGCGCTTTCAGTTTCACACGAATGCTGCCATCAATCCATGGTTTCTGGTTAGGGAATGTTTTAATCGTTGCTATGGGAACGACATCTTCAACGCACGTTCTAATGAACTCGCACACCGAATCAGTGTATTCGTCAATGTTGTTGTCTGACGCAATACGAAACATGTCCCAGTCCACGTGATGGAAGCAGTCTTGGAGTGTGGAGTCAGCTTGGTCGGACCAGCGTTGGACAGACCTCAGCGTGGGAGCCTCTTGTTTTAGTTTCTGTCTGTAGGCAGGGATCAACAAAATGGAGTCGTGGTCAGCTTTTCCGAAAGGGGGGCGGGGCAGGGCCTTATATGCGTCGCGGAAGTTAGAGTAACAATGATCCAAGGTCTTTCCACCCCTGGTTGCGCAATCGATATGCTGTAAAATTTGGGGACCGCTACAATGAATGCAGCCTCCGGATAAATGGTTTCCAGTTTGCAAAGAGTCACTGTGTCTGCTTGGGGGGGGATATATACGGCTGTGATTATAATCGAAGAGAATTCTCTTGGGTGAGGAATCACGGTTCCTGTATGTTTCTTTCATCACACCATGTCACGTTAGTCATAAGGCATACGTCTTTTTACCAGAAAGATGTTTTTTCCTGTCTGCGCGATGCGTGGAGAAACCTGTTGGCTGCACCGCTTCGGATAGCGTCTCTCCAGTAAGCCACGTTTCCGTGAAGCAAAGAACGTTACAGTCTCTGATGTCCCTCTGGAATGCTACCCTTGCTCGGATTTCATCAACCTTGTTGTCAAGAGACTGGACATTGGCAAGAAGAATGCTAGGGAATGGTGCACGATGTGCCCGTCTCCGGAGTCTGACCAGAAGACCGGTTTCCCTCTTTTTCGGAGTCGTTTTTTTGGGTCGCTATAGGATCCACTCCGTTGTCCTGTTTGTAAGGCAGAGCACAGGATCCGCGTCGCGAAAAGCGTACTTGGTCGTACTGATGGTGAGTTGACGCTGATCTTATATTCAGTAGTTCTTCTCGACTGTATGTGATGAAACCTAAGATGACCTGGGGTACTAATGTAAGAAATAACACGTAACCTCTGTCGGCGCCGGAAGAGGATAGGGAATAGGGTACCGTTTTGGAACTGGGTCACGGTCACGTCTGACTGTTATGGTAGTCACGGGTACTACCCCACAGGTTGCCATGGTGCACGTTTCTCTGTAACCACGCCAACCTCTGTTTTTTTTTTTTTTTTTTTTAATTGCGGTGCCACTCCGTCTAATTTACATCTGACAGAATGTGAATGTTAATGCTGCTCTTTGTAAAAAATACTTCCCTGGTTACCACCCCCGCCTGATCACCTGGAGTCCCGTATCTCCTCCACTGGTATGAAAACACAGCTGACCATCACTTACAAATCAACTACAGTAAAATAATGATGTATTTTCAGCAGTAACAACAGGGTGAGACGTCTCTTTTGAAACCAGGTTTGAACTTGCTGCGGTAAAAATGCTCTTAGTTGAGCACGTCTTATTGTGCATTTTGTATAGACACTAGTATCATTTCCTTAGTCTCATCTGTCAGTAGTCACTCAACGCTACAGTACAAACCCATTCCTCCTGGACACGACCCTGTCAACACCACGGTACAAACCCATTCCTCCTGGACACGACCCTGTCAACACCACGGTACAAACCCATTCCTCCTGGACACGACCCTGTCAACACCACGGTACAAACCCATTCCTCCTGGACACGTCCTTGTCAACACTACGGTACAAACCCATTCCTCCTGGAACCGTCCCTGTCAACACTACGGTACAAACCCATTCCTCCTGGACACGAACCTGTCAACACTACGGTACAAACCCATTCCTCCTGGAACCGTCCCTGTCAACACTACGGTACAAACCCATTCCTCCTGGACACGTCCTTGTCAACACTACGGTACAAACCCATTCCTCCTGGAACCGTCCCTGTCAACACTACGGTACAAACCCATTCCTCCTGGACACGAACCTGTCAACACTACGGTACAAACCCATTCCTCCTGGATGTTCTTACTGGTGATGGAAGGGGATGTTAAATGGGGGTGTGAGTGTTATTCCTAGTGACAGCCGTGGTGTGGAGAGGCCCGTGGGAGTTTGTTTTAGAAGGACCCATTCATCTGATCTGTCAGAAACTGTGTCCAAAATGGCCCCCTATTCCCGATGGGGACCCTGGTCAAAAGTAGTGCCCTATATAGGGGATAGGGTGCCCTTTCAGACAGTCAGTGTATAGATTTACAAGACTGATCTGTATGCATGAGAAAGAGGTAGGGCAGCATATCAGTGAAATGCACCTTGAAGTCAGGGACGGACTAGGACAATAATTCAGCCCTGGCATTTTATCCACACCAAACCACAGCACTGCGCACGTCGCCAACTTCACCTTTATTTATTTTTTCCTGCAATAAATTTGGCACATTTTTAAAAAACAAACATGTTTTTTACTTAGTCATTATGGGGTATTGTGTGGGGATGGCTGAAACAAATCTAATTTAATAAATGTTTAATTCAGACTGTAACACAACAAAATGTGGAAGAAGTACTTTCTGAAGGCACTAATTAAAATCATTGGCTAAACGAACTCTAAATATATTGTCCACTGTTGCCATATATTCATCCAACAGTAGATGTCCCAGAAAACCTTTTCAGTTGTAGGCTACTACCCATGATGCCTTTAGGCATATGCCCTCGCAATTGCCAGTGTGCATTTCTCACTCGTGTCTCTCCATATCTCAAAGCCCAATCAAATAGCTTGGTTATAAAATAGTTGCCATTTTGAGCTGAATATTAAGTTGAGAAATAATATCTACAGAAAGCTGAGACCCTCCCCTCTTCAACAGGGACAAGTCGACAAACCTTCCAAAGCTGTTTTTCCCGCAATTGCATTTTTGAAATGTTATACAATAATTAGAGATTGCTTAAAAAAATCATTTGTTGTTGTTATTGCAGCCGGCCATGTCACCTTTTTTCTCAAATGTTTTATATTTTTTTTATACAGAAAATATATTAGTTTGTCAATATCAATCAGCCCACCCCCCAAAAAACATTGTCCAGCCCATCTGGCATTTGCCAGAATTGCCAGATGGCCAATCCGCCCCTGCTTGCAGTTGCTACAGATGCACACTACACCAGTGCCTTTTAGCCCAAAGCTTTATTCAGATCTGAATTAGAACTTCGTTTGATGTCTGTTGATACTCACGGTGCCAGGCAAAGCATATCGTTTCAAAGCCAGAGACCTTCTGATGATAAAGTCCCTGATTTCAATAACAACGAGTGAGTAATGAGCTAAGGGAACTTAGTATGGCTAGACAGTATTAAGCCAGATATATGTGCTGCCTGCGTATGTTTTACATGGAAACTATCCACATCTCCACCAGACTGTCTGGCCTTGAAATAAACCTGTGATTCATCCTCAAACTGCACGCAAGACCTTCAGATGAGTAAGACCAGGTTATCCAATGACCTTCAGATGAGTTTAGACCAGGTTATCCGACCACCTTCAGATGAGTTTAGACCAGGTTATCCGACCACCTTCAGATGAGTTTAGACCAGGTTATCCGACCACCTTCAGATGAGTTTAGACCAGGTTATCCGACCACCTTCAGATGAGTTAGACCAGGTTATCCGACCACCTTCAGATGAGTTTAGACCAGGTTATCCGACAACCTTCAGATGAGTTTAGACCAGGTTATCCGACCACCTTCAGATGAGTTAGACCAGGTTATCCGACCACCTTCAGATGAGTTTAGACCAGGTTATCCAACGACCTTCAGATGAGTTTAGACCAGGTTATCCGACCACCTTCAGATGAGTTAGACCAGGTTATCCGACCACCTTCAGAGGAGTTAGACCAGGTTATCCGACCACCTTCAGATGAGTTTAGACCAGGTTATCCAATTACCTTCAGATGAGTTTAGACCAGGTTATCCGACCACCTTCAGATGAGTTAGACCAGGTTATCCAACGACCTTCAGATGAGTTAGACCAGGTTATCCAATGACCTTCAGATGAGTTTAGACCAGGTTATCCAACAACCTTCAGATGAGTTTAGACCAGGTTATCCAATGACTTTCAGATGAGTTAGACCAGGTTATCCGACCACCTTCAGATGAGTTAGACCAGGTTATCCAATGACCTTCAGATGAGTTAGACCAGGTTATCCAATGACCTTCAGATGAGTTAGACCAGGTTATCCAACGACCTTCAGATGAGTTAGACCAGGTTATCCGACCACCTTCAGATGAGTTAGACCAGGTTATCCGACCACCTTCAGATGAGTTAGACCAGGTTATCCGACCACCTTCAGATGAGTTAGACCAGGTTATCCAACGACCTTCAGATGAGTTAGACCAGGTTATCCAATGACCTTCAGATGAGTTAGACCAGGTTATCCAATGACCTTCAGATGAGTTTAGACCAGGTTATCCAATGACCTTCAGATGAGTTTAGACCAGGTTATCCAATGACCTTCAGATGAGTTAGACCAGGTTATCCGACCACCTTCAGATGAGTTTAGACCAGGTTATCCAACCACCTTCAGATGAGTTAGACCAGGTTATCCGACCACCTTCAGATGAGTTAGACCAGGTTATCCGACCACCTTCAGATGAGTTAGACCAGGTTATCCAACGACCTTCAGATGAGTTAGACCAGGTTATCCAACGACCTTCAGATGAGTTAGACCAGGTTATCCAATGACCTTCAGATGAGTAAGACCAGGTTATCCAATGACCTTCAGATGAGTAAGACCAGGTTATCCAACGACCTTCAGATGAGTAAGACCAGGTTATCCAACGACCTTCAGATGAGTTAGACCAGGTTATCCAACGACCTTCAGATGAGTTAGACCAGGTTATCCAACGACCTTCAGATGAGTTAGACCAGGTTATCCAACGACCTTCAGATGAGTTAGACCAGGTTATCCAACGACCTTCAGATGAGTTAGACCAGGTTATCCTACGACCTTCAGATGAGTTAGACCAGGTTATCCAACGACCTTCAGATGAGTTTAGACCAGGTTATCCAACGACCTTCAGATGAGTTAGACCAGGTTATCCAACGACCTTCAGATGAGTTAGACCAGGTTATCCAACGACCTTCAGATGAGTTAGGCTAGAAAACCTTGTCGACCTTCAGTCTGGGGAAACCACTGTATATCCATGTATTCTGGCCTAACTTCGGTTCCTCTCAACCCATTACTTTTATTAACAAGACGGAATAATAAAATATTCAGAATGTAACTTTTAAGTAGTCAAATATTTTAAGATATGATCTGTAATCAGAGGTGCCTCAAAACATTGGTAATGCTCAATATTTGTTCTGAAGTCCTTTCTTTCCTATAGAGTTCACTGTCTGAAGCCAGTCTTTTTTCCCCCCCTCCCAGATAAAGAAGGAGCATGGCAACAACTTGGTACCTGCTTTCCCCCCAAAGAAGATCTTCACTCTGACACCGAATGATGTGGAGCAGAGACGTGAACAGTTGGAGAAATACATGCAAGCTGGTGAGGGAGGAGGTTCCAGTTCTGTGCTCTGTATTTCAGGGGTTGGGGTCCATTCAATTTTATTTTTAATTACCTCTATTCAGAAGCAGAATTTAAATTCAAGTATTGTTGAGAGAAAAGTTAGCTATTTTCAAAGAGGGTTTTATATTATTGAATTCAGTCATGAATTCATCTCTACTAAATTAAACTAGAAGTGACCTCAGCCTTTCCCATGGGGAGGAGGATATAGTGGAACAGACAGTAGCTGACTCAATTAAAGGGCAGTATAGTAGAATAGACAGTAGCTGACTCAATTAAAGGGCAGTATAGTAGAATAGACAGTAGCTGACTCAATTAAAGGGCAGTATAGTAGAATAGACAGTAGCTGACTCAATTAAAGGGCAGTATAGTAGAATAGACAGTAGCTGACTCAATTAAAGGGCAGTATAGTAGAATAGACAGTAGCTGACTCAATTAAAGGGCAGTATAGTAGAATAGACAGTAGCTGACTCAATTAAAGGGCAGTATAGTAGAATAGACAGTAGCTGACTCAATTAAAGGGCAGTATAGTAGAATAGACAGTAGCCGACTCAATTAAAGGAAAGTATAGTAGAATAGACAGTAGCTGACTCAATTAAAAGGCAGTATAGTAGAATAGACAGTAGCTGACTCAATTAAAGGGCAGTATAGTAGAATAGACAGTAGCTGACTCAATTAAAGGGCAGTATAGTAGAATAGACAGTAGCTGACTCAATTAAAGGGCAGTATAGTAGAATAGACAGTAGCTGACTCAATTAAAGGGCAGTATAGTAGAATAGACAGTAGCTGACTCAATTAAAGGGCAGTATAGTAGAATAGACAGTAGCTGACTCAATTAAAGGGCAGTATAGTAGAATAGACAGTAGCTGACTCAATTAAAGGGCAGTATAGTAGAATAGACAGTAGCTGACTCAATTAAAGGGCAGTATAGTAGAATAGACAGTAGCTGACTCAATTAAAGGGCAGTATAGTAGAATAGACAGTAGCTGACTCAATTAAAGGGCAGTATAGTAGAATAGACAGTAGCTGACTCAATTAAAGGGCAGTATAGTAGAATAGACAGTAGCTGACTCAATTAAAGGGCAGTATAGGCAGTATAGTAGAATAGACAGTAGCTGACTCAATTAAAGGGCAGTATAGTAGAATAGACAGTAGCTGACTCAATTAAAGGGCAGTATAGTAGAATAGACAGTAGCTGACTCAATTAAAGGGCAGTATAGTAGAATAGACAGTAGCTGACTCAATTAAAGGGCAGTATAGTAGAATAGACAGTAGCTGACTCAATTAAAGGGCAGTATAGTAGAATAGACAGTAGCTGACTCAATTAAAGGGCAGTATAGTAGAATAGACAGTAGCTGACTCAATTAAAGGGCAGTATAGTAGAATAGACAGTAGCTGACTCAATTAAAGGGCAGTATAGTAGAATAGACAGTAGCTGACTCAATTAAAGGGCAGTATAGTAGAATAGACAGTAGCTGACTCAATTAAAGGGCAGTATAGTAGAATAGACAGTAGCTGACTCAATTAAAGGGCAGTATAGTAGAATAGACAGTAGCTGACTCAATTAAAGGGCAGTATAGTAGAATAGACAGTAGCTGACTCAATTAAAGGGCAGTATAGTAGAATAGACAGTAGCTGACTCAATTAAAGGGCAGTATAGTAGAATAGACAGTAGCTGACTCAATTAAAGGGCAGTATAGTAGAATAGACAGTAGCTGACTCAATTAAAGGGCAGTATAGTAGAATAGACAGTAGCTGACTCAATTAAAGGGCAGTATAGTAGAATAGACAGTAGCTGACTCAATTAAAGGGCAGTATAGTAGAATAGACAGTAGCTGACTCAATTAAAGGGCAGTATAGTAGAATAGACAGTAGCTGACTCAATTAAAGGGCAGTATAGTAGAATAGACAGTAGCCGACTCAATTAAAGGGCAGTATAGTAGAATAGACAGTAGCCGACTCAATTAAAGGGAAGTATAGTAGAATAGACAGTAGCTGACTCAATTAAAGGGCAGTATAGTAGAATAGACAGTAGCTGACTCAATTAAAGGGCAGTATAGTAGAATAGACAGTAGCTGACTCAATTAAAGGGCAGTATAGTAGAATAGACAGTAGCTGACTCAATTAAAGGGCAGTATAGTAGAATAGACAGTAGCTGACTCAATTAAAGGGCAGTATAGTAGAATAGACAGTAGCTGACTCAATTAAAGGGCAGTATAGTAGAATAGACAGTAGCTGACTCAATTAAAGGGCAGTATAGTAGAATAGACAGTAGCTGACTCAATTAAAGGGCAGTATAGTAGAATAGACAGTAGCTGACTCAATTAAAGGGCAGTATAGTAGAATAGACAGTAGCTGACTCAATAAAAGAGCAGTATAGTAGAATAGACAGTAGCTGACTCAATAAAAGAGCAGTATAGTAGAATAGACAGTAGCTGACTCAATTAAAGAGCAGTATAGTAGAATAGACAGTAGCTGACTCAATTAAAGGGCAGTATAGTAGAATAGACAGTAGCTGACTCAATTAAAGGGCAGTATAGTAGAATAGACAGTAGCTGACTCAATAAAAGAGCAGTATAGTAGAATAGACAGTAGCTGACTCAATTAAAGGGCAGTATAGTAGAATAGACAGTAGCTGACTCATGATCTCCTGTTGGAACATTTCCTCATAGCAACCAGAATGACCAATCCATGTATCAGAATACCTAGTTAGTCGCTGACTGTCTGCTTTTAGCCTGGTGTGGTTTTAGTGTGGGCGGCAGCTTACTTTGCAGGCTTTTGACTCAAGGTAATACTGATCTGAGAACACCGTAAGTACAGGCTGAAACTGGTCTATCTGTTGGCCACACTATAGCTCTAGGTGTCTGAACTAGTGTTATACTTTTCTGAGCAGACCCTAATAAGCACTTACTTGGGGCCAATGCCTCTTGGCTGTCCTCTTCCACCCCGACAGACCTAAAAAATCAGACCAACTCACTGTTCCAATAGATTCCTATCCCAGATAGATCGTCAGAACCAATGGGAAAGTTGCATTATGTTAGGTGTAATATGTACCCAAAAGAAACTGGCCAGGGTTGAGTGGACAGTTAAAACCAATTGTCAGTTTCACCCCTCAGTGTGGGTCCTTGTCAGGAAGTAAATGTAAAATGTTATTTTATTTTTCTGCTCGTTCCTCCTCAGTTAAAGGTCCAAGGGGACGTTAGGTTATGTTGCCCCGTCCAACCTGACCTCAACCTCCGCTTTGGCCTCACGCTTCCCCAAGCAGGTCAAGGGTGAACTGTGGCCGAACACACACACACACACACACACACACACACACACACACACACAGAGAGATAAGAGATGCGTGGAACTGAACTGGCAGCAACAGTGCCCAGTATCCCTCTTCGAGTACTGGCCGTTACCTCAGAACAAACCTAAGCCTTGTTGGGGCATATTTTCTCATAGTCTGGGAGCACACACACACACACACACACTTCCTGGCTCACCGACCACTTCCTGGGTGGGGATAAGGGTTATGGAAAGTAGGATTTTGAATGTTGGTCCCCAAAAAGTCCTCAAGTATACTAAGGGAGTATGCGTGACGCATCTGTGGTGTCGGCCGGCTCTGATGGCCCCGTTCAAACACACTACAGGCAGGTTGCTACAGATTGAGGTCCACGCCGATATAGCCTACTACTACTACAGATGAGGGCCACATAGAACTACTACTACTTCTACTACTACAGATGGATGAGGTCCATGTAGAACTACTACTACAGATTGAGGTCCACGTAGATATATCCTACTACTACTACAGATGAGGGCCACGTAGAACTACTACTACAGATGAGGTCCACTTAGAACTACCACTACTTCTACTACTACAGATTGATGAGGTCCATGTAGAACTACTACTACTACAGATTGAGGTCCACGTAGATATACCCTATTACTACTACTACTACAGATTGAGGTCCACGTAGAACTACTACTACAGATGAGGTCCACTTAGAACTACCACTACTTCTACTACTACAGATTGAGGTCCACGTAGATATACCCTACTACTGATGAGGTCCACGTAGATATACCCTACTACTGATGAGGTCCATGTAGATATACCCTACTACTGATGAGGTCCACGTAGATATACACTACTACTACAGATTGAGGTCCACGTAGATATACCCTACTACTGATGAGGTCCACGTAGTAATACCCTACTACTGATGAGGTCCACGTAGATATACCCTACTACTGATGAGGTCCACGTAGATATACCCTACTACTGATGAGGTCCACGTAGATATACACTACTACTACAGATTGAGGTCCATGTAGATATACCCTACTACTGATGAGGTCCATGTAGATATACCCTACTACTGATGAGGTCCATGTAGATATACCCTACTACTACAGATTGAGGTCCACGTAGATATACCCTACTACTGATGAGGTCCATGTAGATATACCCTACTACAGATTGAGGTCCACGTAGATATACACTACTACTACAGATTGAGGTCCACGTAGATATACCCTACGACTGATGAGGTCCACGTAGATATACCCTACTACTGATGAGGTCCACGTAGATATACCCTAATACTACAGATTGATGAGGTCCACGTAGATATACCCTACTACTGATGAGGTCCACGTAGATATCTACTACTACTACTACTACTACTACTACTACTAATACTACTACAGATTGATGAGGTCCAGATCTAAAAGTGATCTTGCCTTTTACATTTGAGTAATTTAGCAGTCTCTCTTATCCAAAGGGACCTAGTTAGTGCTTTCATCTTAAAGGGAATACTGCAGGTTTAGGTTTCTGTTAAACATTCTGATTGGGTTCATCCTTCCAACTAAAAGTCCCAATACGACATATCCCTTTCTCGACGTCAAAGCCACAACGTTTTGTTGATATAGGAGTTTTTTTGATGAATATAATTCAAAGTGTACGTACAATTAGATGGAATAAAATCAATCTTTGTTCGATTTGTGGAATATATATTGCGCAGCATTTTACGATAGCTAGGTGAGACGACACACATCACAGTCGTAAGTAGCTAAGAGAAACGACCACAGCACAGTCGTAAGTAGCTAAGTGAAACGACCACAGCACAGTCATAGTAAGTAGCTAGGTGAGACGACCACAGCACAGTCGTAAGACATATCTTTAAGATTAACTTTGAGGTTGGGTTGCAGACGTTTTCGGAAGATGGGCAGGGACTTTTAGCATCAGGGGGCAGCTGTTTCCTCCATTGGGGTGTCCGGATAGGGAAGCGCTTTGACTGGGCTGAGCAGAAGCTGACCTCCTGTAGGGGTGGAATGGCCAAGAGACCAGAGGTGGGTTGGGATGTTGGGTTTGAGCATAGCCTGAAGGTAGGGAGGGGCCGTTCCTCTTGCTATTCCATGGTCTTTCAGAGGATGCGAGCTCCTTTGACTGAAGCCAGTGGAGTGTACGGAGGAGCAGGGTGACATGGGAGAACTTGAGAAAGTTGAACACCTGACGGGCTGCAGCCTTCTGGATAAGTTGCAGTAGTCCAGATGGGATATGACGAGTACCCGGATTAGGACCTGCACCGCTTCCTGTGTGAGGTAAGGTCGTACTCTACAGATGTCGTAGAGCATGAAACCCCAGGAGTGATTCCCTACTATGATGTTTGCAGAGAACGACAGGGTGGTCCAGGGTCACGCTAAGGTTCTTTGCACCCTGGGAGGGGGACACCGAACTCTGATGGAGAGGTCGAGCGGACAGGTCTTCCTGGCAGCTCTATCTTGTTGAGCTTGAGGTGGTGGGCCAACATCCAAGCTGAGATATCTGTCAAGTACGCAGAGATGCGTGTCGCCACCTGGTTATCAAAAGTGGGGAATGTGAAAAGTAGTTGTCATCCACATAGCAATGGTAGCAGAGACCATGTGAGGATATAGTATAGCCGAGTGACTTTGTGTAAAGAGAGGAGGGCCTAGAACTGACCCCGGGTGGACACCAGTAGTGAGAGCACATGGTGTAGACACAGATCCTCTCCACGCCACCTGGTAGGAGTGACCTGCCAGGTTGGATGCATTCTGGGAGTGTGCAATTGCCTGAGGCGCCCAGACCTGAGAGGGCGGAAAGGAGGATCTGATGGATCACGGTGTTGAAGGCAGCGGAGCGATCTAGGAGGATGAGGAGTCAGCCAGTCTTGGTTTCTTGAGGAGGGGAGCGACTCCGGCCACCTTGAAGTGAGGGGGGCCGCAGCAAGTGGTCAGGGTAGAGTTGATGAGGAATGGGAGTAGGTTTCCAGAGAAAGTCTAGAGAAGGGAAGAAGGGATGGGGTCGAGTGGGCAGATTGTCCGGTGGCTGGACATCATTAGTCGCAGGATTTCATCTGGAGAGCGAGGGTAAAAAGAGGACAAGGAAAGTTCCCTGTGAGTGGACACATTTGGCTGAGTGAATGATTTCGTTAACCTTTTTTTCAAAGTGGTTGACAAAGTCATCTGCAGAAAGGGAGGGAGGGGGTGGAGGATTAAGGATGGGAGAAGGTGAAAAAGTTTCCCAGGGTTGGAGGCAGAGGCTTGGAATTTAGAGTGATAGGAAGGGGTTTCAGCAGCAGATACAGAAGAAGAAAATGTAGCAAGGAGAGAGTGGAAGGATGATAGAACCTCTGTTCTGTGATCACTCAGTGAGTCACTCAGCCGGAGAGCAGGAGGGGAGGGAGGGAGGAGGGTAGGGTTGACGAGGCAGACAGGAGTTAGAAGGATTTAGGGGAAGGATGTGATGACGGAATAGAAGAGGAGAGCAGTTGGGGAAAGCGAGCGACGATTACGACGGTGCATGACCATCTGGGTAGGGGCTGAGTGGGTAATGTTGGAAGAGCGAGAAAAATAAAGTAGTGATCAGAGACCTGGAGGGGGGGGGGGTTGCAGTGAGATCAGTAGGCAAATATGCTTGACCTAAAGATGAGGTCAAGCATATTGCCTGCCTTGTGAGTGGGAGGGGGACTGGGAAAAGGGTGAGGTCAAAAGAGGCAAGTCGGGGAAAGAAAGAGGTGGAAAGAAATGAGTCGAAGTATGGAAGTTGAAGTCACCCAGTACGATGAGTGGTAAGATATTGTCATCTTATCAAGGTGTCATTGAGGAACTTACCAAGAACACCTAGTGGTGCATCCTCGTATGATGATGCAAAATGTATCATTTGATTTCATACAGGGATGATTTCTGTATTTTGAAAGTTACATATCTTGAAACCCTGATTTTCTGACGGTCCCAAAATGTTTTATTTATGTCAACAATGGACTAATGAAACCAAATACCAACACAGTTTTTGGGTGGAATTTTCTTTTAAGTTTGAATGGACAAGTGACGGCATGGAGTTTTAAATGAGGAGATGGACAGGTGAGAGAGGGGGAAAAAGAGAATCTCCAATTTCTCTTTTATAATCTTCTCTCTCTCTCTTCCAACAGTGCGTCAGGACCCCATGCTCGGCGCCTCCGAGATGTTCAACAGCTTTCTAAGGAAAGCCCAGCAGGTTGGTACTGTAGCTAGTTGTTATTACCCCCTGGCTTTCTTACTGTTCTGTCTGTAGCTAGCTGTCCTTTACTCCCGGCTGTGTATTTGTTCTGTTCAACGTAGCTGATCTATGTTCAGAGCAGTTCTGTTCTACGTAGGACGTCTCGTCAGGGGGCGTGTGTGTCAGTTCATCAGGAAGCTGTGGGTGTTTTTAAGTCGTATGTACCTGATGCCCATGGAGTACACCGTCCAATGAAATGCTTCCTTGCAGGTTCCCTCTCGATAATACAACAACCATAACAGATAAGATATGAATAAAAAGTAAATGGCTCGGTAGAATAGAATATATAAACTCGGCAAAAAAATGAAACGTCCTCTCACTGTCAACTGCAGCAAACTTAACATGTGTAAATATTTGTATGAACACAACAAGATTCAACAACTGAAAAATAAACTGAACAAGTTCCACAGACACGTGACTGACAGAAATGGAATAATGTGTCCCTGAACAAAGGGGGGGTCAAAATCAAAAGTAACAGTCAGTATCTGGTGTGGCCACCAGCTGCATTAGCTACTGTAGTGCATCTCCTTCTCATGGACTGCAGCAGATTTGCCAGTTCTTGCTGTGAGATGTTACCCAACTCTTCCACCATGGTACCTGCAAGTTCCCGGACATTTCTGGCCCTAGCCCTCACCCTCCGATCCAACAGGTCCCAGACGTGCTCAATGGGATTGAGATCCAGGCTCTTCGCTGACCATGGCAGAACCTGTCTTGCAGGAAATCACACACAGAACCAGCAGTATGACTGGTGGCATTGTCATGCTGGAGGGTCATGTCAGGATGAGCCTGCAGGAAGGGTACCACATGAGGGAGGAGGATGTCTTCCCTGTTACGCACAGCGTTGAGATCGCAACAAGCTCAGTCCGATGATGCTGTGACACACCGCCCCAGACCATGGCGGACCCTCCACCTCCAAATCAATCCCGCTCCAGAGTACAGGCCTCGGTGTAGCGCTCATTCCTTCTACGATAAACGCGAATCCAACCATCACCCCTGGTGAGACAAAACCGCGACTTGTCAGTGAAGAGCACTTTTTGCCAGTCCTGTCTGGTCCAGCGACAGTGGGTTTGTGCCCATAGGCGATGTTGTTGCCGGTGATGTCTGGTGAGGACCTGCCTTTCAACAGGCCCTCAGTCCAGCCTCTCAGCTTTTTGCGGCCAGTCTGAGCACTGATGGAGGGATTGTGCGTTCCTGGTGTAACTCAGGCAGGTGTTGTTACCATCCTGTACCTGTCCCGCAGGTGTGATGTTCGGATGTACCAATCCTGTGCAAGTGTTGTTACACGTAGCCTGCCACTGCGAGGACGATCAGCTGTCCGTCCTGTCTCCCTGTAGCGCTGTCTTAGGCGCCTCACGGTACGGACATTGCAATTTATTGCCCTGGCCACATCTGCAGTCCTCATGCCTCCTTGCAGCATGCCTAAGGCACGTTTACCCAGATGAGCAGGGACCCTGGGAACCTTTCTGTTGGTGTTTTTCAGTCAGTAGTAAGGCCTCTTTAGTGTCCTAAGTTTTCTGAACTGTCACCTTAATTGCCTACGGTCTGTAAGCTGTTAGTGTCTTAACGACCATTCCACAGGTGCATGTTCATTAATTGTTTATGGTTCATTGAACAAGCATGGGAAACTGTGTTAAAACGCTTTACAATGAAGAGCTGTGAAGTTATTTAGATTTTTTTCAGAATTATCTCAAGACAGGGTCCTGAAAAAGGGACGTTTCTTTTTTTGCTGAATTTATATATATATTTATTATTTCATAAATACAGGAAGGCAATATCATAAATACAGGAAGGCACTCACCAATATTTATGTTTTGGGAAAGGGGGGATTGGAGAGCAAGTGTTTTACATTGTGCAGTATTTAGCGATAATAAATAAGTCTAGGAGCATCAGTCGTTGTGCGTGCTAAGGTACAGGCCAGTTGAAGTGTTCAGCAGTGTGTGTCAGTTCTGTTCTACGTAAAACAGACTCCTCAGCAGGCTGTTAGCTGTTTGATGCTCTGTTAGCCATGTGGCACAAATACCCACAGACACACACACACACACACACACACACACACTGCTGACTCAGTAATTGCTTCAGTCTTGGTAATAGTTATCAGCCACAGTTTGACATTCACAATGTTCGTCATAGTTCACACGTGGATGTGTGTGTGTGTGTGTGTGTGTGTGTGTGTGTGTGGGGGGTGCGTGTGGGTGGGTGGGTGGGTGGAAGGGGATAGAAAACAGCATGGTGGTCATTGTAGGCAGTGTTTTTTGGGGAAGGCTGCTCATACCGTTCTATTCTCCTGCGTGTGTGTGTGTGTGTGCGTGAACTCTAGTGTATATGTTAAACGATTCTTTCAGACACATCACTACGGTGACACAACCTCACCACCATTGGTCAGTTTGAGCCACCCAGTGACACGCAGCCAGTGTAGGAGTTGAATCCTCTCTACCGTGTTTACTGTGTAATCTGCCATTAACGAATGAAGAACAGATGTTTTAAATGTGAGAGGAGTTATGAGTCACTGTGTGTACATTACTGTCATACAGTATGCCAAATCATGATGTATAAACATACTTATGTTGAATGGTATTTTAGATTTTTTCTCTAAAACACAGAAGACGTTACAGAGAGAATCGATCCAGGGAGTGTGAGTGTGAGTGTGTGTGTTGGTATACCCAGAGCTTTTTGTTAACTGCGTTCCTTTCCTAGAAAACTGTTTCCTCAGTTGCTTGTTAGCATATAGATGGAACATTGAAATGATTGATTGGAATGAATATTCATGATATGTTCACAGTAAATCAATGCTAGTGTTCCCATTGGCTCATAGCGGGATGCTATTGCTGCTCAGTGAAGGCTAGTTTTCCTATTGGTTGATAGTGTGAGCATGGAAGTGAGAGTCATCACTCACCCCAGGAGGTGACCTGACTGTGCTGCTAGGCTACTTTCATCAGATATGTCATTCAAGGTGGTGTACACCATGCGTCTCTCTAGATCTCTCTATTTTATCATCCTCCCCCCCTCTCTCACTCCTCTGCATCCCTTCATCATCCCTCATTTCTCCCCCTCCCTCCTCTCCCCCCTCCCTCCTCTCCCCTACCTAATGCTGAAAGGACAACAGCAGAATAGAAAATGAGTTCTCAGCCAGCAGCCAGCCAGCCTGGCCTTGGCACTTTATGGGAGCCACACACACACACACACACACACACACACACACACTTCCCCAGCAATCCAGATACACTCTGACACCTCCTGTCTAGCAGTGGGGGACAGGGAAAGATTAAACATTAATTTACCCAGAATGGGCACGAAAGCTGAGAGGAGGAGGAGGAGGAAGCAGGCAGAAGGTTAGCTGCTTAGATAAATCATTAAAGTATTTTTTTTCTTATTCATTTATTCATTTATTACAATAAAAAAATATATATTTGATCCCCTTTTTCTCCCAATTTCGTGACTACGGGTTCAGGAGAGGCGACGGTCGAGTCACGAGTCCTACGAAACATGACCCGCCAAACCGCGCTTCTTAACTCCCACCTGCTTAACCCGGAAGCCAGCTGCACCAACGTGTCAGAGGAAACGCCATTCCGCCCGACCCGCCACAAGTAGTCGCTAGAGCTCAATGAGCCAAGTAAAGCCCCCCCCCCCCCCGGCCAAACCCTCCCCTAACTCGGACGACGCTGGGCCAATTGTGCGAGCTTCTCTGCTTTTTAAATTTATTGTCGTCTTCCTCCTGTCAATGTAGGATTGTCATGCTTTTTGAGGACATCTGTAATAAGACATTATGTAACTATATGGTGTCATAGAAGCATAAAATCCAGATACTGTCTCTTACAGGGAGAGTGGGGATAGATAATAACCTACTTCCCTGACTGGAGAGAACTAACTCTCTGGTCTGTACTGACTACACTGTCTGTCATGGAACACATTATGTCTTCTGTAACCTGTATATAACCTGTCAATACCGTATAGGAGACCCAGCAGATCCCAACCGAAGAGGTTCCTCTGGAGATCTACCTGTCTAACGGCCAGAAGGTCGAGGTCAACATCCTGACCTCCGACCAAACAGAGGACGTCCTGGAGGTAAACCGTCTGGGGTTTCAAAAGACACAGATTCATAATCCAGATTCAGACTTCTACTGGATGTTAGTAATCGGTGGTGTTGAAGAGTTCATAGAGTGAACACAATATACTGAATGTTTTTTTTATACAATGAATAGCCTTGCCAACACTACCAGGAACCCTATGGAAGCTTAGGGAGAGAGAATTCACTCTGGATAGCCATAGGTGAAGGCAGCATTCTCTCCCAGATAGATTCAGAACCGTTATGTTGAACAGACAGCTGTTACTATAACTGTGTTCTCCATAAAATGATGTTATATACGAGAAGGACTTGACCGGAGACTGTATAGCTGTGGATAAAATACTTTTTGAAAGCTACAGTATGTTTTGGACGAGTTGTGTTTTCATATCTAACACACAAAAAAAGAGATGAACCAGAGATGATCTTCCTGTCTGTTTTCTGATTCGCAGGCTGTTGCGTCAAAACTGGACCTTCCTGATGAGCTGGTTGGTTATTTCAGTCTCTTCCTGGTTCGAGAAGGAGTGGACGGGGGATTAACGTGTAAGCATTAAACTTTAACCCTCCGCTAACCGTTCAGAGGACTGGAATACAGTGGTATCTGAATGAAATGCAGTGGTATCTGAATGAAATGCAGTGGTATCTGAATGAAATGCAGTGGTATCTGAATGAAATACCAAATGGCTCTATATCCTATACCAGGGATGGAGTGGGGGCCACAACAACATTCTGAATTCATAATGAGGGGCTGCAGTGGTTTGTGGGTCTTCGTACCCACACATGCAGTCAGAGCCGGCCGTGGCCTTTTTGGGGACCCTAACGCTTCGATCACACCAGAATTACATTCATTTCCAATGGAAAACGCTGCGTTTGCCTTGCAGCATTGCGTTGCGGAGGCAGCCGCAGTGCGTTCTGTGTGGGCGGTGCGTACATTTAGGATTTATCAAACGTATGTGTCAAACTGTATGTGTGGACGGCTTGACAGAAATGGTAGCAGAAGGTGAATGTTGAACTGTTACAGACATATCAAGATGACGCTGTCTACTATTTTGCGCCACGACGATGTGATAGAAGTGTAAAAACAAAATGTTATAAAAACATTTTTATTTTTTATAATTTTTTTTAATAACAAATATCATGCAATTCTACTTATATTGTCTTGCAGTTTTACAGTTCATTTCCTGTAGTTCTACACAGTTTCCTATAGGAGAGAAATGTTTGCAGTTTTACAGTTCATTTCCTGTAGTTCTACACAGTTTCCTATAGGAGAGAAATGTTTGCAGTTTTACAGTTCATTTCCTGTAGTTCTACACAGTTTCCTATAGGAGAGAAATGTTTGCAGTTTTACAGTTAATTTCCTGTAGTTCTACACAGTTTCCTATAGGAGAGAAATGTTTGCAGTTTTACAGTTCATTTCCTGTAGTTCTACACGGTTTCCTATAGGAGATAAATGTTTGCAGTTTTACAGTTCATTTCCTGTAGTTCTACACGGTTTCCTATAGGAGATAAATGTTTGCAGTTTTACAGTTAATTTCCTGTAGTTCTACACGGTTTCCTATAGGAGAGAAATGTTTGCAGTTTTACAGTTCATTTCCTGTAGTTCTACACGGTTTCCTATAGGAGAGAAATGTTTGCAGTTTTGAATATGATATCTGAGTGAGAGTGACTAACAAAATGAATGGCGGCCCCTCTGTCAGTAATTCAAACAGGATTACAACAGGTTTAGATGGGTTAGTTAGTCTAGCCAGCGATCTAAAAGATGTTGGCTGACCTGGCATTCTTGAGCGTGAAAAAACCCAGCAGCGTTGCAGTTCTTGACACAAACCGGTGCAGCTGGCACCTACTACTATACCCCGTTCAAAGGCACTTAAATATTTTGTCTTACTCATTCACCTTCTGAATGGCACACAAACACAATCCATGTCTCACTTGTCTTGAGGCTTAAAAATCCTTCTTTAACCCGTCTCCTCCCCTTCATCTACACTGACTTGAAGTGGATTTAACAAGTGACATCAATAAGGGATCATAGCTTTCACCTGGTCAGACGATGTCATGGAATGAGCAGGTGTTCTTAATGTTTTGTACACTCAGTGTATATCCCCTACATACTCACACTACCCTATGGGCCCTGGTCAAAAGTAGTGCACTAAATAGGGAATAGGGTGCCATTTGAGATGTCACTAGTCACCACAGCCACAAAGTGAAAATAATTGTCTATTGTAAAAGTCATGAAAACAAAAATGAACTTATTGGTCTTCATTCAAGTTTAGGGTCTACACACAGATTTTAAGAAGAGAAATTGTAGAAATATAGGTAGGGTTTAGCCAGACGTGACTTTGTGGCAGTGGTAACTTGTGATTACCACAGAATTGTTCTAGCTGGCTAGGGGGATGTTTTGTGACAGACATGAGAGAGAACCAATAACTCCTATTGATGACGGTCTCTCTAGTGTCTCCTGTTGTTGGCGGTCTCTCGCTCTCTAGTGTCTCCTGTTGATGATGGTCTCTCTAGTGTCTCCTGTTGTTGACGGTCTCTCTAGTATCTCCTGTTGATGACTGTCTCTCGCTCTCTAGTGTCTCCTGTTGTTGACGGTCTCTCTAGTGTCTCCTGTTGTTGACGATCTCTCTAGTGTCTCCTGTTGTTGACGATCTCTCTAGTGTCTCCTGTTGTTGACGATCTCTCTAGTGTCTCCTGTTGTTGACGGTCTCTCTAGTGTCTCCTGTTGTTGACGGCCTCTAGTGTCTCCTGTTGATGACAGTCTCTCTAGTGTCTCCTGTTGTTGACGGTCTCCCTAGTGTCTCCTGTTGATGACGGTCTCTCGCTCTCTAGTGTCTCCTGTTGTTGACGGTCTCCCTAGTGTCTCCTGTTGATGACGGTCTCTCGCTCTCTAGTGTCTCCTGTTGTTGACGGTCTCTAGTCTCCTGTTGATGGCGGTCTCTCGCTCTCTAGTGTCTCCTGTTGTTGACGGTCTCTAGTCTCCTGTTGATGGCGGTCTCTCGCTCTCTAGTGTCTCCTGTTGATGGCGGTCTCTCTCGTGTCTCCTGTTGATGGCGGTCTCTCTCGTGTCTCCTGTTGATGATGGTCTCTCTAGTGTCTCCTGTTGATGACGCTCTCTAGTCAAATCAAAATCAAATCAAATTTATTTATATAGCCCTTCGTACATCAGCTGATATCTCAAAGTGCTGTACAGAAACCCAGCCTAAAACCCCAAACAGCAAGCAATGCAGGTGTAGAAGCACGGTGGCTAGGAAAAACTCCCTAGAAAGGCCAAAACCTAGGAAGAAACCTAGAGAGGAACCAGGCTATGTGGGGTGGCCAGTCCTCTTCTGGCTGTGCCGAGTGGAGATTATAACAGAACATGGCCAAGATGTTCAAATGTTCATAAATGACCAGCATGGTCCAATAATAATAAGGCAGAACAGTTGAAACTGGAGCAGCAGCATGGCCAGGTGGACTGGGGACAGCAAGGAGTCATCATGTCAGGTAGTCCTGGGGCATGGTCCTAGGGTTCAGCTCCTCCTCAGAGAGAGAGAAAGAGAGAATTAGAGAGAGCACACTTAAATTCACACAGGACACGGAATAGGACAGGAGAAGTACTCCAGATTTAACAAACGGACCCTAGCCCCCCGACACATAAACTACTGCAGCATAAATACTGGAGGCTGAGACAGGAGGTCTCAGTGTCTCTGGTTGTTGACGGTCTCTCTAGTGTCTCCTGTTGTTGACAGTCTCTAGTGTCTCCTGTTGTTGGCGGTCTCTCGCTCTCTAGTGTCTCCTGTTGTTGGCGGTCTCTCTAGTGTCTCCTGTTGTTGACGGCGGTCTCTCTAGTGTCTCCTGTTGTTGACGGCGGTCTCTCTAGTGTCTCCTGTTGTTGACGGCGGTCTCTCTAGTGTCTCCTGTTGTTGACGGCGGTCTCTCTAGTGTCTCCTGTTGTTGACGGCGGTCTCTCTAGTGTCTCCTGTTGTTGACGGCGGTCACTCTAGTGTCTCCTGTTGTTGACGGCGGTCTCTCTAGTGTCTCCTGTTGTTGACGGCGGTCTCTCTAGTGTCTCCTGTTGTTGACGGCGGTCTCTCTAGTGTCTCCTGTTGTTGACAGCGGTCTCTCTAGTGTCTCCTGTTGTTGACGGGCTCTTGCTCTAGTGTCTCCTGTTGTTGACGGCGGTCTCTCTAGTGTCTCCTGTTGTTGACGGGCTCTTGCTCTAGTGTCTCCTTTTCACTCCACTTTATGGAAAATGTGTCAGTAACAGGAAAGACCCGGTCAGAAAACGTCTTCGTATGGTTGCCCATATACTGTAGGTTGGTGACTAGATGTACCTACAGACATCTTATCAGACTTACTCAGGTTCTTTCCCTGGAAACGCACAGCAGAGCGGAGGGACACCTGATGTGAAACAATACAACTATTATGTGACTTAAATCATAAATGGAAAGGAAGTAGAAAAGGAATTATACAATAACATTTTCATGCCTTCATTTTAACTTTTGTTTTTGCTTATTTGGTTCCTAAATCTCCCACTAGGAAATTAATTGAGGAGCTGACTGCAAAATATCGGTGCAAAATATTTGAATTGTTGCAAAAATATTAGCTAATCACAAGAAGTGTGTTCCAAAGGGCTCACTATTCCATAAAATGCACAATGGGCCCTGGTCAAAAGGTGTGTACTACGTAAGGTATAGGGTGCCATTTGTGACGTTAGACTAAAACGAATTACCTTCATAACAGAGTGAGTGAGATAGCAATGAGATCACTGTCATCTTTCTGTAAAGACGTTTTTAACAGGTTTTTAGATTTTGATTTGGTATTTTAATTCATGAATGAGCCAACATTGAGAGTGAGGCTTGGAAGGGTGTGGTGTGCATACTGCCCAGCATACTAAAACTCCTTGGAGGAGGAGTGACGGTCTGTGTGTGTAGTTAGCATGTTTTCCTCCTGTAGGCTAGCTAAAATAATGAGGCAACAATTCAGGAGTCAACTGAAGTTCCCCTATGAACTAGATTGAACCTCTGTAAGATATAACTTTGTCTGTCGATCTATGTTGGACAGAAGTATAAATGCAACATGCAACAATTTCAACTCATTTTACTGAGTTAAAGTTCATATAAGGAAATCAGTTAAATGGCCCTAATCTATGGATTTCACATGACTGGGAATACAGATATATATATATATCTGTTGGTCATAGATATCGTCATAAAAAGGTAGGAGTTGTGGGTCAGAAAACCAGTCAGTATCTGGTGTGACCACCATTTACCTCAAGCAGAACGACACATCTCCTTCACATAGAGTTGATCAGTCTGTTGATTGTGGCTTGTGGAATGTTGTCCCACTCCTCTTCAATGGCTGTGTGAAGTTGCTGGATATTGGTGGGAACTGCAACATGCTGTCGATCCAGAGCATCCCAAACATGCTCAATGGGTGACATGTCTGGTGAGTATACAGGCCATTGAAGAACTTCCAGTAATTGTGTACAGATCCTTGCAACATGGGTCTTTGCATTATCATACTGAAACATGAGGTGATGGCGGTGGATGAATGGCACGACAATAGGCCTCAGGATCTCGTCACGGTATCTCTGTGCATTCAAATTGCCATTGATAAAATGCAATTGTGTTTGTTGTCCGTAGCTTATACCTGCCCATACCATAACCCCACCGCGGGGCACTCTGTTCACAATGTTATCAGCAAACCGCTCGCGCACAAAGCGATACACATGGTCTGCAGTTGTGAGGCCAGTTGGACGGTCTCTCAGTTGCCAAATTCTCTAAACTGATGTTGGAGGAGAAATTAACATTAAATTCTCTGGCAACCGCCTTGGTGGACATTCCTGCAGTCAGCTTGCCAATTGCAAGCTCCCGCAAAACTTGAGACATCTGTGGCATTGTGTTGTGACAAAACTGCACATTTTAGAGTGACCTTTTATTGTCTCCAGCACAAGGTGCACCTGTGTAATGATCATGCTGTTTAATCAGCTTCTTGACATGTCACACCTGTCAGGTGGATGGATTATCTTGGCAAATGAGAAATTATCACTAACAGGGATGCAAAACAAATGTGTGCACAAAATTTGAGAGAATTAAGCTTTTTGTGCGAATGGAACATTTCTGGGATATTATTTTATTGTATTTTATTTAACCTTTTATTGAGCTAGGCAAGTCAGTTAAGAACAATTTCTTATTTACAATGACGGCCTACCAGAAGGCCTCATGCGGGGGATGAAATAAAAAGTAGGACAAACGCACTTCAAGAGACACCACAACACTACATAAAGAGAGACCAAAGACAACACAACATGGGAGAAACACATGACAACACAGCACAAAGGGCAAGACGGTAGAGACAACAATACATCACACAAAGCAACCACAACTGTCAGTGTCCATGATTTGAGTCTTTGAATGAAGAGATGGAGATAAAACTGTCCAGTTTTGAGTGTTTGTTGCAGCTCTAGCTGCTCGAGAGCACCCTTTACCTGCCGATCTATAAATTACGTCTCCGTAATCTAGCAGGATGGTCATCTGAATCAGGGTTAGTTTGGCAGCTGGGGTGAAAGAGGAGCGATTATGATAGAGGAAACCAAGTCTAGATTTAACCTTAGCCTGCAGCTTTGATATGTGCTGAGAGAAGGACAGTGTACCATCTAGCCATACTCACAAGTACTTGTATGAGGTGCCTACCTCAAGCTCTAAACCCTCAGAGGTAGTAATCACACCTGTGGGGAGAGGGGCATTCTTCTTACCAAACCACATGACCTTTGTTTTGGAGGTGTTAAGAACAGGGTTAACCTCTAGCGTCGCGCAAACCCGTATCCGGGAGCGTAATCATAGCCTCAAGCTCATTACCATAACGCAACGTTAACTATTCATGAAAATCGCAAATGAAAGAAATATATTGACTCACAAGCTTAGCCTTTTGTTAACAACACTGTCATCTCAGATTTTCAAAATATGCTTTTCAACCATAGCTACACAAGCATTTGTGTAAGAGTATTGATAGCCTAGCGTAGCATTTAGCGTTAGCATTCAGCAGGCAACATTTCACAAAAACAAGAAAAGCATTCAATAAAATAACTTACCTTTGAAGAACTTCAGATGTTTTCAATGAGGAGACTCTCAGTTAGATAGCAAATGTTAATTTTTTCCCAAAATATTATTTGTGTTAGGAGAAATCGCTCCGTTTTGTTCATCACGTTTGGCTAAGAAAAAAACCAGAAAATTCAGTCATTACAACGCCAAACTTTTTTCCAGATTAACTCCATAATATCGACAGAAACATGGCAAATGTTGTTTAGAATCAATCCTCAAGGTGTTTTCACATATCTATTCGATGATAAATCATTTGTGGCAGTTGGGTTTCTCCTCAGAAGCAAACAGAAAAATACATGCAGCTGGAGATTACGCAATAATTGCGACAGAGGACACCAAGCGGCCACCTGGTATATGTAGTGTAAAATGGTCAATCTTCCAATGATATGCCTACAAATACGTCACAATGCTGTCGACACTATGGGGAAACGACAAAGTCTAAGCTCATTTGTGACCCATACACAGCCACATAAGGACTCATTGAAACACAGCGCCTTCAAAATCTGGGGGTACTTCCTGTTTGAAATTTCATCTTGGTTTCGCCTGTAGCATCAGTTCTGTGGCACTCACAGACAATATCTTTGCAGATTTGGAAACGTCAGAGTGTTTTCTTTCCAAAGCTGTCAGTTATATGCATAGTCGTGACAAAATATCGCGCTTAAAACGGGAACGTTTTTTTATCCAAAAATTAAAAGAGCGCCCCCTATATCAAAGAAGTTAAGGGTAGATAAAGCTTGTTGAACACTATGAAAGCTTCGTTGTAGAGCATTAAACACAAAATCCGGGGAGGTGCCAGCACGTGGGGCCTAGGATCGAGCCTTGGGGTACTCCCATGGTGACAGGCAGTGGCTGAGACAGCAAATGTTCTGACTTTATACACTGCACTCTTTGAGAGGGGTAGTTAGCAAACCAGGCCAAAGACCCGTCAGAGACACCATTACTCCTTAGCCGTCCCACAAGAATGGAATGGTCTACTGTATCAAAAGCTTTGGCCAAGTCAATAAAAATAGCAGAACAACATTACTTAGAATCAAGGGGAATGGTGACATCATTGAGGGCCTTTTAAGGTTGCAGTGAAACATCCATAATCAGAGAGGAAACCAGATTGCATATCAGAGAGAATACTATAGACATCAAGAAAGCCAGTCAGTTGATTATGGACAAGTTTTTCCAACACTTTTGATAAACAGGTCGCAATAGAAATAGGCCTATAACAGTTAGCGGTGGTTCTGTCCAGATGGACCCTGCTGTGTTCTGTCCAGATGGACCCTGCTGGGTTCTGTCCAGATGGACTGTCCTCATCTGTCTGTCTGTCTCTCTCTCTCTCATTCTCTCTCCAGTTGTGAGGAAGCTGCAGGAGTTTGAGTTACCGTACGTATCAGTCACCAGCTTACGAAGCTCAGAGTTCCACATCATCCTGCGGAAAAGGTATCTCTACTCCTCTACCTCTCTACATGTTGATTGTCATGTTCTAACTACTTGTGTAGATATGCAGCTCCAATCAGAACTACAGTCACTTGAATTGAATGGCTGGCAATTAAATGCAGCAAAGATACTCAACAAATGCCAACCACTCGGCTCTTTTTAGGAAGAAGCAACTGTTACAAGGTTTCTCTGCTTCCAAGTGTCGACAAGTGAGGACCAGTCTGGATTCTCTAATCTAGCTACATAATCTCTTCCCATAGATGATCTCGTGAAACTGTTTTGACTATACCACGAACCTTACCGAGAGATGTCACCGGTACTGTACTTGTGACCTCCCCAGACACTTGGGTATCCTGAGTTGTCCCAGTATGAGTCCAGCTGGTTTATATAAAGTGAAGCCATCTGGTACAGAGAGAAATATAACAGATTGACTGAAGAGCGAAGAGTTTTTATCATGAGCAACAAAACAAAAAAATACTTCAAGGAAGTCTGGTCCTCTGGCTACCATGTGTGTTAGTGACGTGAGGTTTCTGTCTGCAGTCTGAGACCTGATAACTTCTCTCCCTCCTCGACTTTTAGCACCTGTCTTATGTCAACTTCCTCCGTCTCTCTCTGCTTCTCTTTGATCTCCCCCCCCCCCCCCCCCCCCCCCCCCCTCTCGCTTTGGCTCTCTCGTTCTCTCTCTCTCTTGCACGCTCTTTCTTTCTCTCTCTCCTGACTCATCACTATGCACACTCATAACATGCATAATGACACAACACAGACACTTTCACTCACCATATGCTGCTGCTACTCTGTTCTTTGTTTTACTCTGATTATCATCTATCCTGATGCCAAGTCACTTTACCCTGCCTTCATGTACATATCTACCTCAAATACCTTATTATTATCTATCCTGATGCCTAGTCACTTTACCCTGCCTTCATGTACATATCTACCTCAAATACCTTATTATTATCTATCCTGATGCCTAGTCACTTTACCCTGCCTTCATGTACATATCTACCTCAAATACCTTATTATTATCTATCCTGATGCCAAGTCACTTTACCCTGCCTTCATGTACATATCTACCTCAAATACCTTATTATTATCTATCCTGATGCCTAGTCACTTTACCCTGCCTTCATGTACATATCTACCTCAAATACCTTATTATTATCTATGCTGATGACTAGTCACTTTACCCTGCCTTCATGTACATATCTACCTCAAATACCTTATTATTATCTATCCTGATGCCAAGTCACTTTACCCTGCCTTCATGTACATATCTACCTCAAATACCTTATTATTATCTATCCTGATGTCTAGTCACTTTACCCTGCCTTCATGTACATATCTACCTCAAATAGCTTATAGCTCTGCACATTGATCTGGTACTTCCTGTATGTAGCTCTGCACATTGATCTGGTACTTCCTGTATATAGCTCCATTCCTGTGGTTTTATTTATTCCTCTTGTGTTACTATTACATTTTGTATTGTTCTTTTAATCTCTGCATCGTAGGCAAGTTTTTCACAGTAAAGTCTACACCGTTCTTTCTACCCCTCTCTCTTCCTCGTCACCTCCCCCTCCAGAACAGAAAGGGATAAACTAGACAGGATGTTGTTGTTTCACCCCCTCCTGTCTCCCTCAAGGAAAGTCTTAGTCTCTGTTACAAGTAGGTCAGAAGGGCTGAGTGTGAATGGCAAGTTATTCCATATATAGAGCCCTATTGGTCCTGGTCAAAAACAGTGCACTATATAGAGAATAGGGTACCTTTTAGGACACAGAAGGAGAACGGTGAGCAACAGAACTAGCAGCGGTCATTTAGGACGCAGACGGAGAACGGTGAGCAACAGAACTAGCAGCGGTCATTTAGGACGCAGATGGAGAACGGTGAGCAACAGAACTAGCAGCAGTCATTTAGGAAGTAGATGGAGAACGGTGAGCAACAGAACTAGCAGCGGTCATTTAGGAAGCAGATGGAGAACGGTGAGCAACAGAACTAGCAGCGGTCATTTAGGAAGCAGATGGAGAACGGTGAGCAACAGAACTAGCAGCAGTCATTTAGGAAGCAGATGGAGAACGGTGAGCAACAGAACTAGCAGCGGTCATTTAGGAAGCAGATGGAGAACGGTGAGCAACAGAACTAGCAGCGGTCATTTAGGAAGCAGATGGAGAACGGTGAGCAACAGAACTAGCAGCGGTCATTTAAGGCACAAGATGGAGAACGGTGAGCAACAGAACTAGCAGCGGTCATTTAGGACGCAGATGGAGAACGGTGAGCAACAGAACTAGCAGCGGTCATTTAGGAAGCAGATGGAGAACGGTGAGCAACAGAACTAGCAGCGGTCATTTAAGGCACAAGATGGAGAACGGTGAGCAACAGAACTAGCAGCGGTCATTTAGGACGCAGATGGAGAACGGTGAGCAACAGAACTAGCAGCGGTCATTTAGGAAGCAGATGGAGATTGGTGAGCAACAGAACTAGCAGCATCAACCCAGGGAGCCTGAAACACTAACCCCCAGATCAACAACTGGATTATAATGAAAGCATAATGTTCTGTTTGGTTGAAGACGGAGACTTACTTGCCAGGTCAAATAAGTAGAAATATGCAGTGGTTAGTAGAGACGAATCCCTCTCCCCTCTTCTTCCTCTCCTCCATCCCCTTCTTATTCTCCCTCTTCTGCTGGGGTCTATGAATTGCTCATGCGGCCAGAGTTAATCCTCTGTTTTATAAACAACTTCTAATTGCTCCCCTTAAATATCCCTGGCTTCAACCTCATTCACTAGTTAGGTTCCAGGGAGATTATGGGGTGTTAAACTGGTTGGATTACAGATTATGGAGTGTTTAAACTGGTTGGATTACAGATTATGGAGTGTTTAAACTGGTTGGATTACAGATTTGTGGGGTGTTTTAAACTGGTTGGATTACAGATTATGGAGTGTTTAAACTGGTTGGATTACAGATTTGTGGGGTGTTTTAAACTGGTTGGATTACAGATTTGTGGGGTGTTTAAACTGGTCGGATTGCAGTTGTTTTAAGGGGTGTTAAACTGGTCAGATTACAGTTGTATTAAGGGGTGTTAAACTGGTCAGATTACAGTTGAATCGCAGGTGGATTAAGTCTGAAGTATTAATGTCAAGTGCACAGGTACAGTGAAATGACTTTCTTGCCAACTCCATATCCAACAATGTATTAATCAATATCATTGTAGCACTAAAAATAACAAGGTAGAACAAAAATACACGAGGAAATATAAGAAAGATAAACACAAGAAAGTGAGAAGCTGTATACAGGGTCAGTTGCTATATACAGGGTCAGTAACTATATACAGGGTCAGTAACTATATATAGGGTCAGTAGCTATATACAGGGTCAGTAGCTATATACAGGGTCAGTAGCTATATACAGGGTCAGTAACTATATACAGGGTCAGTAACTATATACAGGGTCAGTAGCTATATACAGGGTCAGTAGCTATATACAGGGTCAGTAGCTATATACAGGGTCAGTGGCTATATACAGGGTCAGTGGCTATATACAGGGTCAGTAACTATATACAGGGTCAGTGGCTATATACAGGGTCAGTGGCTATATACAGGGTCAGTGGCTATATACAGGGTCAGTGGCTATATACAGGGTCAGTGGCTATATACAGGGTCAGTGGCTATATACAGGGTCAGTGGCTATATACAGGGTCAGTAGTTATATACAGGGTCAGTGGCTATATACAGGGTCAGTGGCTATATACAGGGTCAGTAGTTAAATTCAGGGTCAGTAGCTATATACAGGGACAGTTCCAGGGTCAGTAGCTATATACAGGGTCAGTAGCTATATACAGGGTCAGTAGCTATATACAGGGACAGTTCCAGGGTCAGTAGCTATATACAGGGTCAGTAGCTATATACAGGGACAGTTCCAGGGTCAGTAGCTATATACAGGGTCAGTAGCTATATACAGGGACAGTTCCAGGGTCAGCTCCAGTACTATATTAACAATGTACAGGGATACTGGAGTGATGGAGGTAGATATGTATAGGGGGAAGGAGACAGGGATACTGGAGTGATGGAGGTAGATATGTATAGGGGGAAGGGGACAGGGATACTGGAGTGATGGAGGTAGATATATAGAGGGGTTAGGTGACAGGGATACTGGAGTGATGGAGGTAGATATGTATAGTGGGAAGGATGGAGGTAAGGTGACTAGGCAACAGGATATGAGATAACCAGAGTAGCAGCAGTGTGTAAGTGGGTGTGTAGTGTCAGTTTAAATGTATATTATGTGTGAGCTGTCATCAGGACCAAGGGTGGCTACTTTGAATAATCTAAAATATATTTAGATTCGTTTAAAACTTACTACATGATTCCATATGTGTTATTTCATAGTTTTTGATGTCTTCACTATTATTCTACAATGTAGAAAATAGTAAAAATAAAAATAAAACTCTTGAATGAGTAGGTGTGTCCAAACTTGACTGTGTGAGTTAATTTTATTCAGCAAAGGGAATAACATACGTGTCACGTGTTCGTTTTCGGCATCTTTATTTTCTACTCCACAACCAGCGCTGTTTTTAAGGCATACCAGTCAAAATACAGTAGACCTATGTCCTACAGAAGTCGGGAGGACTTCGAGTGGAGATGTTGAGTTTCACTGTAAATCCTCAGCTGGTCAGTGTGGTTCTAGTAGTATTCGTCCTCCAGGTTAGGTATGTAAGGGAGGAGGAGGAGGTAGGGCGGCAGACGAGGAGACACGGGCCTCACACCATAATCGTCAAAAAGGCTGATGTGGTCCTTAACAAGATGAGGGTCAGAAATCAGCTCCAGGTTAGCAGTCTCCTCCCCCCTACCTCTGTTCCATAGGGGTGCTGCCAGACCTCCACCAATCAGAACCAAGATCAGGAGGAGAGCCATCTAATCACAGGTGCTCAGAACCACTGTTTTAAATGGCAAGAAAGATTAGTCTGACACACAACGCTATAAAACCTAGTAATATAGAATGAGTCTGATAGACACTATAAAACCTAGTGATATAGAATGAGTCTGATAGACACTATAAAACCTAGTGATATAGAATGAGTCTGATAGACACTATAAAACCTAGTGATATAGAATGAGTCTGATAGACACTATAAAACCTAGTGGTATAGAATGAGTCTGATAGACACTATAAAACCTAGTGATATAGAATGAGTCTGATAGACTATAAAACCTAGTGATATAGAATGAGTCTGATAGACACTATAAAACCTAGTGGTATAGAATGAGTCTGATAGACACTATAAAACCTAGTGATATAGAATGAGTCTGACACACAACACTATAAAACCTAGTGATATAGAATGAGTCTGATACACTATAAAACCTAGTGATATAGAATGAGTCTGATAGACACTATAAAACCTAGTGATATAGAATGAGTCTGATAGACACTATAAAACCTAGTGATATAGAATGAGTCTGATAGACTATAAAACCTAGTGGTATAGAATGAGTCTGATACACTATAAAACCTAGTGATATAGAATGAGTCTGATAGACAACACTATAAAACCTAGTGATATAGAATGAGTCTGATAGACACTATAAAACCTAGTGATATAGAATGAGTCTGATAGACACTATAAAACCTAGTGATATAGAATGAGTCTGATAGACACTATAAAACCTAGTGGTATAGAATGAGTCTGATAGACACTATAAAACCTAGTGATATAGAATGAGTCTGATAGACACTATAAAACCTAGTGATATAGAATGAGTCTGACACACAACGCTATAAAACCTAGTGGTATAGAATGAGTCTGATACACAACGCTATAAAACCTAGTGATATAGAATGAGTCTGATAGACACTATAAAACCTAGTGATATAGAATGAGTCTGATAGACACTATAAAACCTAGTGATATAGAATGAGTCTGATAGACACTATAAAACCTAGTGATATAGAATGAGTCTGATAGACACTATAAAACCTAGTGATATAGAATGAGTCTGATAGACACTATAAAACCTAGTGGTATAGAATGAGTCTGACACACTATAAAACCTAGTGGTATAGAATGAGTCTGATACACAACGCTATAAAACCTAGTGATATAGAATGAGTCTGATAGACACTATAAAACCTAGTGATATAGAATGAGTCTGATAGACACTATAAAACCTAGTGATATAGAATGAGTCTGATAGACACTATAAAACCTAGTGATATAGAATGAGTCTGATAGACACTATAAAACCTAGTGATATAGAATGAGTCTGATAGACACTATAAAACCTAGTGATATAGAATGAGTCTGATACACTATAAAACCTAGTGATATAGAATGAGTCTGATAGACACTATAAAACCTAGTGGTATAGAATGAGTCTGATAGACACTATAAAACCTAGTGATATAGAATGAGTCTGATACACACTATAAAACCTAGTGATATAGAATGAGTCTGATAGACACTATAAAACCTAGTGATATAGAATGAGTCTGATACACTATAAAACCTAGTGGTATAGAATGAGTCTGATAGACACTATAAAACCTAGTGGTATAGAATGAGTCTGATAGACACTATAAAACCTAGTGATATAGAATGAGTCTGATAGACACTATAAAACCTAGTGGTATAGAATGAGTCTGATAGACACTATAAAACCTAGTGATATAGAATGAGTCTGATAGACACTATAAAACCTAGTGATATAGAATGAGTCTGATAGACACTATAAAACCTAGTGATATAGAATGAGCCTGATACACTATAAAACCTAGTGATATAGAATGAGTCTGATACACTATAAAACCTAGTGATATAGAATGAGTCTGATACACAACACTATAAAACCTAGTGATATAGAATGAGTCTGATACACTATAAAACCTAGTGATATAGAATGAGTCTGATAGACACTATAAAACCTAGTGATATAGAATGAGTCTGATAGACACTATAAAACCTAGTGATATAGAATGAGTCTGATAGACACTATAAAACCTAGTGGTATAGAATGAGCCTGATACACTATAAAACCTAGTGATATAGAATGAGTCTGATAGACACTATAAAACCTAGTGATATAGAATGAGTCTGATACACTATAAAACCTAGTGGTATAGAATGAGTCTGATAGACACTATAAAACCTAGTGGTATAGAATGAGTCTGATACACACTATAAAACCTAGTGATATAGAATGAGTCTGATAGACACTATAAAACCTAGTGGTATAGAATGAGTCTGATAGACACTATAAAACCTAGTGATATAGAATGAGTCTGATAGACACTATAAAACCTAGTGATATAGAATGAGTCTGATAGACACTATAAAACCTAGTGATATAGAATGAGTCTGATAGACAACACTATAAAACCTAGTGATATAGAATGAGTCTGATAGACACTATAAAACCTAGTGATATAGAATGAGTCTGATAGACACTATAAAACCTAGTGATATAGAATGAGTCTGATAGACACTATAAAACCTATTGATATAGAATGAGTCTGATAGACACTATAAAACCTAGTGATATAGAATGAGTCTGATAGACACTATAAAACCTAGTGATATAGAATGAGTCTGATACACTATAAAACCTAGTGGTATAGAATGAGTCTGATAGACACTATAAAACCTAGTGATATAGAATGAGTCTGATAGACACTATAAAACCTAGTGATATAGAATGAGTCTGATACACTATAAAACCTAGTGATATAGAATGAGTCTGATAGACAACACTATAAAACCTAGTGATATAGAATGAGTCTGATAGACACTATAAAACCTAGTGATATAGAATGAGTCTGATAGACACTATAAAACCTAGTGATATAGAATGAGTCTGATAGACACTATAAAACCTAGTGATATAGAATGAGTCTGATACACTATAAAACCTAGTGATATAGAATGAGTCTGATAGACACTATAAAACCTAGTGATATAGAATGAGTCTGATAGACACTATAAAACCTAGTGATATAGAATGAGTCTGATAGACACTATAAAACCTAGTGGTATAGAATGAGTCTGATAGACACTATAAAACCTAGTGATATAGAATGAGTCTGATAGACACTATAAAACCTAGTGATATAGAATGAGTCTGATACACAACGCTATAAAACCTAGTGATATAGAATGAGTCTGATACACAACGCTATAAAACCTAGTGATATAGAATGAG
The DNA here is from genome assembly GCF_045791955.1 of Oncorhynchus clarkii lewisi. Taxonomy (NCBI): domain Eukaryota; kingdom Metazoa; phylum Chordata; class Actinopteri; order Salmoniformes; family Salmonidae; genus Oncorhynchus; species Oncorhynchus clarkii. The sequence continues at coordinate 90,066,502 of NC_092150.1, forward strand.
TCTGATAGACACTATAAAACCTAGTGATATAGAATGAGTCTGATAGACACTATAAAACCTAGTGATATAGAATGAGTGATATAAACAGCCACCACTAACACTGAGTGGCTGCTGCCAACACACTGACACTGACTCAACTCCAGCCACTTTAATAATGGGAATTGATGGGAAATGATGTAAATATATCACTAGCCACTTTAAACAATGCTACCTTATATAAATGTTACTTACCCTACATTATTCATCTCATACGCATACGTATATACTGTACTCTATATCATCGACGGTATCCTTATGTAATACATGTATCACTAGCCACTTTATACTATACTATGCCACTTTGTTTACATACTCATCTCATTTGTACATACTGTACCCGATACCATCTACTGTATCTTGCCTATGCTGCTCTGTACCATCACTCATTCATATATCCTTATGTACATATTCTTTATCCCCTTACACTGTGTACAAGACAGTAGTTTGGAATTGTTAGTTAGATTACTTGTTATTACTGCATTGTCGGAACTAGAAGCACAAGCATTTCGCTACACTCGCATTAACATCTGCTAACCATGTGTATGTGACAAATAAAATTTGATTTGATTTGATTTGATTTGATAGACGCTATAAAACCTAGTGATATAGAATGAGTCTGAGACACTATAAAACCTAATGAAATAGAATGAGTCTGATACACAACGCTATAAAACCTAGTGATATAGAATGAGTCTGATAGACACTATAAAACCTAGTGATATAGAATGAGTCTGATAGACACTATAAAACCTAGTGATATAGAATGAGTCTGATAGACACTATAAAACCTAGTGGTATAGAATGAGTCTGATAGACACTATAAAACCTAGTGATATAGAATGAGTCTGATAGACACTATAAAACCTAGTGATATAGAATGAGTCTGATAGACACTATAAAACCTAGTGATATAGAATGAGTCTGATAGACACTATAAAACCTAGTGATATAGAATGAGTCTGATAGACACTATAAAACCTAGTGATATAGAATGAGTCTGATAGACACTATAAAACCTAGTGATATAGAATGAGTCTGATACACACTATAAAACCTAGTGATATAGAATGAGTCTGATACACTATAAAACCTAGTGGTATAGAATGAGTCTGATAGACACTATAAAACCTAGTGGTATAGAATGAGCCTGATACACTATAAAACCTAGTGATATAGAATGAGTCTGATAGACACTATAAAACCTAGTGATATAGAATGAGTCTGATAGACACTATAAAACCTAGTGATATAGAATGAGTCTGATACACTATAAAACCTAGTGATATAGAATGAGTCTGATAGACACTATAAAACCTAGTGATATAGAATGAGTCTGATACACTATAAAACCTAGTGATATAGAATGAGTCTGATACACTATAAAACCTAGTGATATAGAATGAGTCTGATAGACACTATAAAACCTAGTGATATAGAATGAGTCTGATAGACACTATAAAACCTAGTGATATAGAATGAGTCTGATAGACACTATAAAACCTAGTGGTATAGAATGAGCCTGATACACTATAAAACCTAGTGATATAGAATGAGTCTGATAGACACTATAAAACCTAGTGATATAGAATGAGTCTGATAGACACTATAAAACCTAGTGATATAGAATGAGTCTGATAGACACTATAAAACCTAGTGGTATAGAATGAGTCTGATAGACACTATAAAACCTAGTGATATAGAATGAGTCTGATAGACACTATAAAACCTAGTGGTATAGAATGAGTCTGATAGACACTATAAAACCTAGTGATATAGAATGAGTCTGATAGACACTATAAAACCTAGTGATATAGAATGAGTCTGATAGACACTATAAAACCTAGTGATATAGAATGAGTCTGATAGACAACACTATAAAACCTAGTGATATAGAATGAGTCTGATAGACACTATAAAACCTAGTGATATAGAATGAGTCTGATAGACACTATAAAACCTAGTGATATAGAATGAGTCTGATACACTATAAAACCTAGTGATATAGAATGAGTCTGATAGACACTATAAAACCTAGTGATATAGAATGAGTCTGATAGACACTATAAAACCTAGTGATATAGAATGAGTCTGATAGACACTATAAAACCTAGTGATATAGAATGAGTCTGATAGACACTATAAAACCTAGTGATATAGAATGAGTCTGATAGACACTATAAAACCTAGTGATATAGAATGAGTCTGATAGACACTATAAAACCTAGTGATATAGAATGAGTCTGATAGACACTATAAAACCTAGTGATATAGAATGAGTCTGATACACTATAAAACCTAGTGATATAGAATGAGTCTGATACACTATAAAACCTAGTGATATAGAATGAGTCTGATAGACACTATAAAACCTAGTGATATAGAATGAGTCTGATAAACACTATAAAACCTAGTGATATAGAATGAGTCTGATAGACACTATAAAACCTAGTGATATAGAATGAGTCTGATACACTATAAAACCTAGTGATATAGAATGAGTCTGATAGACACTATAAAACCTAGTGATATAGAATGAGTCTGATAGACACTATAAAACCTAGTGATATAGAATGAGTCTGATAGACACTATAAAACCTAGTGGTATAGAATGAGTCTGATAGACACTATAAAACCTAGTGATATAGAATGAGTCTGATAGACACTATAAAACCTAGTGATATAGAATGAGTCTGATACACAACGCTATAAAACCTAGTGATATAGAATGAGTCTGATACACAACGCTATAAAACCTAGTGATATAGAATGAGTCTGATAGACACTATAAAACCTAGTGATATAGAATGAGTCTGATAGACACTATAAAACCTAGTGATATAGAATGAGTCTGATAGACGCTATAAAACCTAGTGATATAGAATGAGTCTGAGACACTATAAAACCTAGTGATATAGAATGAGTCTGATACACAACGCTATAAAACCTAGTGATATAGAATGAGTCTGATAGACACTATAAAACCTAGTGATATAGAATGAGTCTGATAGACACTATAAAACCTAGTGATATAGAATGAGTCTGATAGACACTATAAAACCTAGTGATATAGAATGAGTCTGATAGACACTATAAAACCTAGTGATATAGAATGAGTCTGATAGACACTATAAAACCTAGTGATATAGAATGAGTCTGATAGACACTATAAAACCTAGTGATATAGAATGAGTCTGATACACACTATAAAACCTAGTGATATAGAATGAGTCTGATAGACACTATAAAACCTAGTGATATAGAATGAGTCTGATACACACTATAAAACCTAGTGATATAGAATGAGTCTGATAGACACTATAAAACCTAGTAATATAGAATGAGTCTGATACACACTATAAAACCTAGTGATATAGAATGAGTCTGATAGACACTATAAAACCTAGTAATATAGAATGAGTCTGATAGACACTATACAACCTAGTGATATAGAATGAGTCTGATACACTATAAAACCTAGTGATATAGAATGAGCCTGATACACTATAAAACCTATTGATATAGAATGAGTCTGATAGACACTATAAAACCTAGTGATATAGAATGAGTCTGATAGACACTATAAAACCTAGTGATATAGAATGAGTCTGATACACTATAAAACCTAGTGGTATAGAATGAGTCTGATAGACACTATAAAACCTAGTGGTATAGAATGAGCCTGATACACTATAAAACCTAGTGATATAGAATGAGTCTGATAGACACTATAAAACCTAGTGATATAGAATGAGTCTGATAGACACTATAAAACCTAGTGATATAGAATGAGTCTGATAGACACTATAAAACCTAGTGGTATAGAATGAGTCTGATGCACACTATAAAACCTAGTGATATAGAATGAGTCTGATAGACACTATAAAACCTAGTGGTATAGAATGAGTCTGATAGACACTATAAAACCTAGTGATATAGAATGAGTCTGATAGACACTATAAAACCTAGTGATATAGAATGAGTCTGATAGACAACACTATAAAACCTAGTGATATAGAATGAGTCTGATAGACACTATAAAACCTAGTGATATAGAATGAGTCTGATAGACACTATAAAACCTAGTGATATAGAATGAGTCTGATAGACACTATAAAACCTAGTGATATAGAATGAGTCTGATAGACACTATAAAACCTAGTGATATAGAATGAGTCTGATAGACACTATAAAACCTAGTGATATAGAATGAGTCTGATAGACACTATAAAACCTAGTGATATAGAATGAGTCTGATACACTATAAAACCTAGTGGTATAGAATGAGTCTGATAGACACTATAAAACCTAGTGATATAGAATGAGTCTGATAGACACTATAAAACCTAGTGATATAGAATGAGTCTGATACACTATAAAACCTAGTGATATAGAATGAGTCTGATAGACACTATAAAACCTAGTGATATAGAATGAGTCTGATAGACACTATAAAACCTAGTGATATAGAATGAGTCTGATAGACACTATAAAACCTAGTGATATAGAATGAGTCTGATACACTATAAAACCTAGTGATATAGAATGAGTCTGATAGACACTATAAAACCTAGTGATATAGAATGAGTCTGATAGACACTATAAAACCTAGTGATATAGAATGAGTCTGATAGACACTATAAAACCTAGTGGTATAGAATGAGTCTGATAGACACTATAAAACCTAGTGATATAGAATGAGTCTGATAGACACTATAAAACCTAGTGATATAGAATGAGTCTGATACACAACGCTATAAAACCTAGTGATATAGAATGAGTCTGATACACAACGCTATAAAACCTAGTGATATAGAATGAGTCTGATAGACACTATAAAACCTAGTGATATAGAATGAGTCTGATAGACACTATAAAACCTAGTGATATAGAATGAGTCTGATAGACACTATAAAACCTAGTGGTATAGAATGAGTCTGACACACAACGCTATAAAACCTAGTGATATAGAATGAGTCTGATAGACACTATAAAACCTAGTGATATAGAATGAGTCTGATAGACACTATAAAACCTAGTGATATAGAATGAGTCTGATAGACACTATAAAACCTAGTGATATAGAATGAGTCTGATAGACACTATAAAACCTAGTGATATAGAATGAGTCTGACACACAACGCTATAAAACCTAGTGATATAGAATGAGTCTGATAGACACTATAAAACCTAGTGATATAGAATGAGTCTGATAGACGCTATAAAACCTAGTGATATAGAATGAGTCTGAGACACTATAAAACCTAGTGATATAGAATGAGTCTGATACACTATAAAACCTAGTGGTATAGAATGAGTCTGATAGACACTATAAAACCTAGTGATATAGAATGAGTCTGATACACAACGCTATAAAACCTAGTGATATAGAATGAGTCTGATAGACACTATAAAACCTAGTAATATAGAATGAGTCTGATAGACACTATAAAACCTAGTGATATAGAATGAGTCTGATAGACACTATAAAACCTAGTGGTATAGAACGAGTCTGATAGACACTATAAAACCTAGTGGTATAGAATGAGTCTGATACACTATAAAACCTAGTGGTATAGAATGAGTCTGATAGACACTATAAAACCTAGTGATATAGAATGAGTCTGATAGACACTATAAAACCTAGTGATATAGAATGAGTCTGATAGACACTATAAAACCTAGTGATATAGAATGAGTCTGATAGACACTATAAAACCTAGTGATATAGAATGAGTCTGATAGACACTATAAAACCTAGTGATATAGAATGAGTCTGATAGACACTATAAAACCTAGTGATATAGAATGAGTCTGATACACTATAAAACCTAGTGATATAGAATGAGTCTGATACACTATAAAACCTAGTGATATAGAATGAGTCTGATAGACACTATAAAACCTAGTAATATAGAATGAGTCTGATACACTATAAAACCTAGTGATATAGAATGAGTCTGATAGACACTATAAAACCTAGTGATATAGAATGAGTCTGATACACAACGCTATAAAACCTAGTGATATAGAATGAGTCTGATACACACTATAAAACCTAGTGATATAGAATGAGTCTGATAGACACTATAAAACCTAGTGATATAGAATGAGTCTGATAGACACTATAAAACCTAGTGATATAGAATGAGTCTGATAGACACTATAAAACCTAGTGATATAGAATGAGTCTGATAGACACTATAAAACCTAGTGATATAGAATGAGTCTGATAGACACTATAAAACCTAGTGATATAGAATGAGTCTGATAGACACTATAAAACCTAGTGATATAGAATGAGTCTGATACACTATAAAACCTAGTGATATAGAATGAGTCTGACACACAACGCTATAAAACCTAGTGATATAGAATGAGTCTGATAGACACTATAAAACCTAGTGATATAGAATGAGTCTGATACACTATAAAACCTAGTGATATAGAATGAGTCTGATAGACACTATAAAACCTAGTGATATAGAATGAGTCTGATAGACACTATAAAACCTAGTGATATAGAATGAGTCTGATAGACACTATAAAACCTAGTGATATAGAATGAGTCTGATAGACACTATAAAACCTAGTGGTATAGAATGAGTCTGATAGACACTATAAAACCTAGTGGTATAGAATGAGTCTGATAGACACTATAAAACCTAGTGATATAGAATGAGTCTGATAGACACTATAAAACCTAGTGATATAGAATGAGTCTGATAGACACTATAAAACCTAGTGATATAGAATGAGTCTGATAGACACTATAAAACCTAGTGATATAGAATGAGTCTGATAGACACTATAAAACCTAGTGATATAGAATGAGTCTGATAGACACTATAAAACCTAGTGATATAGAATGAGTCTGATAGACACTATAAAACCTAGTGATATAGAATGAGTCTGATAGACACTATAAAACCTAGTGATATAGAATGAGTCTGATAGACACTATAAAACCTAGTGATATAGAATGAGTCTGATAGACACTATAAAACCTAGTGATATAGAATGAGTCTGATAGACACTATAAAACCTAGTGATATAGAATGAGTCTGATAGACACTATAAAACCTAGTGATATAGAATGAGTCTGATAGACACTATAAAACCTAGTGATATAGAATGAGTCTGATAGACACTATAAAACCTAGTGATATAGAATGAGTCTGATACACACTATAAAACCTAGTGATATAGAATGAGTCTGATAGACACTATAAAACCTAGTGATATAGAATGAGTCTGATAGACACTATAAAACCTAGTGATATAGAATGAGTCTGATAGACTATAAAACCTAGTGATATAGAATGAGTCTGATAGACACTATAAAACCTAGTGATATAGAATGAGTCTGATACACTATAAAACCTAGTGATATAGAATGAGTCTGATACACTATAAAACCTAGTGATATAGAATGAGTCTGATACACTATAAAACCTAGTGATATAGAATGAGTCTGATAGACACTATAAAACCTAGTGGTATAGAATGAGTCTGATAGACACTATAAAACCTAGTGATATAGAATGAGTCTGATAGACACTATAAAACCTAGTGATATAGAATGAGTCTGATAGACACTATAAAACCTAGTGGTATAGAATGAGTCTGATAGACACTATAAAACCTAGTGATATAGAATGAGTCTGATAGACACTATAAAACCTAGTGATATAGAATGAGTCTGATACACTATAAAACCTAGTGATATAGAATGAGTCTGATAGACACTATAAAACCTAGTGATATAGAATGAGTCTGATAGACACTATAAAACCTAGTGATATAGAATGAGTCTGATACACTATAAAACCTAGTGATATAGAATGAGTCTGATAGACACTATAAAACCTAGTGATATAGAATGAGTCTGATAGACACTATAAAACCTAGTGATATAGAATGAGTCTGATAGACACTATAAAACCTAGTGATATAGAATGAGTCTGATAGACACTATAAAACCTAGTGATATAGAATGAGTCTGATAGACACTATAAAACCTAGTGGTATAGAATGAGTCTGATAGACACTATAAAACCTAGTGGTATAGAATGAGTCTGATAGACACTATAAAACCTAGTGATATAGAATGAGTCTGATAGACACTATAAAACCTAGTGATATAGAATGAGTCTGATAGACACTATAAAACCTAGTGATATAGAATGAGTCTGATAGACACTATAAAACCTAGTGATATAGAATGAGTCTGATAGACACTATAAAACCTAGTGATATAGAATGAGTCTGATAGACACTATAAAACCTAGTGATATAGAATGAGTCTGATAGACACTATAAAACCTAGTGATATAGAATGAGTCTGATAGACACTATAAAACCTAGTGATATAGAATGAGTCTGATAGACACTATAAAACCTAGTGATATAGAATGAGTCTGATAGACACTATAAAACCTAGTGATATAGAATGAGTCTGATAGACACTATAAAACCTAGTGATATAGAATGAGTCTGATAGACACTATAAAACCTAGTGATATAGAATGAGTCTGATAGACACTATAAAACCTAGTGATATAGAATGAGTCTGATAGACACTATAAAACCTAGTGATATAGAATGAGTCTGATAGACACTATAAAACCTAGTGATATAGAATGAGTCTGATAGACACTATAAAACCTAGTGATATAGAATGAGTCTGATACACAACGCTATAAAACCTAGTGATATAGAATGAGTCTGATAGACACTATAAAACCTAGTGATATAGAATGAGTCTGATACACTATAAAACCTAGTGATATAGAATGAGTCTGATATAAAACCTAGTGACTGACTATAAAACCTAGTGATATAGAATGAGTCTGATACACTATAAAACCTAGTGATATAGAATGAGTCTGATACACTATAAAACCTAGTGATATAGAATGAGTCTGACACACAGTGATATAGAATGAGTCTGATAGACACTATAAAACCTAGTGATATAGAATGAGTCTGATAGACACTATAAAACCTAGTGATATAGAATGAGTCTGATAGACACTATAAAACCTAGTGATATAGAATGAGTCTGATAGACACTATAAAACCTAGTGATATAGAATGAGTCTGATAGACACTATAAAACCTAGTGATATAGAATGAGTCTGATAGACACTATAAAACCTAGTGATATAGAATGAGTCTGATAGACACTATAAAACCTAGTGGTATAGAATGAGTCTGATAGACACTATAAAACCTAGTGGTATAGAATGAGTCTGATAGACACTATAAAACCTAGTGATATAGAATGAGTCTGATAGACACTATAAAACCTAGTGATATAGAATGAGTCTGATAGACACTATAAAACCTAGTGATATAGAATGAGTCTGATAGACACTATAAAACCTAGTGATATAGAATGAGTCTGATAGACACTATAAAACCTAGTGATATAGAATGAGTCTGATAGACACTATAAAACCTAGTGATATAGAATGAGTCTGATAGACACTATAAAACCTAGTGATATAGAATGAGTCTGATAGACACTATAAAACCTAGTGATATAGAATGAGTCTGATAGACACTATAAAACCTAGTGATATAGAATGAGTCTGATAGACACTATAAAACCTAGTGATATAGAATGAGTCTGATAGACACTATAAAACCTAGTGATATAGAATGAGTCTGATAGACACTATAAAACCTAGTGATATAGAATGAGTCTGATAGACACTATAAAACCTAGTGATATAGAATGAGTCTGATAGACACTATAAAACCTAGTGATATAGAATGAGTCTGATAGACACTATAAAACCTAGTGATATAGAATGAGTCTGATAGACACTATAAAACCTAGTGATATAGAATGAGTCTGATAGACACTATAAAACCTAGTGATATAGAATGAGTCTGATACACAACGCTATAAAACCTAGTGATATAGAATGAGTCTGATAGACACTATAAAACCTAGTGATATAGAATGAGTCTGATACACTATAAAACCTAGTGATATAGAATGAGTCTGATAGACACTATAAAACCTAGTGATATAGAATGAGTCTGATACACTATAAAACCTAGTGATATAGAATGAGTCTGATACACTATAAAACCTAGTGATATAGAATGAGTCTGATACACTATAAAACCTAGTGATATAGAATGAGTCTGATAGACACTATAAAACCTAGTGGTATAGAATGAGTCTGATAGACACTATAAAACCTAGTGATATAGAATGAGTCTGATAGACACTATAAAACCTAGTGATATAGAATGAGTCTGATAGACACTATAAAACCTAGTGGTATAGAATGAGTCTGATAGACACTATAAAACCTAGTGATATAGAATGAGTCTGATAGACACTATAAAACCTAGTGATATAGAATGAGTCTGATACACTATAAAACCTAGTGATATAGAATGAGTCTGACACACAACGCTATAAAACCTAGTGATATAGAATGAGTCTGATAGACACTATAAAACCTAGTGATATAGAATGAGTCTGATACACTATAAAACCTAGTGATATAGAATGAGTCTGATAGACACTATAAAACCTAGTGATATAGAATGAGTCTGATAGACACTATAAAACCTAGTGATATAGAATGAGTCTGATAGACACTATAAAACCTAGTGATATAGAATGAGTCTGATAGACACTATAAAACCTAGTGATATAGAATGAGTCTGATAGACACTATAAAACCTAGTGGTATAGAATGAGTCTGATAGACACTATAAAACCTAGTGGTATAGAATGAGTCTGATAGACACTATAAAACCTAGTGATATAGAATGAGTCTGATAGACACTATAAAACCTAGTGATATAGAATGAGTCTGATAGACACTATAAAACCTAGTGATATAGAATGAGTCTGATAGACACTATAAAACCTAGTGATATAGAATGAGTCTGATAGACACTATAAAACCTAGTGATATAGAATGAGTCTGATAGACACTATAAAACCTAGTGATATAGAATGAGTCTGATAGACACTATAAAACCTAGTGATATAGAATGAGTCTGATAGACACTATAAAACCTAGTGATATAGAATGAGTCTGATAGACACTATAAAACCTAGTGATATAGAATGAGTCTGATAGACACTATAAAACCTAGTGATATAGAATGAGTCTGATAGACACTATAAAACCTAGTGATATAGAATGAGTCTGATAGACACTATAAAACCTAGTGATATAGAATGAGTCTGATAGACACTATAAAACCTAGTGATATAGAATGAGTCTGATAGACACTATAAAACCTAGTGATATAGAATGAGTCTGATAGACACTATAAAACCTAGTGATATAGAATGAGTCTGATAGACACTATAAAACCTAGTGATATAGAATGAGTCTGATAGACACTATAAAACCTAGTGATATAGAATGAGTCTGATACACAACGCTATAAAACCTAGTGATATAGAATGAGTCTGATAGACACTATAAAACCTAGTGATATAGAATGAGTCTGATACACTATAAAACCTAGTGATATAGAATGAGTCTGATAGACACTATAAAACCTAGTGATATAGAATGAGTCTGATACACTATAAAACCTAGTGATATAGAATGAGTCTGATACACTATAAAACCTAGTGATATAGAATGAGTCTGATACACTATAAAACCTAGTGATATAGAATGAGTCTGATAGACACTATAAAACCTAGTGGTATAGAATGAGTCTGATAGACACTATAAAACCTAGTGATATAGAATGAGTCTGATAGACACTATAAAACCTAGTGATATAGAATGAGTCTGATAGACACTATAAAACCTAGTGATATAGAATGAGTCTGATAGACGCTATAAAACCTAGTGATATAGAATGAGTCTGATAGACACTATAAAACCTAGTGATATAGAATGAGTCTGATAGACACTATAAAACCTAGTGATATAGAATGAGTCTGATAGACACTATAAAACCTAGTGATATAGAATGAGTCTGATACACTATAAAACCTAGTGATATAGAATGAGTCTGATAGACACTATAAAACCTAGTGATATAGAATGAGTCTGATTGACACTATAAAACCTAGTGATATAGAATGAGTCTGACACACAACGCTATAAAACCTAGTGATATAGAATGAGTCTGATAGACACTATAAAACCTAGTGATATAGAATGAGTCTGATACACTATAAAACCTAGTGATATAGAATGAGTCTGATACACTATAAAACCTATTGAAAATGAAAAAATATTGCCACAAATACCTTTTTATGCCACTTAGCACCTCCCCTCCAAGAGCACCTGTGGTTGTTTTTGCAATACCTTAATCACTCCTGCTACTTATTAGTATTAAATTATTAATTAAAAATAAATAAATAAATTGCTTGATTGCTTAGCCAGTCGATAATGACAAACTAGAGTTAATGAAGGTATTGAACCTAGTTGCATTCTATGATGTCATAATGAGGCGTGTCATCACAAACCATTCTAAGGTTCCTCAGGAAGTGACAGAACATTGGCTACTGTCTGCAGCCAATCGTAGTAAGCAATGTTAACAGTCCAGTTTATGGACCTAAAAGCCTATGATAATAAGGTTAACATGAGAATATCATGATATCTTCTCTAAGATGCTTTTTTTCCTAATGGACACTAAGTCAGATTCCTTCCCATAAACTGACCGAAGAAGATGTCCAACAACATTTTGTTATTGAATATCCCAAAATCGAACCCAAAATATTACTCAATGCTTCTATGAATTTGAACAAGGCCATCCACCACACATGCATTACATGTGAATTTTAAACTCTCCGAACAATCAGCTTTCAAAGCATTCAGGGGAACACGTCCCATATAAATGCTGTGATTGAAGACTCAGAGCAGACACTGTGGTTGTGCTGTGTTCTCTCTTACCTACACAGCCATTTAGTCAGTACACTCACTTAGCTGATTGAACAGCAGGCCGGCTGGCTGCATTCCAGGCACGAAGCCAGCAGGTGTCGATGATCAGACTTCATGACATTTCATACCCAACAAAGATACAACAGCCCCTCCTCCCAACACATTAACGTTTTATTAAAAGCTTGAAATTAAATATGATTGCTTTTTAAAATTTAACTTCCATTGTAAATTGTGTTTTTTTATTGAATTTTCAGGCTTCAAGTTCTTGACTGCTGGTGGTTCAAGTATTCTCTCCCTCTTGTTGTTTTTCTAGTTACTGGGACACGGCGTATGACAGCGATGTAATGGACAACCGAGTGGGACTAAATCTACTATACGCTCAGGTGAGGGGTCGCAGGTCAGAGGTCATACCGGTTGTCTGCTGGCTTTTCTTCCCCCTTCATTTGGGGTATATGGGTATTTTGAATGATCAAGTGGGTCTAAAGATCAGGTTTGTGTTTTAGGATTTCTGATTTAATCTCCTTGTATACCTGAAACTTGCCTCCTCTTAGGGCTGTGATGAGACCAGTATCGCCATCTTGTTTCCAGGGCAAAAACACGCAGCAGACAACTCTTTGTTCCTTTTACAAACCTGCTGTATGAAAATACGTTTTCACCTCCGTTGTTTCCCTTCCCCATAGGGCCCTGGTCTAAAGTAGTGTACTATATAGGGAATAGGGCTCTGCTGTATGAAAATAACGACATGTGACTCTGGATGGTAACATAGTGATGTTCGTTTCCAACATTAAGACTGTTTTACTACAGAAGTTAAATCTGCTTTGTGTTTTGTTCCCTTCCCACAATACTAACAGGTATCGTGATACTAGTATCATCCCAGCCCCATTTCCTTACTGGTATGCCCCAAATGGCACCCTACTGTTTATATAGGGAATAGGGCCCAGGTCTAAAGTAGTGCACTATATAGGGAATAGGGCTCTGGTCTAAAGTAGTGCACTATGTAGGGAATAGGGCTCCATTTGGGAAGTAGCCTCGTCTTTCTATAGCAACACCCCCTACCCAGATACAGCAGCAACATGGGGGTGTTTCTATAGCAACACCCCCTACCCAGATACAGCAGCAACATGGGGGTGTTTCTATAGCATTTCAGAAATGGTTCATCTGATCTGGCTGCTGTCTTGGCTCTGTGTGGGGGGCTTAGCTAATGTTATGGGATGCAATATTTTATTGGAAAGAGAGAATTGTCTGTTTGCCATTGTCTGCAATGTGTGTGTCATTGACTTGGAAATGTGTGTATGCAGCTGCCAAATGTGTGTGTTTTGGTGTTTAATTCAACAGTGGAATAGTTCACTTTGGACTTAAACTGAGGAACAGTTGTATCTGAAGCTTCTATGAGGAGGGTTTGGGGCAGAAAGATATTCCTTGTCTCTCTCTTCTCCCTAGACGGTGTCGGACATAGATAGAGGCTGGATCCTCGTTAACAAGGACCAGCACAGACAGCTGAAATCACTGCAGGAGAAAGGATCCAAGAAAGAAGTAAGCAAGACTGTCTCCTAGAACTATATCCCTCTTATTCTTCCAAGACTGTCTCCTAGAACTATATCCCTCTTCTTCTTCTACCAAGACTGTCTCCTAGAACTATATCCCTCTTCTTCTTCTACCAAGACTGTCTCCTAGAACTATATCCCTCTTCTTCTTCTACCAAGACTGTCTCCTAGAACTATATCCCTCTTCTTCTTCTTCTACCAAGGCTGTCTCCTAGAACTTTATCCCTCTTCTTCTTCTTCTACCAAGGCTGTCTCCTAGAACTATATCCCTCTTCTTCTTCTTCTACCAAGGCTGTCTCCTAGAACTATATCCCTCTTCTTCTTCTTCTACCAAGGCTGTCTCCTAGAACTATATCCCTCTTCTTCTTCTACCAAGACTGTCTCCTAGAACTATATCCCTATTCTTCTTCTTCTACTAAGGCTGTCTCCTAGAACTATATCCCTCTTCTTCTTCTACCAAGGCCGTCTCCTAGAACTTTATCCCTCTTCTTCTTCTTCTACCAAGACTGTCTCCTAGAACTTTATCCCTCTTCTTCTTCTACCAAGGCCGTCTCCTAGAACTTTATCCCTCTTCTTCTTCTTCTACCAAGACTGTCTCCTAGAACTATATCCCTCTTCTTCTTCTACCAAGGCTGTCTCCTAGAACTTTATCCCTCTTCTTCTTCTTCTACCAAGACTGTCTCCTAGAACTATATCCCTCTTCTTCTTCTACTAAGGCTGTCTCCTAGAACTTTATCCCTCTTCTTCTTCTTCTACCAAGACTGTCTCCTAGAACTATATCCCTCTTCTTCTTCTACCAAGACTGTCTCCTAGAACTTTATCCCTCTTCTTCTTCTACCAAGACTGTCTCCTAGAACTATATCCCTCTTCTTCTTCTACCAAGACTGTCTCCTAGAACTATATCCCTATTCTTCTACTTCTACTAAGGCTGTCTCCTAGAACTATATCCCTCTTCTTCTTCTACAAAGACTGTCTCCTAGAACTATATCCCTCTTCTTCTTCTACCAAGACTGTCTCCTAGAACTTTATCCCTCTTCTTCTTCTACCAAGACTGTCTCCTAGAACTATATCCCTCTTCTTCTTCTACTAAGGCTGTCTCCTAGAACTATATCCCTCTTCTTCTTCTACTAAGGCTGTCTCCTAGAACTTTATCCCTCTTCTTCTTCTACCAAGGCTGTCTCCTAGAACTATATCCCTCTTCTTCTTCTTCTACCAAGGCTGTCTCCTAGAACTTTATCCCTCTTCTTCTTCTACCAAGACTGTCTCCTAGAACTATATCCCTCTTCTTCTTCTTCTACCAAGGCTGTCTCCTAGAACTATATCCCTCTTCTTCTTCTACCAAGGCTGTCTCCTAGAACTATATCCCTCTTCTTCTTCTTCTACCAAGACTGTCTCCTAGAACTATATCCCTCTTCTTCTTCTTCTACCAAGGCTGTCTCCTAGAACTATATCCCTCTTCTTCTTCTTCTACCAAGGCTGTCTCCTAGAACTATATCCCTCTTCTTCTTCTACCAAGGCTGTCTCCTAGAACTATATCCCTCTTCTTCTTCTTCTACCAAGACTGTCTCCTAGAACTATATCCCTCTTCTTCTTCTACCAAGGCTGTCTCCTAGAACTATATCCCTCTTCTTCTTCTTCTACCAAGACTGTCTCCTAGAACTATATCCCTCTTCTTCTTCTACCAAGGCTGTCTCCTAGAACTATATCCCTCTTCTTCTTCTACCAAGGCTGTCTCCTAGAACTATATCCCTCTTCTTCTTCTTCTACCAAGACTGTCTCCTAGAACTATATCCCTCTTCTTCTTCTACCAAGGCTGTCTCCTAGAACTATATCCCTCTTCTTCTTCTACCAAGGCTGTCTCCTAGAACTATATCCCTCTTCTTCTTCTACTAAGGCTGTCTCCTAGAACTATATCCCTCTTCTTCTTCTACCAAGACTGTCTCCTAGAACTATATCCCTCTTCTTCTTCTTCTACCAAGGCTGTCTCCTAGAACTATATCCCTCTTCTTCTTCTTCTACCAAGGCTGTCTCCTAGAACTTTATCCCTCTTCTTCTTCTACCAAGGCTGTCTCCTAGAACTTTATCCCTCTTCTTCTTCTTCTACCAAGGCTGTCTCCTAGAACTTTATCCCTGTTCTTCTTCTACCAAGGCTGTCTCCTAGAACTATATCCCTATTCTTCTTCTACCAAGCTGGTGCAGAGTGACAGTATTATAGAAGAAGAAGTTGAATAGGTTGGAGGCAAAATCTCCTGTGTATTAGTTATAAAGTGGAGCAATGGCTTCCAATCAACTACATAGTAACTTTGTAGGTAGTCGCACAATTTAGTAGGTAACCGATTTTATCTCCAATACTCCCGTTAGGAAGACATTTTGGATTAAAAATGAAGCTATTGTAGAATGTTGTGGCCAGTGGTGTAGCCAATGTCTTCCTGCCTGTCTCTCCAGTTCATTCTGCTAGTTCATGTCTTCCTGCCTGTCTCTCCAGTTCATTAGGCTAAGATGTCTGCCTGTTTTTCCAGTTCATTAGGTTAGGATGTATGTCTGTTTCTTCAGTTCATTAGGCTATGATTTCTCCCTGTTTCTCCAGTTCATTAGGCTAAGATTTCTGCCTGTTTCTCCAGTTCATTAGGCTAAGATTTCTGCCTGTTTCTCCAGTTCATTAGGCTAAGATGTCTGCCTGTTTCTCCAGTTCATTAGGCTAAGATGTCTGCCTGTTTCTCCAGTTCATTAGGCTATGATTTCTGTCTGTTTCTCCAGTTCATTAGGCTAAGATGTCTGCCTGTTTCTCCAGTTCATTAGGCTAGGATGTCTGCCTGTTTCTCCAGTTCATTAGGCTAGGATGTCTGCCTGTTTCTCCAGTTCATTAGGCTAAGATGTCTGCCTGTTTCTCCAGTTCATTAGGCTAAGATTTCTGTCTGTTTCTCCAGTTCATTAGGCTTTGATTTCTGTCTGTTTCTCCAGTTCATTAGGCTAAGATGTCTGTCTGTTTCTCCAGTTCATTAGGCTCGGTCAGACGCTGAAGTACTTTGGCTACATCAAGTTTGACCCGTGCGTGACAGACTTCCCGGAGAAGGGCTGTCACGTGATCGTCTCTGCAGGCAACAACGAGCTTAACTTCCAGGTCAAGCTGCCCAATGAACAGATTAAGGAGGGGAGCTTCAAGGTCACGCGCATGAGGTGCTGGAGGGTCACTTCGTCTGTAAGTAACCCTCCCCCAAATTACGTTACTCTACTCTCTATTTTAAGTGTCCTCTGAATGCTGAATTTGGAGTAGAGGGAAGTTGTTCAGGGGAGGGGAACCAATTTCATAATTCGTTTTGGAATCCATCCAAATTATGACCGAATTGGTGTTAGCGTGACCTCTCACCTCCCCCTTTCCCCTCCCTCTCATTAACACAAGTGTGGTTCTCCTATTTGTCTCCCCCCCCCCCCCCCCCGTAGTGTGCCACACACATGCTTCTATTCCTCTCCTCTGGGTAAACTGACCACTTACACACAACCCCACAGAGCCCCTTTATCACCCAGCCAGACAGCTGTATGCTCATTCTAAGGCATATGGTGCAGGAAGGGACATGTACAGTGCCAATGTAGGACGAAAGACAGGTCATTGTCTGACTACAGTTTAACTGTCTTCACACACCTCTATAAAGTACCTCTATAACCTCTATAAAGCACCTCTCTAAACTCTATAAAGACCTCTATAACCTCTATAAAGCACCTCTATAAAGACCTCTGTAATCTCTCTAACCTCTATAAAGACCTCTCTAACCTCTATAAAGACCTCTATAAGGTTCCAAACTGCTCATCGTTAGATCTATGGGTTTCCATGGCCGAACAGCCGTACACAAGCTTAACATCTTGAAGTGGTGTAAATAGTGATGGAGTGATGAATCACGCTTTTCACCATCTGGCAGTCCGACGGACAAATCTGGGTTTGGCGGATGCCAGGAGAACGCTACCTGGCCCAATGCATAGTGCCAACTGTAAAGTTTGGTGGAGGAGGAATAATGGTCTGGGGCTGTTTCATTGGTTTGGGCCCCTTAGTTCCAGTGAAGGGAAATCTTAATGCTACAGCATACAATGACATTCTAGATGATTCTGTGCTTCCAACTTTGTGGCAACAGTTCGGGGAAGGCCCTTTCCTGTTTCAGCATGACAATGCCCCTGTGCACAAAGCAAGGTCCATACAGAAATAGTTTGTTGAGATCGGTATGGAAGAACTTGACTGCCCTGACCTCAACCCCATCGAACACCTTTGGGATGAATTGGAACGCCTACTACGAGCCAGGCCTAATCGTCCAACAACAGTGCCCGGCCGCACTAATGCTCTTGTGGCTGAATGGCATCCAGTTGGTAACAGGGAACATGGTTTAGTTCAAATCGAATCAAATCAAACCAAATGTATTTATATAGCCCTTCGTACATCAGCTGATATCTCAAAGTGCTGTACAGAAACCCAGCCTAAAACCCCAAACAGCAAGCAATGCAGGTGTAGAAGCACGGTGGCTAGGAAAAACTCCCTAGAAAGGCCAAAACCTAGGAAGAAACCTAGAGAGGAACCAGGCTATGTGGGGTGGCCAGTCCTCTTCTGGCTGTGCCGGGTGGAGATTATAACAGAACATGGCCAAGATGTTCAAATGTTCATAAATGACCAGAATGGTCGAATAATAATAAGGCAGAACAGTTTAAACTGGAGCAGCAGCACAGTCAGGTGGACTGGGGACAGCAAGGAGTTCTAGTTCTATCCCACCCCCCCACTACACGGACCAGTAGTTAACGGTTCTACTAAACTCCCCCTCAGGGATCCTAGTCATATTTAATGAGTGTTCCTCTCCAATCAAACTATTTCCAAACATCCTAATGCATCAGCTGTACATTACTAGGAGAAGCATCTGAAAAACACATCTGAACTTAGAATAGAATCTCTTGTTCCATCTCATTACCCAGGGGGCTTGAGGATGAAGTGGAAACAGACTGTTTTTCCAGAAGGAGACTCCTATAAACAGTAGGACTAGTGAGCTAGCACTATGATGACGAGACGGTGTATATCTGTCCCAAACGACCCACTGCAGAGCCCTTAAGTAAAGACTGTACACTAATGGGAGACGAGTCCCGAGTCCTATGGGAGACGAGTCCCGAGTCCTATGGGAGACGAGTCCCGAGTCCTATGGGAGACGAGTCCCGAGTCCTATGGGAGACGAGTCCCGAGTCCTATGGGAGACGAGTCCCGAGTCCTATGGGAGACGAGTCCCGAGTCCTATGGGAGACGAGTCCCGAGTCCTATGGGAGACGAGCCCCGAGTCCTATGGGAGGCGAGCACCGAGTCCTATGGGAGGCGAGCACCGAGTCCTATGGGAGGCGAGCACCGAGTCCTATGGGAGGCGAGCACCGAGTCCTATGGGAGGCGAGCACCGAGTCCTATGGGAGGTGAGCACCGAGTCCTATGGGAGGCGAGCACCGAGTCCTATGGGAGGCGAGCACCGAGTCCTATGGGAGGCGAGTCCCGAGTCCTATGGGAGGCGAGTCCCGAGTCCTATGGGAGGCGAGTCCCGAGTCCTATGTAGTAGTGCACTTTTGACCCGAGTCCTATGCTCACAGCATCTGATTGTACCTTCAATCAGGGAAGCTACACCCTCTGTCCTTTAGCTAACATTACATTCTCTGTAGTGTAGGCATTCATTAGCTGCACAGACTGCTTGAGTTGGGATGATGATGACGATAATGGTGGTGGTGTCCAACCATAGTGACCCTGTCTCCTTTCCCAACCGCAGCAGGTCCCGGTAGTGAACGGCTCCTCCTCCCCAACCCCGGGCCCCTGCTCCTCAGCCAAGTGTGAGGTGAAGTTGGAGCTGGCCTTCGAGTATCTGATGAGCAAAGATCGTCTCCAGTGGGTCACCATCACCAGCCCACAGGTCAGAGGTTAGGGTTTAGAGGTCAGGTCAATATGGAGTCACCCAAGAGATAGGAGTTTAACCTCTGCGCTAATGAATGAAATATCTAGAGTTGGTGTGTGTGTGTGTGTGTGTGTGTTTTCAGGCAATCATGATGAGCATCTGTCTTCAGTCGATGGTTGATGAGCTGATGGTGAAGAAGTCAGGAGGAAGCATCAAGAAGGTGCGTGTTTGGTCTTTGGTGATGGGACAGATCCACCTTAACTTGTCTGCCGTGTTCTGACTTCCTGTATTCATTATGTCTTGTTCAGATGCTAAGGAAACGTCACAATGGCCCCCTGCATCGGTCTGAAAGTCAGCAAGCTGTGAAATCCCCCCCTCTACTGGTGAGAACGGGGACTGCACAGGTCTATGATATATGCCACTGATTACCGTACACCCCCGGAGAGAACACGTTTAGCTGTTTTTTTTTTAATGGAAAGATCTTCTACTTGATGTTTCACCTTATTTGTGACCTTCCTCTCCCCTGCAGGACTCTCCTGACCCAAACCGAGACCAGATTGTCAAACTCTCAGTGAGTAATGTTTCTGCTTTGATCTCCCAAATGTCAAGTCCACAGAATTACACAGAGAATCACAATTAACAGTAAATCATTTGATCTCTATGGTTGAGTCTCTGTTTTAGGTGGCTGGGGGTCGATATTGAAATGTGTAAGTGACTGTTACTCTAACACGATGTCTCTGTTTCTCTCTCTCTCTCTCAGACTAAGCTGAGCTCTGTGTCTCTCAGAGGGATCAGTGCCTCCAACTCAGCCAATGACATCAGCGGCAACGATTTCCATGGCAACTATGCCTTCGAGGGGATCGGGGATGATGACCTGTAATATTCACCCCTTCCCCACCTCCACCTGTCGAACGCAATCTGCAAAGATTCCAAGCTGAGCCGAGCGGATTGTCTGATTCTGTAAGATTGTAGCCCTTCCTGGGAGTCTGCTGCCTGCCTTAAGATCAGTCTTGTCTTATCAGCTTCACAAAGACTGCCATCTATCTTATGTGTTTCAGGTACAGAATGACTGACTACCCACTGCCCTCCTGTTTTACAATCCTATCCCCCGTATTCAACTTAATAAAATATCAAGAACAAATAGAACTAAAATTACACTCTGAAGTCTAATCCACGGGGGTCATGCTGTGAAACACTCAATTGACGTTGAAATGACTAAAACCAAGTGGAAGCTGTGTATCAGTGATAATGGACCTACGTCTATAGTCTCTTCACTCTGTCCAGCTTGATAAGTCATTTATAGTCTCTTCACTCTGTCCAGCTTGATGATGAGTCATTTATAGTCTCTTCAATCTGTCCAGCTAGCTGACAGCCATCTATAGTCTCTTCAATCTGTCCAGCTAGCTGACAGCCATCTATAGTCTCTTCACTCTGTCCAGCTAGCTGACAGTCATCTATAGTCTCTTCACTCTGTCCAGCTAGCTGACAGTCATCTATAGTCTCTTCACTCTGTCCAGCTAGCTGACAGTCATAGAAATGAATGCTGGACAGGGATCATAGTAAATTCCAGAAATCCATGCTTGTAACATCAGTAGCTACAGTAGACTATGCTTGAGAGGGAGGGGCAGGTAGCCTACAAACACACTGGCAAAGGTTTTCAGCTGGCAGGCACAGACAGACACTGGAATTACTTCCTGAGTGATAAAGTGAGGGCTTTGCATTGGTGCTTTGTTGCGTTTTATTTGTTTTTGTGGGACTGAAAAATACCCAGAATGTAAAAGAGCGTTATCAACCAGTTCCCATGCTTTTAGAAGAACGGTTCTGTTCCGGAACAGTATTGATCACTTCCATTCTCGGTTCTGGTTCTGTTCCTCAGAAAATGTAGTTATTTTTCTGTTCTGTTCCCTGAACCAGTTCCAACCCCTGGTCTTCATATATGACTTTCTACCATAGAGCATCCTGACATTCCTTCATTCTACCATAGAGCATCCTGACATTCCTTCATTCTACCATAGAGCGTCCTGACATTCCTTCATTCTACCATAGTGTCCTGACATTCCTTCATTCTACCATAGTGTCCTGACATTCCTTCATTCTACCATAGAGAGTCCTGACATTCCTTCATTCTACCATAGTCCTGACATTCCTTCATTCTACCATAGAGAGTCCTGACATTCCTTCATTCTACCATAGAGCGTCATGACATTCCTTCATTCTACCATAGAGTCCTGACATTCCTTCATTCTACCATAGAGTGTCCTGACATTCCTTCATTCTACTATAGAGGGTCCTGACATTCCTTCATTCTACCATAGTCCTGACATGCCTACATTCTACCATAGAGAGTCCTGACATACCTTCATTCTACCATAGAGCGTCCTGACATTCCTTCATTCTACCATAGAGCGTCCTGACATTCCTTCATTCTACCATAGAGAGTCCTGACATTCCTTCATTCTACCATAGAGCGTCCTGACATTCCTTCATTCTACCATAGAGCGTCCTGACATTCCTTCATTCTACCATAGAGAGTCCTGACATTCCTTCATTCTACCATAGTCCTGACATGCCTACATTCTACCACAGAGAGTCCTGACATTCCTTCATTCTACCATAGAGAGTCCTGACATTCCTTCATTCTACCATAGAGAGTCCTGACATTCCTTCATTCTACCATAGTCCTGACATGCCTACATTCTACCACAGAGAGTCCTGACATTCCTTCATTCTACCATAGAGCGTCCTGACATTCCTTCATTCTACCATAGAGCGTCCTGACATTCCTTCATTCTACCATAGAGCGTCCTGACATTCCTTCATTCTACCATAGAGCGTCCTGACATTCCTTCATTCTACCATAGAGCGTCCTGACATTCCTTCATTCTAAAAGGGGCCTTGTGTCTTTGTCTTCATCAGTGTCTTTTCTTTTAGCCTGTAATTCTGTCACATCAGAAATCCAAGGTACGTTGTCAATTCTAGCTCTTGAAATGGATTACTTATCTGTGGAATGTAAGTGTTAATGTTGCCAATATGCCAAAATTGTTTTTCCCAATAACTTCCTTTGTAGGGTGTTATTGATCTTCCCCATTTCATAACAGTGCTGTTTTAATGATGATTAATATGAGTTTTAATGTGAATCTCCAAGTACAGGTTTCAGACTTGTTAATATTGCCAGAAAGATGATTGGAACATTTCCACTTCTGGTCCTGTGGTCCACTGTGGGTTTACCATAGGTCGAAACGCAAAACCCACCAACCAAGTGTCAGCCTTAGCTAATGCGACCTCACCAGCTAGAATCTTGCAGGAGGAGATGTGGTTTGATTTGGTCGGCTGTACTGCTTGCACTTCCTGAACCCAGAATTTTGCACAGTGTTACAGATGGAGATGGATATTTATTAAGTAATGTGGAGCATGATAAACAATGGTCTGCTTCCTAAATGCCACCCTATGTCCTATATAGTGCACTACTTTAAACCAGGGCATTATATAACCCTATTCCCTATATACTGCAGTACATAGGGAATAGGGTGCCATGGAATATTTCCAAAGGGTTCTGAAAATCCATAATTTCTTGTTCTCCTCCCCCCCCCTCCCCCCTCACCGATTTGTTTTGTGGTTCTTCATAAATGCCAAAATTATAGTTTACTAAAGCATTTTGCACAACAAACTTTATACCATGACTTAAAAAAACAAAAGTGACTTATAGATAGATGTACAATATTCTGAACGTTGTAGTAACATCTAAATAGTCAATAGTTTGTCATCAAAAACAGATCAAATGTAATCAATTGTTTACAGAATTTTTTTTTTTTTTTTTGTAATGAAAAGTAAATTAAAATACCATTTCTGATTTTGATTATTGATTGTGTTAGTTTAGCAAACAAAGTTTTGGGGGTTTGTGTAACATTTTTCTTGAATAAACATTGAGGCAATCATCTCAAGAGCTGCTTAATTGAAAATGGACATATTTAATCTGTGATCTCATGTCCAAGGACACAGATGAAAGGTGGTATGGAAAAATTCATTTACAGCATTTTGTTAAATTGGATTCCACAGGAGTTTATTCAAAACATTCCCATTTTGTTAGCATCAATGTAACCTGGATTCCAGGCTTTTTCCTCGTTGATGAACAATACTTAGTCTCGTATTACCATATATTGAATACTAATAAAAGTAGACACGGAGAAAGTAGACACGGAGAAAGTAGACACGGAGAAAGTAGACACGGAGAAAGTAGACACGGAGAAAGTAGACACGGAGAAAGCTATAGGAGGATCGCCTTGGGGTCCAAGAGCCGCTTGTGTTGTCTTGCCTACGGTCATTGTAGTAGCCTGGGTACCAGTCTGTCTTAGTTATTAGCCTTCCACTCACAATCACACAGAATAAAATGAGTGGCATGCTAGCTAAACAGACTAGTACCCAGGCTATGGAAAGTGAGCCAAACGGCACAAACAGATCTGGGACCAGGCTATGAGGAGGAAGCAGAATGTTATCTCAACCAGCTGTTCTGATCAAATGTAGCGCCATGGCAAGTCAAGGAAGTGCAAACCCATAGACTGTGCTCTTATGGAATGGATGGGTGTTTTCTGCAGAGAATGTTGTTTGCATCGGCCAAAATGGCACCCTACAGTATTCCCTATGTAGTGCACTACTTTTTTATTAGGACCCAATGGCACCCCTATGTAGTGCACTACTTTAGACCCCTATGGGAAATAGGGTATCATGATGATTCCCATCACCGTATTATACTGTGAAATGAATTTAAATAAATGTTTAAGGTGCCAAATTATACCAACAATCTTGAGTCTGTATTTGTATTAGCCTTGGATGAACAACAGAATGTAACATTCATTCTACTGGTATAAACTAGTGAAGGGCCTGTGTGTGTCAGACGAGGGAGAAGTCTCCTTACTTCAGATGGAAGGATTTCTGATGTGCTGCATATCAAACCTAAAGTGATCCGTGTCTCAATTATCTACATTAACTACATTATCATTCCATTTACTGTCGGTTCCCTTCGGTTGGTATAGCCTACATTATCATTACATTTACTGTTAGTTCCCTTCAGTTGGCATAGTCTACATTATCATTCAATTTACTGTTAGTTCCCTTCAGTTGGTATAGCCTACATTATCATTCCATTTACTGTTAGTTCCCTTCAGTTGGTATATTATACATTATCATTCAATTTACTGTTAGTTCCCTTCAGTTGGTATAGTCTACATTATCATTCAATTTACTGTCGGTTCCCTTCAGTTGGTATATTATACATTATCATTCCATTTACTGTTAGTTCCCTTCGGTTGGTATAGACTACATTATCATTCCATTTACTGTTAGTTCCCTTCAGTTGGTATAGCCTACATTATCATTCCAATTACTGTTAGTTCCCTTCAGTTGGTATAGTCTACATTATCATTCCATTTACTGTCGGTTCCCTTCAGTTGGTATAGCCTACATTATCATTCCATTTACTGTTAGTTCCCTTCAGTTGGTACAGTCTACATTATCATTCCATTTACTGTTAGTTCCCTTCAGTTGGTATAGCCTACATTATCCCAACATGTATTTACTTCCTCTAAACACTGTCACAGCCATGTGGTTACTTATTATGATGATGAACCAGAATGCAGACCAAGCCATAAACGATTGAACCGGACTCATGGCGCCATACTTGGCGGTGTCGTCACACCGTTCCATGGTTCGTGCAGGCTATAGACGAGGGTTATAACCTATACTCGGCTGTGTCGTCACACAGTACCATGGTTCGTGCAGGCTATAGACGAGGGTTATAACCTATACTCGGCTGTGTCGTCACAGTTCCATGGTTCGTGCAGGCTATAGACGAGGGTTATAACCTATACTCGGCTGTGTCGTCACACCGTTCCATGGTTCGTGCAGGCTATAGACGAGGGTTATAACCTATACTCGGCTGTGTCGTCACAGTACCATGGTTCGTGCAGGCTATAGACGAGGGTTATAACCTATACTCGGCTGTGTCGTCACACAGTACCATGGTTCGTGCAGACTATAGACGAGGGTTATAACCTATACTCGGCTGTGTCGTCACAGTTCCATGGTTCGTGCAGGCTATAGACGAGGGTTATAACCTATACTCGACTGTGTCGTCACAGTACCATGGTTCGTGCAGGCTATAGACAAGGGTTATAACCTATACTCGGCTGTGTCGTCACAGTTCCATGGTTCGTGCAGGCTATAGACGAGGGTTATAACCTATACTCGGCTGTGTCGTCACAGTTCCATGGTTCGTGCAGGCTATAGACGAGGGTTATAACCTATACTCGGCTGTGTCGTCACAGTTCCATGGTTCGTGCAGGCTATAGACGAGGGTTATAACCTGCTATTCTCCTTATGATCCACTAACCTTTCAGCATATCATGGGTTGCAAAATTGAATGTGGCAATTTTATAGAAAGAATAAAACCACTTATTTCATGCATAAAGGCTCTTAAAATATGTTTTTAAACACTTTCCTAACCCTAAATAAAATCTACAAGAGGAGTATTTTTAAATCTACCAGTTGGTGAAACGGGGACTCATATTTTGACGGTTTTCTTTCATTGATCTCTAATATTCTGAACGGTTCTCTCCGTTATAGTCTGTCGAACAAATTTAAATTGATGTCTTAAGATAAATGTACTGAAAACTGTATTTAATGACAACGCCACAAGAAAATGTTGGCCAGCAAGTGGTGGGGGGGGTGTGTCAGTGGTTCAATTACATGTATTCAGCATGCACAAGGGAACCGCGAACTACTGAGAAGTGCGTAGGAAATTACGCAATTTCCTAAATTGGAATCGTGCCCCCAAAAATACAGAAACAAAAGAATGCAGTCTGATCTCCCACTGAGTGAACACAAAGTGTTTTATTTCAAAATACTTAAGGCAAATATAAAACCATCAGAACAAGAGTTACACTTGGACCGTAGATAGGTAGGGCTGGACATAACCTTAAGCGCCACACACACACACACACGTCTGTCTTAAAGCTCACACACAAAACATCTCACCTTCTACACACAGTGAGAGGGGAAAAAGACATTCAGCCAGGGTTGGGTTGAATTCCATTTCAAATTGAAAGTGAAATTCTAATTGTCCTTTTGAATCAGTTTACTTCTGAATTGACTGAAATGGACCCCCAAACCCAATCACAAGAAATGTGGGGCACTCCAGGCTAGACTAATCAATGCATTTCAGATTATCCATCATTTCGTTACAACCTGATATTTGTTTTACTGTATATAGTAACAAATGGACTTGACAAGATGAAAAGTTCATGGTCATTTTGTATATTTCTCCCGTATAACAAGCTTAATGGCACATCACACATTCAAGATTAAAGGGGAAATCATTATTAAAAGAAAAGCACATTAATGAGGATGGTCACGTAAACAAAATAAACGCTATATATATATATATATATATACACACACACACTTTAGACCAGAGCCCTATGGCACCCTATTCCATTAATAGGGCACTACTTTAGACCAGAGCCCTATGGCACCATATTCCATTAATAGGGCACTACTTTAGACCAGAGCCCTATGGCACCATATTCCATTAATAGGGCACTACTTTAGACCAGAGCCCTATGGCACCATATTCCATTAATAGGGCACTACTTTAGACCAGAGCCCTATGGCACCATATTCCATTAATAGGGCACTACTTTAGACCAGAGCCCTATGGCACCATATTCCCCATGTAGTGGACTACTTCTGACCAGGGCCCATAGGAAATAGGGTGCATGTGGGGAAGCATACTTGCTTCTTCAAGTAGTAACAAAACAGGAGAACATAACAAATGGGCTTCACAGTTAATATGAACACAGTGAGCATTTCCACAGCAACACACTACAACTTTTCTTAAATATTCTGAAAATTGTTTTGTATTTTTTTTTTGGAAAGTTCAACTTGAAATGGGAATGGTCTACTTCAACTAAACCCCAAAAATAATTTGTGTATATATATATATATATATATATATATATATATATATACTGGTCAACAAAAATAAAGGGAACACTAAAATAACACATCCTAGATCTGAATGAATGAAATATTCTTATTAAATACTTATTTCTTTACATAGTTGAATGTGCTGACAACAAAATCACACAAAAATGATCAATGGAAATCAAATGTATCAACCAATGGAGGTCTGGATTTGGAGTCACACTCAAAATTAAAGTGGAAAACCACACTACAGGCTGATCCAACTTTGATGTAATGTCCTTAAAACAAGTCAAAATGAGGCTCAGTAGTGTGTGTGGCCTCCATGTGCCTGTATGACCTCCCTACAACGCCTGGGCATGCTCCTGATGAGGTGGCGGATGGTCTCCTGAGGGATCTCCTCCCAGACCTGGACTAAAGCATCCGCCAACTCCTGGACAGTCTGGTGCAACGTGGCGTTGGTGAATGGAGCGAGACATGATGTCCCAGATGTGCTCAATTGGATTCATGTCTGGGGAACGGGTGGGCCAGTCCATAGCATCAATGCCTTCCTCTTGCAGGAACTGCTGACACACTCCAGCCACATGAGGTCTAGAATTGTCTTGCATTAGGAGGAACCCAGGGCCAACCGCACCAGCGTATGGTCTCACAAGAGGTCTGAGGATCTCATCTCGGTACCTAATGGCAGAGGGGTCAGTCACCCCACACCATGACTGACCCAGCGCCAAACCGGTCATGCTGGAGGATGTTGCAGGCAGCAGAACGTTCTCCACGGCGTCTCCAGACTCTGTCACGTGTGCTCAGTGTGAACCTGCTTTCATCTGTGAAGAGCACAGGGCGCCAGTGGCGAATTAGCCAATCTTGGTGTTCTCTGGCAAATGCCAAACGTCCTACACGGTGTTGGGCTGTAAGCACAAACCCCACCTGTGGACATCGGGCCCTCATACCACCCTCATGGAGTCTGTTTCTGACCGTTTGAGCAGACACATGCACATTTGTGGCCTGCTGGGGGTCATTTTGCAGGGCTCTGGCAGTGCTCCTCCTGCTCCTCCTTGCCTAAAGGCGGAGGTAGTGGTCCTGCTGCTGGGTTGTTGCCCTCCTACGGCCTCCTCCACGTCTCCTGATGTACTGGCCTGTCTCCTGGTAGAGCCTCGAAGCTCTGGACACTACGCTGACAGACACAGCATGAGCTGCACTACCTGAGCCACTTGTGTGGGTTGTAGACTCCGTCTTATGCAACCACTAAAGTGAAAGCACCGCCAGCATTCAAAAGTGACCAAAACATCAGCCAGGAAGCATAGGAACTGAGAAGTGGTCTGTGGTCACCACCTGCAGAACCGCTCCTTTATTGGGGGTGTCTTGCTAATTGCCTAGAATTTCCACCTGTTGTCTATTCCATTTGCACAACAGCATGTGAAATGTATTGTCAATCAGTGTTGCTTCCTAAGTGGACAGTTTGATTTCACAGAAGTGTGATTGACTTGGAGTTACATTGTGTTGTTTAAGTGTTCCCTTTATTTTTTTGAGCAGTGTATAATATATATATATATATATATATATACACACACACACACACACACACACACACACACAGTATGTGGACACTCCTTCAAATTAGTGGATTCGGCTTTGTCAGCCACAAAAAAATCAAGCACTCAGCCATGCAATCTCCATAGACAAACCGTGGCCGAGCTCAGTGACTTTCAACGTCACA
Organism: Oncorhynchus clarkii lewisi; assembly: GCF_045791955.1. NCBI lineage: Eukaryota > Metazoa > Chordata > Actinopteri > Salmoniformes > Salmonidae > Oncorhynchus > Oncorhynchus clarkii. The sequence continues at coordinate 90,096,554 of NC_092150.1, forward strand.
GAATGCCACCTTTCCAACAAGTCAGTTCATCAAATTTCTGCCCCGCTAGAGCTGCTCCGGTCTACTGTAAGTGCTGTTATTGTGAAGCAGAAACGTCTAGGAGCAACAACGGCTCAGCCGCAAAGTGGTAGGCCACACAAGCTCACAGAACAGGACCGCAGAGTGCTGAAGCTCTTTAAAAAAATTGTCTGTCCTCGGTTGCAACACTCACTACCAATGGAAGCAAGACCCCGCAGCAATGTTCCGACATCTAGTGGAAAGCCTTCCCAGTAGAGTGGAGGCTGTTATAGCAGCAATGTTCCAACATCTAGTGGAAAGCCTTCCCAGAAGTGTGGAGGTTGTTATAGCAACAATATTCCAACATCTAGTGGAAAGCCTTCCCAGGAGAGTAGAGGCTGTTATAGCAGCAATGTTCCAACATCTAGTGGAAAGCCTTCCCAGGAGAGTAGAGGCTGTTATAGCAGCAATGTTCCAACATCTAGTGGAAAGTCTTCCCAGAAGAGTGGAGGCTGTTATAGCAGCAATGTTCCAACATCTAGTGGAAAGCCTTCCCAGAAGAGTGGAGGCTGTTACAGCAGTAAAGGGGGAGGGGACCAACTCCATATTAATGCCCATGATTTGGGAATGGGATGTTCGACGATCAGGTGTCCACATACGTTTGGTCATGTAGTGTATCCAAGTGAATATGTCTGGCTGTTTATCAAAGTTCTCTGGCTAACTCGTTGATTCTACTTTATAGTATACCCCTCTGGTCCCAGATCGGTTTGTGCAGTCTTGCCAACGCCTATGGTCATTGACAGCAGTTGGTCAGCAAGAGATCTGGTATCAGGCTAAGTCCATACACTCTCCGTCCGAGGGCCTTTCTCAACGAGGCCAGCTTCAGGAGTCAGATGTTTTGGAACGTAGCAGATAGAAATACCCTGAATAGAGCAGACATTAAATTGTTCTACATAGAAATATGCTATCTGAACGTTCCAAAACGCTGTGTCCTGCTGAACACGCCCCTAGGTTGTAATGGAGATATAAGGGGTTGAGGAGGAGAGCAGGGAGGAGCTATGGAAGATGAAGTGGACAGTAGAGAGTTTGGAATTGTAGACTAGACTGGTACAGATGTAGGATCTTAATTTGATTACTTTTGTCGCTGACAATTTTCCAAGCAAACTTGTAGTTCACGAGTTTATTTTTTATAGCTTCTAAAAAGTTTAATTTCCACTTTGAAATTTCAGAATTGATTTTCCCTGAATAAAAATCAACCCCTACAAAAAATGTCCATGAATTATAATCCACATTTCCTGCTGTAGCAAAACTGGTTCAAATGAAGGTCCTACATCTGTAAGAAGAGGTCAACTAGTGGTTGTAAGCCATAATGTGCAATGATGTTTGGAGGAGCTGTAGGGCACAGTTGGTGTGTGTAAGAAAACAGCATATGGTGGAGAATGCAGCGTTTTGGGCTTTAGGGGGAATGTTAAAGTAGTCCATTTGTCTGGCAACAACAACAATCTAAATAGCTTCCTCCATCCAACTCTTGTGTCCAAAGGCATAAAAAACATAAGAATAATCACAATCATTTTATATTTTTGCATGATTCTCCATAGCAACCGCAGAAGATCTTTGACAAAATAACAAAAACAATCTAGGATTTATCTTTTATTTACATGTTAAATGTCCCAGCTCTTCTCTTTATCTGAGCAAATACTGCATCACCAACTCTCCTTCTTTACTCTGGTTGTCCCACCTCCCTCTCTTCCTCCTCATGGGCACCTGGCATCTGAACTTTGACCCATCCGTCGGTGGCGAGGCCATGTTTCTTCTGGTGTCGTTTGTAGTTGTCCCAGTGTCCCGTGGTGTAGCCACACTGCTGGCACTTATAAGGCTTCTCTCCCGTGTGTCTCAGCATGTGTCTCTTCAGATTCATACTCTGGTTACAGCTGTAGCTACACACTGCGCACTGGAACGGCTTGGCGCCCGAGTGGACCCGCTGGTGACGTTTTAAGTTAGCCAGGTTCCCGCAGGCGTAGTCACACAGGTGGCACTTGTACGGCTTCTCGCCCGTGTGCACGCGGTGATGGCGTTTCAGGTTGTCGAAGTGGGCGGAGGCGTAGTCGCACTGAGGGCACTTGTACGGCTTCTCTCCGCTGTGCGTCTTCATGTGTCGCGCCAGGTGGTTGGGGTAGTGGGTGAGGAAGGGACAGGCACTGCAGGTGTAGACCTTGTCCCCACGCTCTCCGGGGCTGTTGGGGCCAGACGAGTCCTTGTTCAGCATGTCCAGGGTGCACTTGGCACAGATCTGGGTGGTGGAGCCGTCCTCGTCCTCCATGGGGATACCACAGAGACGACAGGTGAAGAGGAAGGGGAGAGGAGGGAGCGAATCTCTGTCCTCGGACTTCACTCCCACCACAGTCCCAACCCTACCCCCGGACTCAGCCCCAGGTCCACAGCCAGGCACCTCCAGAAGTCTTGAGGGATGATGCTCAGGGAGTTCTGGTGGTGGTACCCTCAGTCCATCAGAGCATGGCAGGTAGTCTCTGTTATGGCCCCCTACATGGAGGTTCAGGTCAGGCCTTAGGGCTTCTGGAACGAGATCAGACGTGAGAGAAACAAGCAAGTTCAAAAAAAAAAAAAAAAATATATATATATATATATATATATATATAAAAACAGACAATATACACGAACACATCTTTAAACAATTCCAGGCCTGAATCTTTAGTTCACGTTTTTTCAAATTAAATTAAATGGAAAGCCTTGACATTACCTTCAGCTGGCACATTAGGCTCCTCCTCCCGCTGCCTCTTCAGACCAGAGGGACCAATAGGAGGTCCACTAGCAGGTTTGACTGCTTCCTGTCCCACCACATGCATCCTCTGATGCCTTTTCAGGTTGCCTAGGGAACTGCAGGCGAAGGAGCAGGAGTCACAGCTGTATGGTTTCTCCCCAGTGTGAATCCTCAGGTGTCTCTGCAGGTTGACCAGCTGGGCCGAGGCGTAGGTACACAGGGGACAACGGTACGGCTTCTCCCCGTTGTGAGTCTTCATGTGCCTCTTGACGTGATTGGCATAGCGTGAGGAGAACCCACACAACTGGCAGGAGTGGCGCTTGGAGGAAGGACCGTCGTCGCCCACTATGAAGTTATCGTCCGTTCCATCAGCGCCGTCCATCCCGCCTCCGTCCCCTTCCTCGCTATCGTCCGCTTGTGATCGCGAACCGGAGCGAAAGCCTCTGAATTCCCCCCTTTCTCCCTTGCAGCAGCGGTGACAGTAGGGTCCCACTAGGTCCAGACCACAGCCCCGGCAGGACAGGTAGGGAGGCTCGTGGTCGGGCTGGGACTCAGGGCCCTGCTCCTGGTCACACTGCCCAGCCATACTGAGACTGCTGAAGGCACAACTCTCCTCATCACCCAGAGGGTACACAGAGATCTCAGCTGCTACAGGAGGAGAAAACAGCATTATGAGGAACAGGCCAAACAATAGGAACACCTTCCTCATATTAGAGTTGCATCCCCCCTCAATTTGTCAGAACATGGACTCTACAAGTTGTGGAAGAGGGAGGGTGGGAGAGAGGGGTGAAGGGTGGGATGGGGGAAGGATGGGTGGAGCTAGAGATGGGAATTTGGCATTTGACTGGTTGAGCACTCGCCTGAAAAACATTTCTCATTTATCTTAAATGCCAACAGATCGCATTTTTTAAACCTTTGAAAATAATTTCCCCATATACACACACACACAATAATATAAATATATATATAAATAGAAAAGCTAGTGCCATTTAACATTAATTTATTCAGCCCTCCCGAGGTCTAAGGCACTGCAACGCAGCTTAAGGCATTACATGGCTCATCGAGACCGAGGGTGTACAGTCTGAACGCAGTTGAGTGAAAGACACACGGAGTAGATGGGGGGGAATTTTGGGAGAAGAACGGTGTGATGCTTGGTTTCTTTTTTTGTTGTTGTTGTGTCCCCACAAAAAAGGAGATCACTAGAGTCAATTAAGTAAATTAACATCGATCTTCAAGATAATTTTACTTGCCCATTCAGGGCAACCCACAAAGCACATTCCACCAAATAGTTTTATAGTATTTGGAAAAAAATGACAGCCTTTGAAATTCATTCCAGTACTCATACTCATGGCCACCCCTGAAAGGAGAGAAGGCATCAGTCTAAAACCCAACCAGGTTAACATGAAGGTGCTGCAGATAAGGCATAGCCTCAAGCCCTTGACCCCAGTCAGTCTGTTTTGGTGGTCTCTGGCACATCTCAAATGGGTCTGAATTCAGCAGTAACTTTTGGACCTCCATGACATGATGCTATCATGGACCGTGGATCTTGATTTAAAAACAAAAAAAACTACTTTTTAAATTGAGAAGTAAAACTGGAAAAGGAAATTCACGAGTACCTATGGCTACTCCACCCATGCTCGACCAAGGTTTTCCCAGCACACAGTACCTATGGCTACTCCACCCATGCTCGACCAAGGTTTTCCCTGCACACAGTACCTATGGCTACTCCACCCATGCTCGACCAAGGTTTTCCCAGCACACAGTACCTATGGCTACTCCACCCATGCTCTACCAAGGTTTTCCCAGCACACAGTACCTATGGCTACTCCACCAAGGTTTTCCCAGCACACAGTACCTATGGCTACTCCACCCATGCTCGACCAAGGTTTTCCCAGCACACAGTACCTATGGCTACTCCACCCATGCTCGACCAAGGTTTTCCCTGCACACAGTACCTATGGCTACTCCACCCATGCTCGACCAAGGTTTTCCCAGCACACAGTACCTATGGCTACTCCACCCATGCTCTACCAAGGTTTTCCCAGCACACAGTACCTATGGCTACTCCACCAAGGTTTTCCCAGCACACAGTACCTATGGCTACTCCACCCATGCTCGACCAAGGTTTTCCCAGCACACAGTACCTATGGCTACTCCACCCATGCTCGACCAAGGTTTGCCCTGCACACAGTACCTATGGCTACTCCACCCATGCTCGACCAAGGTTTTCCCAGCACACAGTACCTATGGCTACTCCACCCATGCTCTACCAAGGTTTTCCCAGCACACAGTACCTATGGCTACTCCACCAAGGTTTTCCCAGCACACAGTACCTATGGCTACTCCACCCATGCTCGACCAAGGTTTTCCCAGCACACAGTACCTATGGCTACTCCACCCATGCTCGACCAAGGTTTTCCCTGCACACAGTACCTATGGCTACTCCACCCATGCTCGACCAAGGTTTTCCCTGCACACAGTACCTATGGCTACTCCACCCATGCTCGACCAAGGTTTTCCCTGCACACAGTACCTATGGCTACTCCACCCATGCTCGACCAAGGTTTTCCCTGCACACAGTACCTATGGCTACTCCACCCATGCTCGACCAAGGTTTTCCCAGCACACAGTACCTATGGCTACTCCACCCATGCTCGACCAAGGTTTTCCCAGCACACAGTACCTATGGCTACTCCACCCATGCTCGACCAAGGTTTTCCCTGCACACAGTACCTATGGCTACTCCACCCATGCTCGACCAAGGTTTTCCCAGCACACAGTACCTATGGCTACTCCACCCATGCTCGACCAAGGTTTTCCCTGCACACAGTACCTATGGCTACTCCACCAAGGTTTTCCCAGCACACAGTACCTATGGCTACTCCACCAAGGTTTTCCCAGCACACAGTACCTATGGCTACTCCACCCATGCTCTACCAAGGTTTTCCCAGCACACAGTTTTGACGTACTGCAGTAGCTATGTTGGTCTATTGTACTCCCAACAATGTGTAGGCAGGTTGCTTAGGAGTCAAACCTTCTCACATAGCTGTTTGTCAGCTCCACGTGAGCCAGCTTGACAAATTTCTTAGCGTCTCAAAATGACAGTGGTGCCTGAAAGAGAAGTTGTAAACATTTATCGTTGTAAACATTTGTACCGTCTTCCTTGAGAGTTTGGGAGCTGCTCTCTCCACTGACTAGTACGCGTTGTCATACTCCCTGCCCCTTGAGCTGGTTTGCGTGCCGGTGTATGTGTCGGGAAAGGGAGGGTGGTGTCAAATACTATACAGGAAAGAGAATGGTCAAAATATCCCCTCTGGTAGGCAAACTCAGGACCTTTAAATCCCAGGTGAGCTACGAACCCTGTTACGGAAAATGGATAATAATGACAATAAGAAAATGTCATTGAGAAGGGAGGGAGCGTACTGAATTGATACATAAGGGTTAGAATTTGCTCTCTGGATCTTTTAACAGCAACATTCTGGCGTGTGCATGTATTATAAATTAACAGCATGGCAGTATTCCCAGAGCTGGCTATAACAGCAGCCAAGGAGGTTAGCCAACTTTATGTTTGTGCTCTAATTACACAGATGACTTCAGCCATATGAAAACCCTTCCGTCATTTTACTTCTCATCCAACTGGTGTTTGCTTGCTAGCTACAGCTGCTAGCGAGCAGCGAGCCGTCCGCTAGCGAGCAGCGAGCCACTACTGTTGCAAAGCAACTGAATTGCACCGGTTTTACAACTCAGATTCTTCTGAAATGCTACAAAGAAAATGTAGCACATTGTTGTTGTTTTTTTTTTAATTGGGCAGAAATGTGCTGTAAACTGTACATTTAATCTTAACCGTGTACAAACGTACTCAGTCCAAATGGATCTAAATCCAATTGTCAGATCAAATCAAGTTTTATTTCAGACATGGAATATTTACGACACAAACATGATATAAAAAAAGAGTAGTTCAGGACGGGTCATGACGAGAGGCGGGGAGTATGCAGTGTACCTCCAAGTTGATTGGCCAATTGTCATCGACTTTGGTGTCAGTATGGTGGGTAGGGATATTATTTTAAATTTAACATTGGTAGTTTCAACCAATGCATACCGGTTTGACAGGACTATAAAAGCACCACCATATAAGTGCTAAACTGATTCCAGATCGGTAGCAATCTCCTCAGAGACACTTTATAAATTCGGGCCCAGGTCTCCCTCCCTCAGAGATTTGACCTAATTGTGACTAAGCTGGTCAAATAAAACTTGAATAAATAAAATTTAAAGAAGTACCAACCTGAGTACTTGTCGTCCAGGCCTAGGATCTTGTCATGGTCGGCGTCACAAAACTCAAGGTCGTGTCCCAGAAGGAAATCTGCCTCCAAGGTGAGGATTCCTGGAGCTACAATGGTCACTACACCATCTTCAGAATCCACTGCAACACAGAGAAACAACTCCATCTAACATATGCTATCGATAACTAAACAAAAATATAAAAAAACATGGGGAAAAGTGTTGCTCCCATCTACCATGAGCAGAGATAAATATATGTATTGTGATTTGTGCTCTTTTATCTCATTGTGTGCATAACATTTGTTTACATCCCTGTTAGTGGGCATTTAATATTTTGCCAAGATAAATCGATCCACCTGACAGGTGTGGCATATCAAGAAGCTGATTAAAACGGCATGCTCATTACACAGGTGCCCATCAGGAAGTCCAGGACCCAGTTGCACGGGGTGGGGTTCAGAACCAGGTTCCCAAGCTTTATGAGCTTGGAGGGTACTATGGTGTTGAATGCTGAGCTGTAGTCATTGAACAGCATTCTTACATGGGTATTCCTCTTGTCCTGATGGGACAGGGCAGTGTGCAGTGTAATGGCATCGTCTGTGGATCTGTTGGGGCGGTATGCAAAATTGGATGGGGGTCTAAGGTGTCAGGCAAGATGGAGGTAAAATGATCCTTAACTTGATGTTAGCCATTTCATATGAGTCAAGCCATGTTTTTCTAGCCTGAAATGACAGAAATTCAAACTTGTCAAAGTTCATGTAAAAAAAAAAACGAAAAAACACCATGGATATACACAGCTATGAATATCCAGCAGTCAATGACACCAGCTGCCTGTAGTTTTCAGTCTGCCACAGAGATCTTCCGAGTTAACTCTGCTGCCCTCTAGTGGAGAATGTGATGCATGACAGTACATGACTGAACACATCTGGTTTGTTCTCAAATGGCACCTACTCCCTAGGCAAGTAGATTCAGCTGCGGGACGGTTTTTGTCTGGGCATAATTATAATTTGTACACTACAAATTGACTACAGCTAAACTCCAAAATTAGATTGTTATGGCTTTATTCGTGGGAATACTTAAGTGAACAGATTTCCTACATAAAACACATTTGTAGCTGAATTCCTTGAGATCCTAATCTGACCCTATGCACAGAGTGTACAAAACATTAAGAACACCTTCCTAATCTTGAGTGGGACCCCGTTATGCCCTCAGAAACAGAATCAATGTGTCAGTTATGGACTCCACAAGGTGTTCAAAGCGTTCTACAGGGACGCTGGCCCATGTTGACTCCAACACTTCCCACAGTTGTGTCAAACTGGCTGGATGTTGACCCATTCTTTGATACACACGGGAAACTGTTGAATGTGGAAAAACCCATCAGCGTTGCATTTCTTGGCACACTCAAACCGGTGCGCCTGGCACTTACTACCCTGCCCCGTTCAAAGAAACTTCAATATTTTGTCTTGCCCATTCACCACCTGAATGGCACACATACACAATGCATGTCTCAATTGTCTCGAGGCTTAAAATAAAAAAATCTCCTCCCCTTCATCTACATGGACTGAAGTGATAATTTTGTACATGTATTAAAACTGCAAGTTTGGCCAATTCCAGTCCCCTTGTTTAGAGGGTCCGGGGGCCTCCCTGGGATAGTTGTTATATAGAAGGATCTACATTATTATTCTACAGTGAAGACATCAAAACTATGAAATAACACATATGGAATCGTGTACTGTAGTAACCAAGAAAGTGTTAAACAAATTAAATATATTTTAGATTTGAGATTCTTCAAATAGCCACTCTTTGCCTTGATGACAGCTTCGCACACTCTTGGCATTCTCTCAACCAGCTTCACCTGGAATGCTTTTCCAACAGTCTTGAAGGAATTCCCATATATTCTGAGCACGTGTTGGCTTCTTTTCCTTCACTCTGCTGTCAACCTCATCCCAAACCATCTCAATTGGGTTGAGGTCAGGTGATTGTGGACTCCAGGTCATCTGATACAGCACTCAGCACTCCTTCTTGGTCAAATATCCCTTGCACAGCCTGGAGGTGTGATGGGTCATTGTCCTGTTAAAAAACACATGATAGTCCCACTAAGGCCAAATCAGATTGGATGTCGTATCGCTGCAGAATGCTGTGGTAGCCATGCTGGTTAAGTGTGCCTTGAATTCTAAAACGATCCCTGACAATGTCACCAAGAAAGCATCCCCACACCGTCACACCTCCTCCTCCATGCTTCACGGTGGGAACCAGACATGCAGAGATCATCCGTTCACCTACTCTGCGTCTCAAAGACACAGCGGTTGGAAACAAAAATAGCACATTTGGACTCCAGACCAAAAGGACAGATTTCCACGGGTCTAATGTCCATTGCTCGTGTTTCTTGGCCTAAACAAGTCTCTTATTGATTTCCTTTAGTAGTGGTTTCTTTGCAGCAATTCGACCATGAAGGCCTGATTCACTCAGTATCCTCTGAACAGTTGATGTGTCTGTTACTTGAACTCTGAAGCATGTATTTTTGCTGCAATCGGAGGTGCTGGTAACGCTAATGAACTTATCCTCTGCAGCAGAGGTAACTCTGGGTCATCCTTTCCTGTGGAGGTCCTCACGAGAGCCAGTTTCAGCACTTGAATAAACTTTCAAAGTTGTTGACCATTTCCAGATTGACTGACCTTCATGTCTTAAAGTAATGGTGGACTGTCGTTTCTCTTTACTTATTTGAGCTGTTCTTTCCATAATATGGACTTGGCCCTATTTGGTAAAATACCATCTTCTGTATTCCTTGTCACAACACAACTGATTGGCTCAAACACATTAAGAAGGAAAGAAATTCCACAAATGAGCTTTTAACAAGGCACACCAGTTAATTGGAATGCATTCCAGGTGACTACCTCATGAAGCTGGTTGAGTGAATGCCAAAAGTGTGCAAAGCTGTCCTCAAGGCAAAGGGTGTCTACTTGGAAGAATTTAAAATAAATTTAGATTTGTTTAACACTTTTTTTGGTTACTACATGATTCCATATGTGTTATTTAATCATTTTGATGTCTTCACTATTATTCTAAAATGTAAAAAAATAGTAAAAAAGTAACAAAAAACCCTTGAATGAGAAGGTGTGTCCAAACATTTGACTGGTACTGCATGTCAGACATGCTTTTAAGTTATGTACCCAGTAGGTCTCCTGGCACTAGCCTTAACTATCCCAAAGACTAGGACCAAGAAGCATGGGGAGGCAGGCTTTAGTTACTATGCTCCCTGCCTCTGGAATAGCCTGCCAGAGAACCTGAGGGAGGCTGAAACTGTTCGACATATTGAAAAGATATCTTAAAAACACACATTTTAGCTTTGCTTTTCCTCAGGAGGCTTGTGTGTCATTCAGTTTTTATTGTTATGCTTTTTTTTATATATTTTAATCCTCTTATGTTTGTGTAGTAACTATTTCAGCCTTTATTTTCATAGATTTGATTAGTTTTCCCCTTTGAAATCACATTCGGTTGCATTCCATGTATGAAATGTGCTGTATAAATAAAGCTTAACCTGATGACATAGCCTATGGGAAATGACATGTATAAGCTATCTGATAACATTCAAGTCATTTCCTGTCGGCTATTAGCTTCATCTAACGATGGTTTCTTATCATTTTTTGGACATCATCTGTTCCTCAAAGATTATCACGTGAAAACAATTGTTTAACCATTGCCAGGTTCTCCAGTCAAATGCCTATTGGAGTAGGATGGTTTTCATCACAAAGTATGTCCATTTCACCATGTTGGATAACATTACCACATCAGTTTACACCTTACAAAACATTCCAGTAAATGAATTATGTTGTGAATGAATGAATGCTGTTGTTCCTGTATTTCAAAATGTGACTATCAGGTAGTCAGTCGGTGTACACAGACAGGACGCAATGTAAAACGACATTAACAATGGCAATATAATGCTTGTTTCCGCATACAGAAATGGGAGCGACCGTCCCTGTTCTATACAGGACCAATTCATATAACTGTTGGCCTGATATCCAGACCTGTTTTTTTTTTTTTTTCTCCTAACATTCCACTTTTTTTTGGTATTCTTTGTCATATGCTAAACATGACCTATGTTTAGAATGATACATCGCCTGGGTACAAGTCTGTTTGTGCTATAAGAATGAAAGTTTGATCCCTTACACTTGACAGATTGAGGATTCTGTTGTTTTCTTCTTGGCATCTTCCGGGCAGCCTCTCTCTTTTGAAACCTCTTCTGGAACACCTCGGGCACTATCAGCTCATGCTGCTTTCCAGGAAACGGTGCTTCTCCAGTAATTCTAGACACAGATAAAAAACATTTTTAAAAGATTGATAAATATCAATCAGATATGCCAAAGCATTTAAGCAATTCAGGCACAAATGAACCTAGCTACATCTCTACATAGCTCGGGTAAAGGCACAGCTAACTAGCTAGCAACTGCGTGACACAGACCTAGGTAACAGCTGTACATCCATGATTAAAATGCCTTGTTAACATTAGAGATAACCATAGCAAGCCATTTGGCTGAGTAAAGGGATGCGGTCAGATCAAATTGCTCTGTCCGGTGGATGTTGTTGCAGCTTGCTCAAGGCCCTTAATGATTCTTTGTAGACAGCTAACTATCTAATTATGTTAACTATCTAGCTAATAATGTTAGCATCAATGACTACACGTAACGTTACCAGGCTAATTTGACTGAAAGGCTACTGTTTCAAATTGAAGTGCAGTTTGTTATAAAAAAATAAAAAAGTATACTTGCTAGTTAATGACAAGATGTAGACAACGATTAAGATCCGTAACCTTAGCTATAGAAAAAAAAAACAAGTATGACTAACGTTAGTTATCAAGCTAACTTACCTAAATATCATAAATAAACCTCTCGTCTGTAGCCGTTTTCATCCAGTAACTCAACGCTCCATGTAAACGTTCATAAACGAGATCTAAATGACTGTGTCGAGATATCCGCCATTTTTTTATGTGCAGCTGCGACAAAGAAAGACAATTAATGGTGTTTTTCATAACTTAATTGATTTTTTGATTTCCATTGTATACATTCTCTTCCGCTGTCACACGTGTTTCCGCATCCGAAATACATTTCCGGTCGACTGTTTCGTGGTACATGTAGTTTTATTTTATTGCCTTTCTGTTAAAAAAAATAGTTTCAGCCATTTGCAGCCTATTTAAATGGACATTTCATTAATTATGTCCATAAAATGTAATGTGTGTTGTAAAAAGTTACTCGTTTCCTCACTACGAGAAAATACAAGCATTTGTGTATCTCACCTGAGTCTTTCTTTTTCCCAACGCAGTTAAGCCAAAACTACAGCCATTACTCAGAGGGGCGTTCTACTACTCTCCCATTGACTAGCTAACGTTGTCTCACTCACAGGCGATCAGCGCAGAGACAGTAGCATTCCAAGGTAAGTATGGAAAGTGTAATTTAACAATTAACTGCCTCCCGTATTGCAGGCATATTATTATCATGTTTGGTAACATTTGCCCATGTGTTTATTTTTAGAGTTTTAATTAGTTGTAAAAATGTCTCAGAACTACCGGGGTAAAGACAGTTTCAAGTTGGATATTCGACGGATATTCGCGCTTTCAAACCACTTGAGCCACAGACTCCAAATAAGTGTCATGATGTTGGAAAAATTGCACACAACATTGCACATGTCTTATTTTTTTATGATTCGGACATTCCACAAACATGTGGAAATGTGAGCAGCATTTTGTATTCATAGATGAATTAGTTAGGGAGTGTAAACAAAGTACAAACTTTTTTCTACATTCGAATTTCAATAGCTCCTTGGTCATGGGACCTTGACTCAAACAAGGTTCAGAATGTCCACTGACTACCCTTCTATATTGCACACCCTTTGATTTGTTCATTTTCATCTCACACGTTTTACAATAATTTTTTAATTTTTTACATTTCAATAGCTCCTTGGTCATGTGACCTACTGAACTCAAACACACTTCAGAATGTCCACGGACTAGCCTTATAGTGCACACTCTTGTTTTGTGTCCTGTAAAATCACACACATAACATACATGTTTCATTGTTTGACATTTAAATAGCTCCTTGGTCATGTCAATTAGACACCTAAAAAGCGTGCAGGGGATATACACCCATATTGCAGAACCTCTTCATGTATCTTCTATATTGTTGTACATTATTATTAGTTTGCCAATTAGGGGGTTAAGTCCAGTGTTGTGTTTACCCTTTTCTTTAATATTTATCTATAATAATTGGTAGTTCTAAGTACTTATTTTCACTTCTTTTTTTCACACAGTATTTAACAGCGGTACACAATAGGACAGATAATATTTCCTTTCATCGTTAATATCAACCATAAAGGAAAAGGGCAAAGTACGAGAGTCATGTTATTAATTGTCCAAAGCAGGGATGGAGATATATATATATATATATATATTTATCAATACACATATACTGAACAGGGATGGAGAGTGAGCTAGTGAGGTAGGCTGCAGTGGATTTGCTGGACAATACAGTATACTGAACATGTAACCACAGTAATGGTGGCCAGTAAATCAATGAATAAAAATGTAATATTGACAAATTAAAAAAAAACTGTAGACCTTTAATCTTTTACAAAATGTCGACGGACACTTAACTTCAAATAAGTACGAAACATTTCACAGTGTTAACTTTCTCTTTATCCCTGGTTGATGTACATGTCAGAGCCTCTTCAGTGTGGATGGGGTATAGCATACATTTTAAACAACAAAGACTGCACTTCCAGTTTGTGTTCTTCACTCTGAACTCTTGTCTTCATTCCTAGGCACAGTGTAACAGTATAAGTTTAAACCGTCCCCTCGCCCATACCCGGGTGCGAACCAGGGACTCTCTGCACACATCAACAACAGTCACCCACGAAGCATCGTTACCGATCGCTCCACAAAAGCCACCGTTGCCATGCAAACCATCCAATCAAAACAAAGTGTAACATGTTATAAATCATATCAAATATCAACGCAGTATGACGAATTAGCCATCCATTGTGTTATATCATAAATTGTCTTACATGCCGTCACGGTTGACAAAAGATTATACACATGTTAAATAAAGTTACTAACCCAGTCAGTCTTTGGGCCACATCCAGGTTCTTTATCAGTGGCACACATGAAGCAGTTGTTGGCTTTGTTGAACTCTGAAATCATAGGCCTGAACTGAACATATGGCTGTCCCACACAACTACATAAAAATAAAGAATTGACATTTAAATGTCATTACATACCAGACATTTTTAGTGTATCCTCAGCTATTTCTTTTCACTGTTGCTCCATGTGTTTTTGTGAAGGTTCTATATCAATTTGGGAAGGGGATGTTCTGTGCAACTTCCTTGGCCATCTACACCAAAAAATAGAGTTCTTGACCTAATTGTCACATGACAGCTAACCATTCGTTATTGAAAACATAACTATCAAACCTGCATTACAAAGACCCCGCAGCTGAAGGTGTCCTGCTGCATGGTGGGAGTTATTTCCCCTCCTTTCCACTTTATGTCCACCCAGTCGTCTTTTCCATGGCAGGACCTTCTCATTTTGAAGTATTCTCTTTTTTTTAATTGTAAACATAATGGAATTCTGATTAGTTTATAGGCAAATGAATACACAGGCCAAAACTGTATGCTGATTTCCTTATTGCTATAATCTAGTTGAGGTAATTTCCTTTATGCCCCATTCTACACACAGCCTAAATTATAGGCACTGAGCCATTTACAGGAGAATATTAAAAGTAGCATATAGGATCCAACCCTATCACAAAGTGAATAAATGTAGAGCGTTTAGACTTTTTTTTAGAAAAAAATATTAAGTGACAGTTTCATCAGTTAAGTGCTTAAAAAAAGTCGCATCACAACGATCACAGATGACCGTGCTCATCAAGTCTATAACAATAGAAAATGAATTGTAAGCGTTAACGTGTGTTCGTTTTAAATCACATCTGAATATGTCAGTTGTTGAACATAATACTTCTATTTGCAATAATTCATGATGTATGCAGTTGAGGAATATTCCATGTACCAACACTGCATGTAGGATGGACATAAGACATTCCCACATACAGTATACACACATCCATAGAGGCATTTTTCAGCTATGATTTTACCAGTCAGAATCCAGAATGGATATGACAATGGGGCCAGCACAGGATGTACTACACCCTTACAACAATCTACTTTTTGATCATCTTGACTTCTTCTTATCTGGTAAACTGCTACTGTTTTTTTGCATTGACCCATTGTCTTCTAACTGTCCAAGAATAGGATCCAAAGTGTTTGGAAATATTTGTTCCCGTGAATACAAAGGAGGATGTCTCTCCTCATACCTCTGGCAGACTGTGTAAAACCTTTATGATGGGGCCGGCAATGGAGTTCCCATTGACTAATCACCACGGAGACCAATCAGGAGAGATGGAGTTCCCATTGACTAATCACCACGGAGACCAATCAGGAGAGATGGAGTTCCCATTGACTAATCACCACGGAGACCAATTAGGAGAGATGGAGTTCCCATTGACTAAGCACCACGGAGACCAATCAGGAGAGATGGAGTTCCCATTGACTAATCACCACGGAGACCAATCGGGAGAGATGGAGTTCCCATTGACTAATCACCACGGAGACCAATCAGGAGAGATGGAGTTCCCATTGACTAAGCACCACAGAGACCAATCAGGAGAGAATACATGCAGGTCAATGGTGCCAATTGAAAGTCAAGGGGTGTGTTTGTGCCTTTTGGATTACTCTCTCTTTACAGAGAACCCCTGTGGTTCAAGTCAGGAGCTTCCCTTCCCCTTTCAGTCTGCTCTGCACATGTCTGAAAGTGACAGAGCCAGCAGCCAAGAGAGTTTTTCCACATTGTCCTAAAAAATTATTACACTTGTGAATATATGTAAAATACTAATAGG
This sequence comes from Oncorhynchus clarkii lewisi, assembly GCF_045791955.1. Taxonomy (NCBI): domain Eukaryota; kingdom Metazoa; phylum Chordata; class Actinopteri; order Salmoniformes; family Salmonidae; genus Oncorhynchus; species Oncorhynchus clarkii. The sequence goes on from NC_092150.1 coordinate 90,112,547, forward strand.
TATTAGATCCAGTACAATGGAGTAACTATAGTAGTCAGTGGACATTCTGAATCTTGTTTGAAGTCAGTATGACAAAAGAGTATGACAAAGTATGACCAAGGAGTATGACCAAGTATGACCAAGGAGCTATTGAAATTAGAATGTTTGAAAAACGCATGTAAAATCATGTGAGATGAAAATGGACAAACTAAAGGGTGTGCAATGTGTGTCTATGCCATCGGGTTAGCTACAACCAGGATTGAACATTTTAGGAGTAATGGTTAAAGAGCTATTGAAATGTGAAAATGTCATTTGTCACTATGTCACCAACAACAGTTGGTGGAAGTAAGGAAAACTACAGGTGAATATCCTACCTGAAACTGGCTTTACGTCCTATGCTTATTTATAATTTCTCAAATATTTATTAGCTAATCATTCAATCGAAATACGCTATGCTACAGCCATTGGATCTGTCTTTGAGCGTTAAGAGACGTTAATGGCTAGTTCTGCCCACGACATTATGTTATTATATTTTTCAATCTTGAAATACAAGGGTAAATGGTATTAATCAGTGACCGAAAGTCACTTCCGGATGTAACGGATGTGAAACGGCTAGCTTAGTTAGCGTGGGCGCTAAATAGCGTTTCAATCAGTGACGTCACTGCAGAAGGTCCCTGGTTCGCGCCCGGGTATGGGCGAGGGGACGGTCTAAAACTTATACTGTTACACGGACATGGAGAACGCTCAAAGCGTTGTAGAACGTCTCTGAATAACGGGGCGTGGTTTTGGCTTAACTGCGTTGGGAAAAAGAAGGCGCATCTCGCGTCACCTGTAGAAACGTACCATCTACATTTCCTGGTTGTAAGCAAACCACAATATCCAGAATGAACAGCGATTTCAAGACGTAGTACCGCCAGTCGATTGGAACCACGTAAGAATAAAAAATTCAGCCTCGACCACGCACACAAATTGGTGAATATCATTTTTTTCCCCATATTGACCTCCATTGTAAAATAGGAAACTAAAACAGAAATAACAAAACATGCATGTAGCCAAGTCAATTTACATGTAGCCAAGTCAAACCAGCTAAGACATTTTCCCAGCACATATCAAAGCTGCAGACTAAAGTTAAATCTAGACTTGGATTCCTCTATCGTAATCGCTCCTCTTTCACCCCAGCCGCCAAACTAACCCTGATTCAGATGACCATCCTACCCATGTTAGATTACGGAGACGTAATTTTTAGATCGGCAGGTAAGGGGGTTATCGAGCGGCTAGAGGTTCTTTACCATTCGGCCATCAGATTTGCCCCAATGCTCCTTATAGGACACATCACTGCACTCTATACTCCTCTGTAAACTGGCCATCTCTGTATACCCGTCGCAAGACCAATTTGTTGATGCTTATTTATAAAAACCCTCTTAGGCCTCACTCCCCCTTATCTGAGATACCTACTGCAGCCCTCATCCTCCACATACAACACCCGTTCTGCCGGTCACATTCTGTTAAAGGTCCCCAAAGCACACACATCCCTGGTTCGCTCGTCTTTTCAGTTTGCTGCAGCTAGCGACTGGAACGATCTGCAACAAACACTCAGACTGGACAGTTCAAAGACTCCATCATGGACTCTTACTGACAGTTGTGGCTGCTTTGTGTGATGTATTGTTGTCTCTACCGTCTTGCCCTTTGTGCTGTTGTCTGGGCCCAATAATGTGTGTACCCGTTTTATGCTGCTACCATGTTGTCATGCTGTGCTGTTTTAGGTCAATCTTTATGTAGTGTTGCCTCGCTTGTCGTGATGTGTGTTTTGTCCTATATTTGTATTGTTATTTTTAATCCCATCACCCGTCCCCACAGGAAGCCTTTTGGTAAACTGTCATTGTAAATAAGAATTTGTTCATAACTGACTTGCCTAGTTAAATAATATATATATTTTTAAACTTGTGTAGTACAGTCCGTTTAATTTCACTCACTACTTGTAGCTGTATAGTCCGTTTCTTTCTGTTGTTCCTCTTGGCTAGTTTTAAATGTTCCCGTCGGTAGCTTGCTAGTACCCATGAGGGAAGCCCTACAATATTATATTTTCCTAAGTAGTGAGAACACTAGGGAGCAAGAATGGTTGACAAGTAATCTGTAGACATGTTGTAGTTTTATAATTGGCTAAAACAAGCAGACAACAATAACGTTTTGCGTTTGAAAAGGGTATAGTTTTTTTGCTGTGAGTTAATGGGGAAACCTAACTAGGTTTTTGGGAATTAACAGGTAGCTAACATTACTAACTGGACCAATCAGTTGTTCATAGAACATCAGTTTATGAATAACTATTTATTTGTATTATTGTGTCGACAACAACTGTAAAGTTTAGTCACGGTGTGGTTGGGCAAACAACAGGCATGCACAGACTGGTGGGGTAGCATTTCATTAGATACTTAGAAGTCAAGCTAACTAAAACTACATTTTATTCATCTAAACCAAAATCGATCTAGTTAGCGTTCATAAAACGTAATTCTAAAGCAAATAAATGTAATTAACGAACTGCTATCTGTCGATGTGATTTTGTAACGTTAGCTTCACCCTACCGGACCGTTAGCAAGCTACAGTAAATAACTAACTACTGCAAAAAATTAACTTATGTGTTTATATTTACTGAGTCCGATCCAGTGTTGCCAATTTATTTTCAGGGTAAGTTGCTAAGAGGCAGGTTGATTTGTTGCTAAAAGTTGCTTAATGACGTTGTGATGTCATTGCGTGATAACGTAAAACTGCGTCATTACGTAGAATACACAATAACGTTACTCAAATTGAACTGTACATCTCGGCAAAAAAAATAGTATTTGACATTTGTTCGGGTACAGACTCCCACTTTTTTTCTGTACTTCTGGCTGTACACTTTTGATTGAGACATGTTGATTGATGTTGTAAGTTCTGTTCAAGATCAAACATTCGTGACCAACTATATTTGTTGGGTTTGGCTCGTCAAACCCGTAATACTGCTGCTGCAGTCAGCCAACAATGATTTGCAATTGGCTGAAATTGCTGCTGGCCTGCTGCTCACTTCACTCACAACGCACTATTGCAGCAGTGTTGTGACTGAGTTGAGTGACAGAGAAAATCGTTTTTGTTTAATTTAGAGGGGAAATGTGTGCATTTTAGCGTTTGAGTCACTTTTCAAAAGTTGCTAAAAGTTCAAAACAAATTTTTGAAAGTAGCTAAATTTGTTGCTAGGTGATGTTTGAAAGAAAAGTTGCCAGGGTAGTCTGAAAAGTTGCTAAATATAGCAACAAAATGGCTAAGTTGGCATCACTGAACGTGACTGGTGTATGTGTTTTATATATACAGAGTCCGATCCCGACAACCTATGCAGTGGCATCAACTTGTGACTCCATGATGAGCAAATAAATACATTGGAGCTAGGTATAAACATTGTTTGTGTCTTGTCACAGTTGGTGTGTTTTATAAGTCGGCTACCACTTCTACTGTATTTGTATATTATTATATATTATTATATATTATTATATTATGGAGCCTTAGTTGGTTGTTTTATGCATAAAGTCTAAATTTGGAGAAACTGATTTATTAGGGACGGTTAGGGATGTTCGGGGGTAGGGGAGGGTTGTCAAAGTTTTTTTTGCTTTGGGGAGTTTAATTTTTTTTATTGCGCACAGGGGAGGGTAGGTCATTTCCCCCCTGGTTTACATTCACTCTAAGTTTTTACTATACACAGAGTGTACAAAACATTAAGAACGTCTCAATTCGTCGGGGCATGGGCTCTACAAGGTGTCAAGCGTTCCACAGGGATGCTTGCCCATATAGACTCCAATGCTTCCCACAGTTTTGTCAAGTTGGGTGGTGGACCATTCTTGATACACACAGGAAACTGTTGAGTGTGAAAAACCCAGCAGCGTTGCACTTCTTGACATACTCAAACCGGTGTGCCTGGCACCTACTATCATACCCCATTCAAAAGCACTTAAATCTTGTCTTGCCCATTCACCCTCTGAATGGCACACATACACAATCCATGTCTCAAGGCTTAAAAATACTTCTTTAACCCGTCTCCTCCATTTCATCTATACTAATTGAAGTGTATTTATCAAGTGAAAACAATAAGGGATCATAGCTTTCGCCTGGATTCACCTGGTCAATCTATATCATGGAAAGAGCAGGTGTTCCTAATGTTTTGTCCAGTCAGTGTATAATTTCTTCCATCCTAGACACAATTCCGCATCTACTGTAATGAAGCAGAGAATGGAATAGAACATTTAACATTTGCCAAAATGCAATTTGCTGGAAAACCCTGTTCTAAAAGACGGAAAATGTAAATATACAACAACTAGGATGGTGCCTTTTGGCTTCTGGACAACGAAAGAAAGTTGAAATGAAAATTAGTAGAACAGGAGCGAAAGACTGTGAAAATATGTTTTGGTTGCTAAGCCGCTCCTCTCTCTCCCACTGCTCCATGCAGCCTCAGTCTGCGAGTTGCCTAGCAACTAGGCTCCGCTCTGGTTTGCCAGTTGCCCACTGACTAGAGACAGCCATTAGTTGAGGTATGAACGCTACTTTATAACTCTATAAACTTACAGTATATTACCATTTCCTTTGTTTTTTTACGCTTGGGAGGGGTGCTTTTTTATTTTTATAAACTTGAGTTGGACCACCCCCCTTCCTCAGTAAATGTCTGTCCCTTAGTATGGGGGGGATGGAATGGGTGATTGACTGGTATCTGTTGGGGTTTGGTATTGTGTGTGTGTGGGGGTTAGTATGCATGATCAATTGTGTGTGTGTGGGGGTTAGTATGCATGATCAATTGATGTGAAGGGACTGGGTGGATATAGTATCTTTTTGTTTGAGTGTTTTATTGATTGGGACAAAGTAGTAAAATGTTGGCAAATCACTGACTAGTGTGTGTCCTATACAGACTAATCCTGCTGCTGACCTTGACACCAGTTTTAGTAGTACAGATCCCGGAGGCCCATTGGATGAAAACTATCAGCCGGGAACAAGCGCAACATCATCTGACTTGGATGAGGAAAAAGGACTTCATGGGGCTGGCAAGAGACAAAGTGTTCAGTCCAAGGTCATGCAGCTCATGAGGCTGGATAGAGACAAAGTGTTCAGTCCAAGGTCATGCAGCTCATGAAGTTCTGCCAGGCCAGCTGCCATTGGCCCAACCAACACAAGACGATGCACACCAGCTGAAGAACATTCCGGACCCTGCCTGGAACATTCAGCCAACAAAACATCTATATTGTTGTACTGATGTTGTAGTATAATGTAGAATACCTAGTATACCCACAACTGTAATGTTGATTTGAGTAGCAGCAGAAACCAATAGTGTTGACTTCCAAATTCTGGATTAATTCATTGTGATATTTAAGAAATGTATTCAGAAGTAACTTGCTACCATCTTACTGCTGAAAAAAAAAAAATAAATGATACAGAGAGACCAACCATTGACGTCATGGTTTGAACACACTCAGCACACAAAAAAAAAAAAAAATCCCAAAATACCTCTCATCACTCATAATTATTTAGGGAGACTGGGAAAACACTCCAAATACTGTCTAGCTGTGAAGGTTACCTTTTAAAATGTCTGTGCTGGGAAATGTATCAAGATCACCCATGTTGCACAAGCCTTAAACTTACATAAATATGTAAATAATAATAATAACTTACCTGACTTCCCTAGTTAAACAACATTTAAGCCTATAGCCTGTCAGGTTGATTGCAGAATGTTAGCCTACATTTCTGAAATTGTTGATTATTTCATCTCAAAAATTTTAACCCATTTGAAACTGAATGAATGAGACTGGCGCTGTAATATTTGATGAGGCTGAGATATTTACGAATCGGAGAGGGACTCTTTTCTGCGTTATCCCATTGGTCAATGTCACTGCAGTGTGCCTCCTGCAGGCAGGCGGATCGTTGCACCCCTCCCTCCCCAACACGCCTGCTGCTACTGGAATAACCGGGAAGCGCGCTCTTACAACGGGGATCTCCTCCGCAACGTCATTCGCTAAAACCATTTCTCGAACGGTGGCATCTTGCGACGTATTGTAGCTAAGCTTTGATGGCCAGATATGTTGTAGAACAGTGCGAGGGTTGGTGCTGTTCGAGGGGAGGAGCTAGTTTTTAATTCTGGACTTCAAATACAACATGCCGGAGAGAGGTACAGTGCCGCTATAATCAATATAAATATAATAGTGATGTGCGTAATGTCAATGTCACTCGTTTCGAATCAGAAACCGCTATGATGTAGAACGGGATGAATGTAACGTATTTCTTTGTTTATTATGAATTAGGTGGAATACGTAGTAACCTTGCCACTCCCTGCAGTGATGGTGCGCTGGTCAGACCCCTTATTAATAATGGATAGGCGGTGTGATGATACGGTGTTTATAAAACGAGCCTTTGAATGGTGCAATATTGTAGGCCTATCATTCACGCCTCACAGGGGTTCTAAATAAAGTTCACGTTTCTCCCCCAAAATATGCCAAAAAAACCCAACATAATTGGCATATAATCTGACATTAAATAATATACGATAATTTCTAGGCTACGAATGATTGTAGCCTATCAAAAAATGGACCACGACATTTGATTAGACTGGGAATCAGTGATTAATGTCTGCTTGGAGAAAGGGGAGCCGTGGTTTGCGCGGGGGCATGGGACGTGTGTCGCGGCTCGCAGGCGATCCTGTGGACATGTCATCAAAACCCGCATTGCTGATGTGCACTGTCCCGTGGATGGATAATTATGTGCACTATTTAATAGCTAGGGTGTCATGGTCTGCTCCCCAGGGCAGATGCCTACGTTGTGTTGAAAACTGACCTTCGGGTTAGCCAGTGATTGCATAGCAACAGCTTTCAGTAGCCTACTCGGTTAACAAGTGTCACAACAGTCTTACTTTGTAGCCTACCTACCTGAGCTGTTGCTTGCTCCGGGAGAGCAAACTATTTTATCCATCTATAGTCTATAACTCCCTAACCCTAAGCGTTGAGAATGGCACGAAAAACAGCCTATGCTATTTTACCACCCTCAACAGTTAAAGGGGCAAACATATTTTGACCCAACTCTTCTATCTATCTATCTATCTATCCCTAAAGCTTTGATAAAATAGCAGAGTTGGAATCATTTTAACAACAGGCTATGCCTTAGCCGACCTCAACAGTTTTTGTCGTGCCGTTTAAAAAAAAAAGAGGAGCAAACAGATTCTGGACTGTTGGTCTTGTTACGTAATAACCCATCTGTCATTCTGTCACTTTACTGTAGAGCATCATGGAAGCTAGTGCACAACCGCTATAGGTCTACTATAGCCACATAAAAAAAATGTAAATGGAGATTGGAATGATTCACTCAGTCAGAATAACAATATTGATGATCAAAAATTGATTATAGATATTGATTTAGTTTAATACATGTTCTATTATGTTAATCAGTTAGTGAGTTTGTAATGGCAAACCATGTATGTTTAATATTATCACTGTAGCTCTGTCTGGTTAATAATGTAGATAGACTAACAGTCTACTGTATCATATTTCTGTCTGCACTGTGCCACGTGGTTTTCTTTATTACATAACTGCAGTGTACTGTAAGATCTTCTCTGGGGTGATATCACTGGACACCTTTTCAGCTGGAGGTCAAATGTCACGCTGTAGTATCATCACACGCAGCCACGTTCAAGGTGTGTTAATGTTGGCCTTATAGACAAAACAACCTCCCATGTTATACAGTAGGCATGTATAGAGGCAGGACGTACCTCATTTAAGTGTCATTTGAAATAAAAAATAATGTGAGTTTTAAAAGCATTTTGACAAGAGACACTTAATGGACCTGCCTATGGCTTATAGAGCGACAAGACAGCTAACGACTCATGCTTATTAGAGTCTGCAAATGGCCGGTCCTCAGCAACAGCATTGTTTTTTTAAAATAGCTCATTTCTATTCAACCCGTCGAGGCGACTGGCGTCAGAGTCTGTGTGTGTATTTGTATTTATTATGGAACCCCATTAGCTGCTGCTTCCTGGGGTCCAGCAAAATTAAGGCAGTTTTATACCATTTTAAAAACGTTACAATACATTAACAGATTTTACAACATTACTGTGTGCCCTCAGGCCCCTACTCCAGCACCACCACATATTGACAGTACAACATCTAAGTGTGTGTATAGTGCGTATGTTATCGTGTCTGTGCCTATGTTTGTGTTGCTTCACAGTTCCCGCTGGTACATGTGGTGTAATTTTATCTGTTTTTTTTTTAAACAAATTTGACTGCTTGCATCAGTTACTTGATGTGGAATAGAGTTCCATGTAGTCATGTCTCTATGTAGTACTGTTCACCTCCCATAGTTCTGTTCTGGACTTGGGGACTGTGAAGAGACCTCTGGGGGCATGTCTTGTGGGGTATGCATGGGTGTCTGAGCTGTGCTCCAGTAGTTCAAACAGACAGCTTGGTATTCAACATGTCAATACCTCTCATAAATACAAGTAGTGATGAAGTCAATCTCTCCCACTTTGAGCCAGGAGAGATTGACATGCATATTATTAATATTAGCTCTCTGTGTACATCCAAGAGCCAGCCATGCTGCCCTGTTTTGAGCCAATTGCAATTTTCCTAAAGCCTTTTTTGTGGCACATGACCACACGACTGAACAGTAGTCCAGGTGGGACAAAACTAGGGCCTGTAGAACCTGCCTTGTTGATAGTGTTATGGTAGAGCAGTGCTTTATTATAGACAGACTTCTCCCTTAGATACTTAGATACTGTTGTGTCATATGTATCATATGTTTTGACCAAGACAGTTTACAATCCAGGGTTACTCCAAGCAGTTTAGTCACCTCAACTTGCTCAATTTTAATTTTTTTTATTACAAGATTTGGTTGCGGTTTAGCGTTTAGTGAATGATCTGTCCTAAATACAATGCTTTTAGTTTTAGAAATATTTATGACTAAATTATTCCTTGCCACCCACTCTGAAACTAACTGCAACTCTTTGTTAAGTGTTGCAGTCATTTCAGTAGCTGTAGTAGCTAACATGTATAGAGATGAGTCATCCGCATACATAGACACACTGGTTTTACTCAAAGCCAATGGCATGTCATTAGTAAAGATTTAAAAAGTAATGGGCCTAGACAGCTGCCCTGGGGAATTCCTGATTCTACCTGGATTATGTTTGAGGCTTCCACTAAAGAACACCCTTTGTGTTCTGTTAGACCGGTAACTCTTTATCCACAATATAGCAGGGGGTGTAAAGTAGAGGTCGACCGATTAATCGGCATGGCCAATTTACTTAGGGCTGATTTTCAAGTTTTCCTAACAATCGGTAATCTGCATTTTTGGGCGCCAATTACATTGCACTCCACGAGGAGACTGTGTGGCAGGCTGACCACCTGTTATGCGAGTGCAGCAAGGAACCAAGGTAAGTTGCTAGCTAGCATTAAACTTATCTTATAAAAAACAATCAATCTTAACATAATCACTAGTTAACTACACATGGTTGATGATATTACTAGTTTAACTAGCTTGTCCTACGTTGCAAATAATCAATGCGGTGCCTGTTAATTTATCATCGAATCACAGCCTACTTTGCCAAACGGGTGATGATTTAAAAAGCGCATTCGCGAAGAAAGCACTGTCGTTGCACCAATGTACCTAACCATAAACATCAATGCCTTTCTTAAAATCAATACACAAGTATATTTTTTAAAACCTGCATATTTAGTTAAAAGAAATTCATGTTTGCAGGCAATATTAGCTAAAAAAAAAAATTGTCACTTCTCTTGCGTTCAGTGCAAGCAGAGTCAGTGTATATGCAGCAGTTTGGGCCACCTGGCTCGTTACGAACTGTGTGAAGACCATTTCTTCCTAACAAAAAACGTAATTAATTTGACAGAATTTTACATAATTATGACACAACCTTGAAGGTTGTGCAATGTAACAGCAATATTTAGACTTATTTAGATACGGAACGGTTCCGTATTTCACTGAAAAATAAACAATTTGTTTTTGAAATGATAGTTTCTGTATTCGACCATATTAATGACCTACGGCTCTTATTTTTGCGTGTTTATTATATAGAGCAGTCTGACTGAGCGGTGGTAGGCAGCAGCAGGCTCGTAAGCATTCATTCAAACAGCACTTTCCTGCATTTGCCAGCAGCCCTTTGCAATGCTTGTAGCACAGCGCTGTTTATGACTCCAAGCCAAAAACTCCCGAAATTAGGCTGGCAATACTATAGTGCCTATAAGAACATCCAATAGTCAAATGTATATGAAATACAAATGGTATAGAGAGAAATAGTCCTATAATTCCTATAATAACTACAAGTTCAAACTTCTTAACTGGGAATATTGCAGACTCATGTTAAAAGGAACCACCAGCTTTCATATGTTCTCATGTTCTGAGCAAGGAACTTAAACATTAGCTTTTTTAAATGGCACAGATTGCACTTTTACACTTTGTTTTTGCATTATTTAAACCAAATTGAACATGTTTCATTATTCTTTTGAGGCTAAATTGATTTTATTGATGTATTATATTAAGTTAAAATAAGGGTTCATTCAGTATTGTTGTAATTGTCATTATTACAAATATAATAAATCGGGCCAATTAATCGGTAGCAGCTTTTTTTGGTCCTCCAATAATCGGTATCGGCGTTGAAAAATCATAATCGGTCGACCTCTAGTGTAAAGCCATAACACATACGTTTTGCCAGCAGCAGACTATGATCGATAATGTCAAAAGCCCCATTGAAGTCTTAACAAAACAGCCCCCACCATCTTTTTTTTGTCATCAATTTCTCTCAGCCAATCATCATCATTTGTGTAAGTGCTGTGCTTGTTGAATGTCCTTCCCTATAAGCGTGCTGAAAGTCGGTCAATTTGTTTACTGTAAAATAGTATTGTTCCTGGTCAACCACCATTTTTTCCAAAACTTTACTAAGGGTTGGTAACAGTCTGATTGGTCGGCTATTTGAGCCAGTAAAAAGGGCTTTACTATTCTTAGGTTGAGGAATGACTTTTGCCTTTGCACTTTCTAGTAGGCTTATATTGAAAAATGGCATGTAAGGAGGGGTAATATCGTCCGCTATTATCCTCAGTAAATTTCCATCCAAGTGGTCAGACCCCGGTGGCTTGTCACTGTTGATAGACAACAATTATTTTTTCACCTCTTCCACACTCATTCTACAGAATTCAAAATTACACATCATCAAATAAAATTGTTTTGTTACATGCGCCGAATACAACCTTACCGTGAAATGCTTACTTACAAGCCCTTAACCCACAATGCAGTTCAATAAATAGAGTTGAGAAAATATTTAGTAAATAAACTAAAGTGAAAAAAAATACATTAAAATAAAATCAAAAAGTAACCCAAGAAAATTAACAATAACGAGGCTATATACAGAGTCAATGTGCGGGGGGGGGGTACGGGTTAGTCGAGGTAATTTGTAAAGTGACTATGCATAGATAATAAACAGCGAGTAGCAGCAGTGTAAAACCAATCGGTTGTGCAGCCACACTTATTTGCCATTCCTTTTGCCTCATCCCTCTGAACCATACAATTCTTTAATTCCTCATCAATCTACCGGGATTTAACAGGTTTTTTTTTGTCTTTTTTTCTTAATGAGTTCATGCTTATGATTATTCCAGTTACTAAATTTCATAAATGTGTCAAGTGCAGTGTCTGCTCCTCATTACACACCACAGACCAACACATATTCTTTACATCAACAACATAGGAATCAATACAAAACTTATTGTATGACTTCTTATACATTATATTAGGCCCAATCTTTGGAACTGTGGTTTTTCTAGATATGGCTACTATATTGGGATCACTACATCCAATGGATTTGGATACGGCTTTAAAGCTAATTTCTGCTGCATTAGTAAAGATGTGATCAAAGGGGGTTTAGGGTTAAAGTTAGAATTAGGGTTAAGGTTAGGAGCTAGGGTTCGTTTCAGGGTTAGGAGCTGGGGTTAAGGTTAGGAGATAGGGTTCGTTTCAGGGTTAGGGGTTAGGGTTAGAATTAGGTTTTTGGGTTAAGGTTAGGGGAAAATATGATTTTGAATGGGACTGGGGTTCCCATGTTGTGTTCTGTAATATCCTGCACATTCTTCACTTTTTTGCTGCACCATAATGAGATGATGGTGCAATGGTGATGGATGGCTTTCCACTTCTTCTCATCAGCTCTGCTATCTGTATCCCAAATGGAACCCTATTCCCTACATAGTGCACTACTGCTGTCCCTACATACAGTCTTCAAGAACAAACATCTATCTAGAAGCTAAAAGGGTTCTTCGGCTGTCCCCATAGGGGGTACCCTTTGAAGAACCTTTCCGGTTCCATGTAGAACCGTTTTGGGTTCCTTTCCACATAGGGTTCTACACAGAACTCTAAAAAAATATATATATATATATCTACCTACCTACCTACCTACCTGGTACCGTAAAGGGTTCAACCTGGAAGTGAGTGAGTAGAGGGATTTACTTTAGCAGGGACCATGTCAAAGGTAAAAAAACAAGACTCCTGCCAAAGACCTCACGGATTACGTAATGGAGGCTGGCGGGAATGCTGCTGACTCTCTGGTTTTACTGCCAAGACAAATAGTTCCCTCCAAAATTGTTCCCTATATAGTGCACTACTTTTGACTAGGGCCCTAATGCAGCATAAAGTGAATAGGGAGCCATTTGGGATGCATCCAACCTTTGTTGATCTCTCCATGGGAGTTAAACGCTGCAGAGGGTTCTGGAGGATCTGTTCCTTATTGGCACAGGGGATATCCTCAATATGAATAGAGACTGGCAGTGCCTGGATTTGAGATCAGTTTGTTAAAATTACTGAAATGTTAGTTTTTATTATGGATTTAAATAGTTTAGTCATAGGGTTGGTTGCAACCAACATGGTTTAAATACATATAGGATTAGAATCCAATCTAGGTTTTGTAAATCTAGGTTTATAAATAATCAGAGATGTGTTGCACCACTTCATTTTTTAATCTAGATCAGAAAATCTATGATTAATGGTTTTAAACTATGATTGGTAACACATGAGGTATTTCGTGAGTTGAAATGCAGTAGCTAGCCTACTTGACAAATGAGGCCACAAAGTTGCTTTTCCTAAAATAATAACAATGTAACTCCATGGGTAAAGGTTTCTCATGGGTTGGCTGATTTTGAAATACAATCTGTTATTTACCAGTACTAGACAGAAAACGAAAAAGTTAGCTAACGTTACCTTCTGTAGTTAGCTAGTTAATAAACCAAGCTAGCTAGCATACAATATTATTTACTATTGTGATTACTTAAAGATATTTTGCCATTTATTGTTTTGTCCGCTTAGCCACCCTGATCATGGCACGTCAATGAAGTCCAAATTTCTCCACGAATTAAAAATAAAATAAAAAAATTGTCGGAGCTGATGGAGGAATTTAGTAACGTACTGGAGGACCTAAAAAAGGAATCATAAAAGACATGACTGTCAAAAAGAAGGACGACACCTGTGCCGTTTTCTTGCGATTTTAAAATATAATGGATTGACACGTATTAATGAGAAAAGGGACCCAAATCGGATGAAAGCGTGCTAGGGAGAAAATAAAAAGGCGAAAGCCAAAAAAGATGCGGCAGACGAGAGGCAGGGGATATATCAGACCGGAGCCAGAGGGAGGGGGGGGGGGCCTCCGTTCAAGGGAATTGATCCTATCACCCAGACGATATGCGAGATGATTCCCCAGCAGTTTGCCCCTCTCCATAACCCCTATGATGACGACGGACAATTTGACCCACCAATATTTAGCATAAATAAACTGGAAAATATCAATGTCTATAATGCACGTTAAAACTAACGTTAATGCTATTTCACTACAACGTTACCGTTATCAGGCCCGTTACAGCGTGTTACCGTTGTCAGGCCCGTTACGTGTTACCGTTATCAGGCCCGTTACAGCGTGTTACCGTTATCAGGCCCGTTACAGCGTGTTGCATAACATCATCATTCGTATCAAGGCTTGGCATATCATAAACCCCAATTCAATTGTTGTACAAAATGGGAACGTAAATAGCCTACTAATAATGAGTTAGTTATCATAAAACTCAACAGGTTTCAACCGGTTTCTAATTATTCTCTGAGGAACTCATGTGCGTCTCTCCACAGTAGATAGGCTGCCCATTTTATCAGTTAAACCACCTCAAGTGGCAGTTTAGAATGAATCTCCAATCTATATGTATGTATGTATGTATGTAAGTCAAGTCAAGTCAAATTTTATTTGTCACATACACATGGTTAGCAGATGTTAATGCGAGTGTAGCGAAATGCTTGTGCTTCTAGTTCCGACAATGCAGTAATAACAAGTAATCTAACTAACAATTCCAAAACTACTGTCTTGTACACAGTGTAAGGGGATAAAGAATATGTACATAAGGATATATGAATGAGTGATGGTACAGAGCAGCATAGGCAAGATACAGTAGATGGTATCGAGTACAGTATGTACAAATGAGATGAGTATGTAAACAAAGTGGCATAGTTTAAAGTGGCTAGTGATACATGTATTACATAAGGATACAGTCGATGATATAGAGTACAGTATATACATATGCATATGAGATGAATAATGTAGGGTAAGTAACATTATATAAGGTAGCATTGTTTAAAGTGGCTAGTGATATATTTACATAATTTCCCATCAATTCCCATTATTAAAGTGGCTGGAGTTGAGTCAGTGTCAGTGTGTTGGCAGCAGCCACTCCAGGCGATACCAGGCGGTGATACAGCCCGCCAGGATGCTCTCGATTGTGCATCTGTAGAAGTTTGTGAGTGCTTTTGGTGACAAGCCGAATTTCTTCAGCCTCCCGAGGTTGAAGAGGCGCTGCTGCGCCTTCTTCACGATGCTGTCTGTGTGAGTGGACCAATTCAGTTTGTCTGTGATGTGTATGCCGAGGAACTTAAAACTTGCTACCCTCTCCACTACTGTTCCATCGATGTGGATAGGGGGGTGTTCCCTCTGCTGTTTCCTGAAGTCCACAATCATCTCCTTAGTTTTGTTGACGTTGAGTGTGAGGTTATTTTCCTGACACCACACTCCGAGGGCCCTCACCTCCTCCCTGTAGGCCGTCTCGTCATTGTTGGTAATCAAGCCTACCACTGTTGTGTCGTCCGCAAACTTGATGATTGAGTTGGAGGCGTGCGTGGCCACGCAGTCGTGGGTGAACAGGGAGTACAGGAGAGGGCTCAGAACGCACCCTTGTGGGGCCCCAGTGTTGAGGATCAGCGGGGAGGAGATGTTGTTGCCTACCCTCACCACCTGGGGGCGGCCCGTCAGGAAGTCCAGTACCCAGTTGCACAGGGCGGGGTCGAGACCCAGGGTCTCGAGCTTGATGACGAGCTTGGAGGGTACTATGGTGTTGAATGCCGAGCTGTAGTCGATGAACAGCATTCTCACATAGGTATTCCTCTTGTCCAGATGGGTTAGGGCAGTGTGCAGTGTGGTTGAGATTGCATCGTCTGTGGACCTATTTGGGCGGTAAGCAAATTGGAGTGGGTCTAGGGTGTCAGGTAGGGTGGAGGTGATATGGTCCTTGACTAGTCTCTCAAAGCACTTCATGATGACGGATGTGAGTGCTACGGGGCGGTAGTCGTTTAGCTCAGTTACCTTAGCTTTCTTGGGAACAGGAATGTATGTATGTATGTATGTATGTATGTATGTATTTATGTATGTATGTATGTATAAAGCCCCATATACTACCCACCATTGCGACCTTTACGCTCTTGTTAGTTGGCCCTCGCTTCATCCTCGTCGCCAAACCCACTGGCTACAGGTTATCTACAAGTCTCTGCTAGGTAAAGCCCCACCTTATCTCAGCTCACTGGTCTCCATAGCAGCACCCACTCGTAGCACGCGTTCCAGCAGGTATGTCTCACTGGTCACCCCCAAAGCCAATTCCTCCTTTGGTCGTCTTTCCTTTCAGTTCTCTGCTGCCCATGACTGGAACGAATTGCAAAAATCTCTGAAGCTGGAGACTCACATCTCCCTCACTAGCTTTAAGCACCAGCTGTCAGAGCAGTTTACAGATCACTGCACCTGTACTTAGCCTATCTGTAAACTGCCCATCTACCTACCTACCTCATCCCCATACTGGTATTTATTTATTTATTTTGCTCCTTTGCACCCCAGTATCTCTACCTGCACATTCATCTTCTGCCGATCTACCATTTTAATGAGAATGACTACAAAATACAAAAAGAACAAGAGAATCAAAATGAAAACCGAAACAGTCCCGAATGGTCCAAACACTGAAACGGAAAAATAATCACCCACGAAACACAGGTGGGAAAAGGCTGCCTAAGTATGATTCTCAATCAGAGACGACTAACGACACCTGCCTCTGATTGAGAACCATACTAGGCCGAAACACAAAAAAACACAACATAGAAAAAAGAACATAGACAAACCCACCCCAACTCACGTCCTGATCAACCTAAAACAAAGACATAACAAAAGAACTAAGGTCAGAACGTGACACTTACCAAGAAGACAGTGAATGTTCCTGAGTTACAGTTTTAACTGAAATAATCTTGAAAATATATGGCAAGACTTGAAAATGGCTATCTAGCAATGATCGACAACCAACTTGACAGAGCTTGAAGAATTTTGAAAAGAATAGTGTGCAAATATTGTACAATCCAGGTGTGTAAAGCTCAGAGACTTACCCAGAAAGACTCACGGCTGTAATCACTCTTAGAGACTTACCCAGAAAGACTCACAGCTGTAATCACTCTTAGAGACTTACCCAGAAAGACTCACGGCTGTAATCGCTCTTAGAGACTTACCCAGAAAGACTCCCGGCTGTAATCGCTCTTAGAGACTTACCCAGAAAGACTCACAGCTGTAATCACTCTTAGAGACTTACCCAGAAAGACTCACGGCTCTTAGAGACTTACCCAGAAAGACTCACAGCTCTTAGAGACTTACCCATAAACCTCACAGCTCTTAGAGACTTACCCAGAAAGACTCACAGCTCTTAGAGACTTACCCATAAAGACTCACAGCTCTTAGAGACTTACCCAGAAAGACTCACGGCTCTTAGAGACTTACCCAGAAAGACTCACGGCTGTAATCACTCTTAGAGACTTACCCAGAAAGACTCACAGCTCTTAGAGACTTACCCATAAAGACTCACAGCTCTTAGAGACTTACCCATAAAGACTCACAGCTCTTAGAGACTTACCCAGAAAGACTCACGGCTCTTAGAGACTTACCCAGAAAGACTCACGGCTGTAATCACTCTTAGAGACTTACCCATAAAGACTCACAGCTCTTAGAGACTTACCCAGAAAGACTCACAGCTCTTAGAGACTTACCCAGAAAGACTCACAGCTCTTAGAGACTTACCCAGAAAGACTCACAGCTCTTAGAGACTTACCCAGAAAGACTCACGGCTGTAATCACTCTTAGAGACTTACCCAGAAAGACTCACGGCTGTAATCGCTCTTAGAGACTTACCCAGAAAGACTCACGGCTGTAATCACTCTTAGAGACTTACCCAGAAAGACTCACAGCTCTTAGAGACTTACCCAGAAAGACTCACAGCTCTTAGAGACTTACCCAGAAAGACTCACAGCTCTTAGAGATTTACCCAGAAAGACTCACAGCTCTTAGAGACTTACCCAGAAAGACTCACGGCTCTTAGAGACTTACCCAGAAAGACTCCCGGCTGTAATCGCTGCCAAAGGTGATTCTAACATGTATTGACTCAGGAGTGTGAATACTTATGTAAATTAGATTTCTGTATTGCATTTTCAATACATTTGCTAAAATTTCAAAAAACATGTTTTCACTTTGTCGTTATGGGGTATTGTGTGTAGATGGGTGAGAGGGGGGGGGGGGGGGGGGATCAATTGAATCCATTTTGAATTCAGGCTGTAACACAACAAAATGTGGAGTAAGTCAAGGGGTATGAATAGTTTCTGAAGGCCCTGTAATAGACAGCATTCACAATGGCCTTTTATCAACGGGAGGTCAATAGTAAGATGACTGACAATACAGTGTTTCCCCTACCTAGCATTACGTAGGCGTGGCCCTTCATCCCGGCTCTGTTATGCCCCTAGCTATACTAAAAAAAGATTTTCCGGGAATTCAATTTCAATTTTGTTTTCCTCAGGACATTATGACCCTCGAAAACAACACAATATTTTCTCTTAACAGAGAAAAGTGCTTCACATTTATCTACCGTAATAAATAAATAATAATACTGTAAATTCTACGGTAATTACACAGAAATAACCCAACAATAACTTCTTTGTTTCTTTTTGGGGATTTATTAACTCCGTTGTAATTTATCAGTAAGTAACCCAGCAGAATATTTGGGTCAGTATGTTCAGCATTTTGTCCAACCTTCATCTGAGACAACAGGACCAACCATATAAATCATGTTGGCTCCTGTGTGTGTGTGTGTGTGTGTGTGTGTGTGTGTGTGTGTTTTGTGTGTGGTATCCTATTAGGTTAGTCTGTACTGTTGCTCTGTTTGTTCAGGTCAAACAGACTTATTGAATAACTTTTCAAGACAGATTATTTTACCCATGATTCCCTGTAATCCTGTGAGGTGTTTTATGAAAGATAAACACTTTATGTAAGTAATGGTTCAAAACAAACTGCTGTATTTCCTGGAAATAAAAAGAGGAAATAAAACCTCAAGATGGAACGGGATCTTCTGTATTAACATGAGGTCAAATGTTTAAGGCGATACTCTGTGTTCTAATTTGTCCCGTGATTGGACAGTATACTTCCTCCCTCTTCTCAGAAAACAGAGGAGCCATTAGGGTGTAAACTGAAGATGTGTGTTTTCCCTTCTCTCGCTCGCCCTCTCTCTATCCTCTCTCTCTCTCTCTCTACCCCCCCCCCCCCTCTCTTTCTCCACCCCCCCCTCCTCTCTACTGTTTCTCCCTGGAGCCTGGACTCACGCTCTGCTTCCTCCACTCCCTCATCCCTCCCTCCATCCCATTTAAAGGTGTGGAAAATATACCGGACCGTCAAACGTAGACCCCCGGATGTTAGCAGACAAACAACATCTTCCCAACCAAAAGCTTTCCGCCATTTTGAGAGAGAGACACAGACAGACAGACAGACAGACTGAGACAGACAGACAGATGTTTTGATGGGTGGATGATCTGATTGGAGATAACAGTGCCCTAACGATGCACTGAGGGTTTGCGGACAGACACGCAGACAGACACGCAGACAGACACGCAGACAGACACGCAGACAGACAGACAGACAGACAGACAGACATGTTTTGATGGGTGGATGATCTGATTGGAGATAACAGTGCCCTAACGATGCACTGAGGGTTTGCGGACAGACACGCAGGCTGACAGACAGACAGACAGACAGATGTTTTGATGGGTGGATGATCTGATTGGAGATAACAGTGCCCTAACGATGCACTGAGGGTTTGCGGACAGACACGCAGGCAGACAGACAGACAGATGTTTTGATGGGTGGATGATCTGATTGGAGATAACAGTGCCCTAACGATGCACTGAGGGTTTGCGGACAGACACGCAGGCAGACAGACAGACACGCAGGCAGACAGACAGACACGCAGGCAGACAGACAGACACGCAGGCAGACAGACAGACAGACAGACAGATGTTTTGATGGGTGGATGATCTGATTGGAGATAACAGTGCCCTAACGATGCACTGAGGGTTTGCGGACAGACACGCAGGCTGCATCCCAAATATCACCCTATTCCCTATGGACCCTGCACTATGTAGAGAACAGGGTGCTGTTTGGGATGCTGGAAGACATTCAGGGATGGGCAGATCAGATGGCTAAGGGAAGGCTACCAGTAAGTGGAGTGAAACAACAGGTTTATGGATCACGTGACATTGACAATTTGATTTCATGTTGAAAATATCAAAACAGAAGTGTAAACAAATCTAGGAAAATGTGTTTTCTCTGAAGCCATTGCGTACCTGTGACTAGCCGGAGTTACTAACCCCCAGGTAGGCTACTTTTTTTAATTTAAATCCTAATGAATTGGAAAAACAATTTGTTTGTGTACATTTTCTAATATTGTGTTGTTGAGCCAAAGCAGTGACTCTTCCAGTAAGGAGATGATAGGCCCAGAAATGTGACCATGTGGTGAGAGAGTAAAGCCCAAAATCAAACAGTGTTGTTTTTTAAACACGTCTATACTCTGGAATTAGAATGCATGGCAGTGAATGAGAAAAACCAGTCCCCATGAACGCCTTCATGCGCTTCAAATTAGAAAGAAAGTATATTTTTCTCTTGCGTTTACGCGACGCAATGTTGGTAAAGTGAGTGGATAATTTGCCAGAAAATAGACTGTTTGTTCATTGTTAGGTCTGGTATTGTGACACGAAGAGTTAAAGTGTCTATTTAGTGTTGATACATTTTAGCTACCAGTGCCAATAATAACATAAACTCACCCCATTCCATACAAACCTCTGTCATAATGCTACCAGGATACAAACTCCCCAATCGCAGACCTCTGTCATAATGCTACCAGGATATACACTCTCCAATCAGACCTCTATCCTGGTAGCATTATGACAGAGGTCTGTGATTGTGGAGTTTTATATCCTGGTAGCATTATGGCAGAGGTCTGTGATTGGGGAGTTCATATCCTGGTAGCATTATGACAGAGGTCTGTGATTGGGGGAGTTTATATCCTGGTAGAATTATGACAGAGGTCTGTGATTGGGGAGTTTATCTCCTGGTAGCATTATGACAGAGGTCTGTGATTGGGGAGTTTATCTCCTGGTAGCATTATGACAGAGGTCTGTGATTGGGGAGTTTATCTCCTGGTAGCATTATGACAGAGGTCTGTGATTGGGGGAGTTTATCTCCTGGTAGCATTATGACAGAGGTCTGTGCTTGGGGAGTTTATCTCCTGGTAGCATTATGATAGAGGTCTGTGATTGGGGAGTTTAAATCATTCTGATTGGCTGGGCCTGGCTCCCAGTGGGTGGACCTGGCTTCCAAGTGGGTGGGCCTATGCCCTCCCATTCCCACCCATGACTGCGCCCCTGCCCAGTCATGTGAAATCCATAGATTTCTTTCAATTGACTGATTTCCTTATATGAACTGTAACTCAGTAAAATCATTGAAATTGTTGCATGTTGCGTTTTATATTTTTGTTCAGTATAAATATGTTATTTCCGTGACAGACTGACCAGGTGAATCCAGGTGAAAGATATGATCCCTTATTGATGTCACTTGTTAAATCCACGTCAGCCAGTGTAGATGAAGGGGAGGAGACAGGTTAAAAGAAGGATATTTAAGCCTTGAGATCATTGAGACATGGATTGTGTACAGTACCAGTCAAAAGTTTGGACACACCTACTCATTCAAAGGTTTTTCTTTATTTTTACTATTTTCTACATTGTAGAATAATATTGAAGGCATCAACACTATGAAATAACACGTATGGAATCATGTAGTAACCAAAAAAGTGTTAAACAAATGAAAATATATTTGTTTTTTTTTATTTCTTCAAAGTAGCCTCCCTTTGCCTTGATGACAGCTTCGCACACTCTTTGCATTCTCTCAACCAGCTTCATGAGGTAGTCACCTGGAATGCATTTCAATTAACAGGTGTGCCTTGTTAAAAGTTATGACTCTGTGAGTCCCAAATGGCACCCTATTCGCACTACTTTAGACCAGAGCCCTATTCCCTATATAGAACACTACTTTAGACCAGAGCCCTATTCCCTATATAGAACACTACTGTTGACCAGAGCCCTATTCCCTATATAGAGCACTACTTTAGACCAGATCCCTATTCCCTATATAGAGCACTACTTTAGACCAGAGCCCTATTCCCTATATAGAACACTACTGTTGACCAGAGCCCTATTCCCTATATAGAACACTACTGTTGACCAGAGCCCTATTCCCTATATAGAGCACTACTTTAGACCAGAGCCCTATTCCCTATATAGAACACTACTTTAGACCAGGGCCCTATTCCCTATATAGAACACTACTGTTGACCAGAGCCCTATTCCCTATATAGAACACTACTGTTGACCAGAGCCCTATTCCCTATATAGAACACTACTGTTGACCAGAGCCCAATGGTTAAAGGGTGCCATTTTCCCACTGATCGCTGAACAACGGTGTTCTTTAATATATACTGTATACTGTGAAGCATGGCCTTGTATTCTCCTCTGTGGCTGCATGCATCCCAAAAGGCACCCCGTTCCCGAAATAGTGCACAACTTTTGATTAGAGTCCTGCATTGTGTAAGGAATAGGGTGCCATTTAAGTCGTTGCCTGTGAGTGAGCGTTAGTTTGCAATATTGTAGCTAATCTCTTTTCTTTCCGCAGGGCGAGGGGCCGCTCATTCCCCTTGGTATAGAGAAGGATGAATGCCACTCTGTTCCAGACTAACTGAGAACGAGGGAGCAACAGAGGAAGAGAAGGAAGAGGAAGAGGTGGAAAGAGGAGAGGAACAAGTGAAGAAGAAGATTTTGAGATTCGTTCTCTCGACAGGGATCACCTCTTCACATCCGGACAATTATTTATCTCTGTTAGTCTCGCTCTCTCTCTCTTTTCCTCCATCGTCGACATCGTTCACTGCAGTGGCGCTACCTCTCCTAGACTTTGAGCCGTGAAGGGGCTCTAACACACACACACACACACACACACGTTTGGTCTGTGTCCTGTTGATCTGTTAATGCTGGTTAGCCCTGGCTGCCTGCCTGCTCGCTCCATCCCAATCTCCAGATCATGAAGAGGCCCAAGCAACAGACTCATCCCCTCAGCTTCCTCTCCTTCTTCAGCCGGAAGCCTAAATCCGATCCCAGGCTTGAGAGGCCTGCTGGGGCCCACAACAAGGAGGAGGTCTCCATCACTCTCACACCCAGCGAACATGCAGACCAGGTGAGAAAGGCTTATTCCCTTTACAGTGCACTACTTTTGACCAGAGCCCTATGGGGGAAAAGGCACCCTATTCCCTTTATAGTGCACTACTTTTGACCAGAGCCCTATGGGGGAAAAGGCACCCTATTCCCTTTATAGTGCACTACTTTTGACCAGAGCCCTATGGGGGAAAAGGCACCCTATTCCCTTTATAGTGCACTACTTTTGACCAGAGCCCTATGGGGGAAAAGGCACCCTATTCCCTTTATAGTGCACTACTTTTGACCAGAGCTCTATGGGGGAAAAGGCACCCTATTCCCTTTATAGTGCACTACTTTTGACCAGAGCCCTATGGGGGAAAAGTCACCCTATTCCCTTTATAGTGCACTACTTTTGACCAGAGCCCTATGGGGGAAAGGCACCCTATTCCCTTTATAGTGCACTACTTTTGACCAGAGCCCTATGGGGGAAAAGGCACCCTATTCCCTTTATAGTGCACTACTTTTGACCAGAGCCCTATGGGGGAAAAGGCACCCTATTCCCTTTATAGTGCACTACTTTTGACCAGAGCCCTATGGGGGAAAAGGCACCCTATTCCCTTTATAGTGCACTACTTTTGACCAGAGCCCTATGGGGAAAAGGCACCCTATTCCCTTTATAGTGCACTACTTTTGACCAGAGCCCTATGGGGGAAAAGGCACCCTATTCCCTTTATAGTGCACTACTTTTGACCAGAGCCCTATGGGGGAAAGGCACCCTATTCCCTTTATAGTGCACTACTTTTGACCAGAGCCCTATGGGGGAAAAGGCACCCTATTCCCTTTATAGTGCACTACTTTTGACCATAGCCCTATGGGGGAAAAGGCACCCTATTCCCTTTATAGTGCACTACTTTTGACCAGAGCCCTATGGGGGAAAAGGCACCCTATTCCCTTTATAGTGCACTACTTTTGACCAGAGCCCTATGGGGGAAAAGGCACCCTATTCCCTTTATAGTGCACTACTTTTGACCAGAGCCCTATGGGGGAAAAGGCACCCTATTCCCTTTATAGTGCACTACTTTTGACCAGAGCCCTATGGGGAAAAGGCACCCTATTCCCTTTATAGTGCACTACTTTTGACCAGAGCCCTATGGGGGAAAAGGCACCCTATTCCCTTTATAGTGCACTACTTTTGACCAGAGCTCTATGGGGGAAAAGGCACCCTATTCCCTTTATAGTGCACTACTTTTGACCAGAGCCCTATGGGGGAAAAGGCACCCTATTCCCTTTATAGTGCACTACTTTTGACCAGAGCCCTATGGGGAAAAGGCACCCTATTCCCTTTATAGTGCACTACTTTTGACCAGAGCCCTATGGGGGAAAAGGCACCCTATTCCCTTTATAGTGCACTACTTTTGACCAGAGCTCTATGGGGGAAAAGGCACCCTATTCCCTTTATAGTGCACTACTTTTGACCAGAGCTCTATGGGGGAAAAGGCACCCTATTCCCTTTATAGTGCACTACTTTTGACCAGAGCTCTATGGGGGAAAAGGCACCCTATTCCCTTTATAGTGGTTCCGGGTCCCTGTGTAACGGATGTGAAACGGCTAGCTTAGTTAGCGGTGCGCGCTAAATAGCGTTTCAATCGGTGACGTCACTTGCTCTGAGACCTTGAAGTAGTAGTTCCCCTTGCTCTGCAAGGGCCGCGGCTTTTGTGGAGCGATGGGTAATGATGCTTCGAGGGTGACTGTTGTTGATGTGTGCAGAGGGTCCCTGGTTCGCGCCCGGGTATGGGCGAGGGGACGGTCTAAAGTTATACTGTTACACCTATATAGTGGTTCCGGGTCAAACGCAGTGCACTACAGTACTTAGGGATTAAGATGCTGTGTCAGTTCATAGCCTCAGTATGTTTCCATTCATTTGAAAGCCTCTGTGTGTTTGTTTTCTCGTCCCCCCCAAACCCCTGCTGCCCTGCCGACTGTTTGTTCAATTAGCCAGTTGTCAAGTGTCTCCTGCATTCTGTGCAGGTTGGTGTTTCTCGTTGTGAATCTTGTTCTGGAGGCAGCTCTGCAGAGTGGTCACTAGCTGGCTCGGCCACAAAGTCATAAAATCCTATTTTAAACCTAACCTTAACCACACTGCTATCCCTAACCTTAAATGAAGATCGAAAAGCAAAGACTTCATGCATATTTACGATACACACCAATTTTGACTTTGCAGCTGGCCCATCTAGCGGAAATCGCTCAGTGCTGCCTCAAGGGCAAGACTCATCCCAATAAACATCAACCTGTGCATTTTGTTGCCAAGAAACAGAGTAGCTCACATCAGAGCTCTACCCGTCATCTACACATGCTTGTTTACACACGCCACAGTCTCTCTCTCTCGCTCTCTCGCTCTCTCGCTCTCTGTCTCTCTCTGTGTCTCTCTCTCTCTCTCCGGCCCCGCCTCCAACTGACAGAGCAGCTGTTGCATTTTTTTAAATGTTTTCCTCAAGTGAAGGAAAATAACAGCTGTCAGCTCCAACAATAATCTTTCTCATGGTTAATTACATTTTATATCGATTATATAATCATGTTTTTTCACCTGGCGGGTGACCGAGAAAGAAGATATTTTCTTCAACTGCCTGCAAGCACGAGTTTTTACAGAGTTAGCTAATATCTTTTAACTTGCCACAACAACATGCATTGAGACTAACCTAGGTAAGAATTGTTTTGGATAATAAAGCTCTGAGATAATGTCATTTTTTTTGTGTTTTGATATAATTTATACAGAACAAAAAAAATATAAACACAACAATTTCAATGATTTTACTCAGTTACATTTCATAAAGGAAATCAGTCAATTGAAATATATTATATATTTGTGACCTCCTGAGGTCACAAAGGGAAACGATACATTTGAGTCTTAATTTGTGGTGTGTGCCTTTTTTCTTGTGCATATATATCACCATATATTATGAACTATGAAGTACTCACATATATTTAAGCAATAAGGCCCGAGAGGGTGTGGTAAATGGCCAATATACCACGGCTAAGGGCTGTTCTTACGCACGACGCAATGCGGGGTGCTACGACACAGCCCTTAGCCGTGGTATATTGGCCATATACCACAAACCCCCAAGGTACCTTATTGCTATTATAAACTGGTTACCAACACAATTAGAGCAGTGAAAATTAACGTTTCGTTATACCCGTGGTATACTGTCTGATATACCACGGATTTCAGCCAATCAGCATTCAAGGCTCGAACCACCCAGTTTATAATTACAAATAGATGTATTATTCATATATGAATATATTGATCATAAATATTTTAAACAAAAACATTTAAATATATTTAAATATATGACTGTAAAACACCTATTGATTAAAAGGTTTTTATTTTCTTTCTACTATTTTCTACATAGTTTCTACTATTTTCTACATAGTTTCTACTATTTTCTACATAGATTCTACTATTTTCTACATAGTTTCTACTATTTTCTACATAGTTTCTACTATTTTCTACATATTTTCTACATAGTTTCTACTATTTTCTACATAGTTTCTACTATTTTCTACAGTTTCTACATTGTAGAATAATAGTGAAGACATCAAACTATGAAATATGAAATAACACATTTTATATTTGAGCTTCTTCAAATAGCCACCCTTTGCCTTGATGACAGCTTTGTACACTCTTGGCATTCTCTCAACCAGCTTCATCTGGAATGTTTTTTTCCAACAGTATTGAAGGATTTCCCATATATGCTGATCACTTGTTGGCTGCTTTTCCTTCACTCTGCGGTCCGACTCATCTCAAACCATCTCAATTGGGTTGAGGTCGGGGGATTGTGGAGGCCAGGTCATCTGATGCAGCACTCCATCACTCTCCTTCTTGGTCAAATAGCCCTTACACAGCCTGGAAGTGTGTTGGGTCATTGTCGTGTTGAAAAACAAATGATAGTCCCACTAAGCCCAAACCAGCCCAAACCAGATGGGATGGTGTATCACTGCAGAATGCTGTGGTAGCCATGCTGGTTAAGTGTGCCTTGACTTCTAAATAAATCACTGACAGTGTCACCAGCAAAGGACCCCCAGACCATCACACCTTCACACCACCTCCTCCATGCTTCACGGTGGAAATACACATGTGGAGATCATCCGTTCACCCACACTGCGTCTCACAAAGACACGGCGGTTGGAACCAAAAATCTCCCAATTTGGACTCCAGACCAAAGGACAAATTTCCACCGGTCTATTGTCCATTGCTCATGTTTCTTGGCCCAAGCAAGTCTCTTCTTATTTGTGTCCTTTAGTAGTGTTTTTTATTGTTGCAGCAATTCTACCATGAAGGCCTGATTCACACAGTCTCTTCTGAGCAGTTGATGTTGAAATGTGTCTGTTACTTGAACTCTGAAGCATTTATTTGGGCTGCAATTTCTGAGGCTGGTAACTAATGAACTTATACTCTGAGGCAGAGGAAACTCTGGGTCTTCCTTTCCTGTGGTGGTCCTCATGAGAGCCAGTTTCATCATAGCACTTGATAGTTTTTGTGACTACACTTGAAGAAATGTACAAAGTTTTTGAAATGTTCCAGATGGATTGACTGACCTTCATGTCTTAAAGTAATGATGGACTGTCATTTCTCTTTGCTTATTTGAGCTGTTCTTTCCATAATATGGACTTGGTCTTTTACGAAATAGGGCTATCTTCTGTATACCACCATTACCTTGTCACAGCACAACTGATTGGCTCAAACACATTAAGAAGGAAAGACATTCCACAAATTAGCTTTTAACAAGGCACACCTGTTAATTGAAATGTATGACTACCTCATGAAGCTGGTTGAGAGAATGCCAAGAGTGTGCAAAGCTTTCATTAAGGCAAAGGGTTGGAAGAATATTTATATATATATTATATATTTATATATATTTATTTGTTTAACACTTTTTTGGTTACTATAATGTAGAAAATAGTAAAACATTTTTTTGAAACTTGAATGAGTAGGTGTTCTAAAACTTTTTAAATAAATTTAAAAATCAAATATGTAAATATATTTATGAAATATACATTTCCTTCAGAAAATATTCAAATTGACTTTTTCCAAATGTTGTTGTTACAAAGTGGAATTAAAATTGTTTTTTAATTGTCTTTTTTGGTCAACAATCTACACAAAATATAATTCTAACATTTATTAAACATTTATGAAAAATAAAACACTAATATATCTTGATTAGGTTAGTATTCACCCCTCCTGAGTCACTACATGTCAGAATCAACTTTTGCAGTGATTACAGCTGTGGGTCTTTCTGGGTAAGTCTCTAAGAGTGATTACAGCTGTGGGTCTTTCTGGGTAAGTCTCTAAGAGTGATTACAGCTGTGGGTCTTTCTGGGTAAGTCTCTAAGAGTGATTACAGCTGTGGGTCTTTCTGGGTAAGTCTCTAAGAGTGATTACACCTGTGAGTCTTTCTGGGTAAGTCTCTAAGAGCGATTACAGCTGAGAGTCTTTCTGGGTAAGTCTCTAAGAGTGATTACAGCTGAGAGTCTTTCTGGGTAAGTCTCTAAGAGTGATTACAGCTGAGAGTCTTTCTGGGTAAGTCTTTAAGTGTGATTACAGCTGTGAGTCTTTCTGGGTAAGTCTCTAAGAGTGATTACAGCTGTGAGTCTTTCTGGGTAAGTCTCTAAGAGTGATTACAGCTGTGAGTCTTTCTGGGTAAGTCTCTAAGAGTGATTACAGCTGTGAGTCTTTCTGGGTAAGTCTCTAAGAGTGATTACAGCTGTGAGTCTTTCTGGGTAAGTCTCTAAGAGTGATTACAGCTGTGAGTCTTTCTGGGTAAGTCTCTAAGAGCGATTACAGCTGAGAGTCTTTCTGGGTAAGTCTCTAAGAGTGATTACAGCTGTGAGTCTTTCTGGGGTAAGTCTCTAAGAGCCGTGAGTCTTTCTGGGTAAGTCTCTAAGAGTGATTACAGCTGTGAGTCTTTCTGGGTAAGTCTCTAAGAGTGATTACAGCTGTGAGTCTTTCTGGGTAAGTCTCTAAGAGCCGTGAGTCTTTCTGGGTAAGTCTCTAAGAGTGATTACAGCTGTGAGTCTTTCTGGGTAAGTCTCTAAGAGTGATTACAGCTGTGAGTCTTTCTGGGTAAGTCTCTAAGAGCGATTACAGCTGAGAGTCTTTCTGGGTAAGTCTCTAAGAGTGATTACAGCCGTGAGTCTTTCTGGGGTAAGTCTCTAAGAGCCGTGAGTCTTTCTGGGTAAGTCTCTAAGAGTGATTACAGCTGTGAGTCTTTCTGGGTAAGTCTCTAAGAGTGATTACAGCTGTGAGTCTTTCTGGGTAAGTCTCTAAGAGCCGTGAGTCTTTCTGGGTAAGTCTCTAAGAGTGATTACAGCCGTGAGTCTTTCTGGGTAAGTCTCTAAGAGTGATTACAGCTGTGAGTCTTTCTGGGTAAGTCTCTAAGAGTGATTACAGCTGAGAGTCTTTCTGGGTAAGTCTCTAAGAGTGATTACAGCCGTGAGTCTTTCTGGGTAAGTCTCTAAGAGTGATTACAGCCGTGAGTCTTTCTGGGGTAAGTCTCTAAGAGCCGTGAGTCTTTCTGGGTAAGTCTCTAAGAGTGATTACAGCTGTGAGTCTTTCTGGGTAAGTCTCTAAGAGTGATTACAGCTGTGAGTCTTTCTGGGTAAGTCTCTAAGAGCCGTGAGTCTTTCTGGGTAAGTCTCTAAGAGTGATTACAGCTCTGAGTCTTTCTGGGTAAGTCTCTAAGAGTGATTACAGCCGTGAGTCTTTCTGGGTAAGTCTCTAAGAGTGATTACAGCTGAGAGTCTTTCTGGGTAAGTCTCTGAGCTTTACACACCTGGATTGTACAATATTTGCCCATGACTCTTTTTTTTTATTTTTATTGAAGTTGGTTGTTGAACATTGCTAGAAAGCCATTTTCAAGTCTTACCATACATTTTCAAGCTAATTTAAGTCGAAACTGTAGCTAAGACATTCAGGGTCATTCAAAGTTGTCATGGTAATTAACTCCAGTGTATATTTGGCCGTGTGCTTTAGGTTACTGCCCTGCTGAAAGGTGAATGTGTCTCTGTGTCTGTTGGAAAGCAGATTGAATCAGGTTTTCCTCTAGGATTTTGCCTTTTGACAAACACACACACACACACACACACTCTAAAGTAATGTGTTGACATACTAAGGGTAGGTAGGGTAGCATAGCCAGCGGCGCTCGTGTTTCACTGTAAAGGATGATTGCCATTGCTAGCTAGATAGCTAGCTAAATCAGTTGCCTAGCAACAAACATCTTAAGAAGATTCGCTAGACGATATTTGATTAAATCTTAATCTATTGTTGAGTAATTGCTCGTGTTTTAGTTTTTTTTTTCTTAAGTTTTTGCACAATAAGTGTTTTGTGAATCTGGGCCCAGTCTAAATTGAATTTATGATGATAGATACATAGGAAGTTTATACATGACGGCTTTGTAGATAAACACAAGAGAATATAATTTGCAAAAACACCACTAGCCAAATATTAATGGGGATGGTTCATCAGGATAAAGTCAATCAACGAGGAGTTTGCTATTTTTTTTTTTTTGCAGTAATCTGTGTAGGTTTCACTATTAGCTGAGTCAAGTTGAACACAAGACAGATATTCTTCAATCTGATTTGAGGCATGTGTAAACCAGTCTAGATTTAGATATCCAAGCACAACCAGTTCACATACCAGAAATCATTTTAAATAATCAGAAATCATGCCAACAGCCTTCGCCCGAGCGCCTGGGGTTCGGGAAGACCACAGCAATAAATATATGCATATTTTGGTTTATGGACACTTTTTTTGTTAAACCAACAGCTCACACATTTTAAGACAGCATGATAACATAAGAGAAGATCTTACATACAGTGCCTTGCGAAAGTATTCGGCCCCCTTGAACTTTGCGACCTTTTGCCACATTTCAGGCTTCAAACATAAAGATATAAAACTGTATTTTTTTGTGAAGAATCAACAACAAGTGGGACACAATCATGAAGTGGAACGACATTTATTGGATATTTCAAACTTTTTTAACAAATCAAAAACTGAAAAATTGGGCGTGCAAAATTATTCAGCCCCCTTAAGTTAATACTTTGTAGCGCCACCTTTTGCTGCGATTACAGCTGTAAATCGCTTGGGGTATGTCTCCTATCAGTTTTGCACATCGAGAGACTGAACTTTTTTCCCATTCCTCCTTGCAAAACAGCTCGAGCTCAGTGAGGTTGGATGGAGAGCATTTGTGAACAGCAGTTTTCAGTTCTTTCCACAGATTCTCGATTGGATTCAGGTCTGGACTTTGACTTGGCCATTCTAACACCTGGATATGTTTATTTTTGAACCATTCCATTGTAGATTTTGCTTTATGTTTTGGATCATTGTTTTGTTGGAAGACAAATCTCCGTCCCAGTCTCAGGTCTTTTGCAGACTCCATCAGGTTTTCTTCCAGAATGGTCCTGTAGTTGGCTCCATCCATCTTCCCATCAATTTTAACCATCTTCCCTGTCCCTGCTGAAGAAAAGCAGGCCCAAACCATGATGCTGCCACCACCATGTTTGACAGTGGGGATGGTGTGTTCAGGGTGTTGCTTTTACGCCAAACATAATGTTTTGCATTGTTGCCAAAAAGTTACATTTTGGTTTCATCTGACCAGAGCACCTTCTTCCACATGTTTGGTGTGTCTCCCAGGTGGCTTGTGGCAAACTTTAAACAACACTTTTTATGGATATCTTTTAAGAAATGGCTTTCTTCTTGCCACTTTTCCATAAAGGCCAGATTTGTGCAATATGCAACTGATTGTTGTCCTATGGACAGAGTCTCCCACCTCAGCTGTAGATCTCTGCAGTTCATCCAGAGTGATCATGGGCCTCTTGGCTGCATCTCTGATCAGTCTTCTCCTTGTATGAGCTGAAAGTTTAGAGGGACGGCCAGGTCTTGGTAGATTTGCAGTGGTCTGATACTCCTTCCATTTCAATATTATCGCTTGCACAGTGCTCCTTGGGATGTTTAAAGCTTGGGAAATCTTTTTGTATCCAAATCCGGCTTTAAACTTCTTCACAACAGTATCTCGGACCTGCCTGGTGTGTTCCTTGTTCTTCATGATGCTCTCTGCGCTTTTAAAGGACCTCTGAGACTATCACAGTGCAGGTGCATTTATACAGAGACTTGATTACACACAGGTGGATTGTATTTATCATCATTAGTCATTTAGGTCAACATTGGATCATTCAGAGATCCTCACTGAACTTCTGGAGAGAGTTTGCTGCACTGAAAGTAAAGGGGCTGAATAATTTTGCACGCCCAATTTTTCAGTTTTTGATTTGTTAAAAAAGTTTGAAATATCCAATAAATGTCGTTCCACTTCATGATTGCGTCCCACTTGTTGTTGATTCTTCACAAAAAAATACAGTTTTATATCTTTATGTTTGAAGCCTGAAATGTGGCAAAAGCTCGCAAAGTTCAAGGGGGCCGAATACTTTCGCAAGGCACTGTAAATAGCCACCCCTCCCCCTTATGTTTTTTACATTACACATTTTTCAGTCCGCAATGGCAACGTCCTTATCCATAATCAAATTATTAAACCAGGTCTCTGAGATAACCAGAACGTCTGGGCAAGTGTCAAGCACCCAGACACCCAGAAAGTCCAGTTTAGACATCAGGCTTCGCATATTACTATGTAACAGTAAAACCCCTCTGTGAGATTTGAAAACAGCAGGAGTATCCATGGTGACACAACACTCAATAGAACTGGATAATCTAGCCACGATAAACTTCCTGATTGGATTCAAAGTCACTGAGCAAATAGTAGAATTCAGGTAAATTTTGCATAATATTACTATTGACTAACACCCCTATGCTGACAAGCACATGTAGCAAAACAATATCTTGATATAAAACTATTAATAGCATAATAGCTAACAACAGTGGGTTCCTTACGACGGCTAACAGAGCGATCAATGGAAATTTAAATTAACAGACACAGAATTACTATTGACAAAACCCTTTTCAATATTGGAAGCTGTGGTGGAATGATATCGTTGTGATTTAATGGTAGTAATTACCCTTTGAGGAGCTTGATTTGATCAGTCGATGCCTCAGCGCTGCCTTGTAGTGTTTGGACAGGATTGATTATTTTATTTCACCTTTATTTAACCAGGTAGGCCAGTTGAGAACAAATTCTCATTTACAACTGCGATCTGGCCAAGATAAAGCAAAGCAGTTCGACACAAACAACAACACAGAGTTAGTTACACATGGAATAAACAAACATTACAGTCAATAACACAATAGGAAAAAAAGTATATATACAGTATGTGCAAATGAGGTGAGATAAGGGAGGTAAGGCAATAAATAGGCAATGGTGGCAAAATAATTACAATTTAACAATTAAACACTGGAGTGATAGATGTGCAGAAGATGAATGTGCACATAGAGATACTGGTGTGCAAAGGAGCATAACATTATGGGGATGAGGTAGTTGGATGGGCTATTTACAGATGGGCTATGTACAGGTGCAGTTTTTATTTTTTTTTATTCTTCAACTTTGACGTTACATTGTATTTGGTGTAGATCGTTGACAAAAAAATGACACAGCCATTTTTATCCAACTTTGAAACACACAAAAAAGTTAAATGTCCAGTGGAGGAAATACTCTCTGAAAGCACTGCATATGTCAAGGTTTTAGACTTCGGTATGGGTTCCTCTCTGATTTCTCTCATGGTATGGGTTCCTCTCTGATTTCTCTCATGGTATGGGTTCCTCTCTGATTTCTCTCATGGTATGGGTTCCTCTCTGATTTCTCTCATGGTATGGGTTCCTCTCTGATTTCTCTCATGGTATGGATTCCTCTCTGATTTCTCTCATGGTATGGGTTCCTCTCTGATTTCTCTCATGGTATGGATTCCTCTCTGATTTCTCTCATGGTATGGGTTCCTCTCTGATTTTTCTCATGGTATGGGTTCCTCTCTGATTTTTCTCATGGTATGGGTTCCTCTCTGATTTCTCTCATGGTATGGGTTCCTCTCCGATTTCTCTCATGGTATGGGTTCCTCTCTGATTTCTCTCATGGTATGGATTCCTCTCTGATTTCTCTCATGGTATGGGTTCCTCTCTGATTTCTCTCATGGTATGGGTTCCTCTCTGATTTCTCTCATGGTATGGGTTCCTCTCCGATTTCTCTCATGGTATGGGTTCCTCTCTGATTTCTCTCATGGTATGGATTCCTCTCTGATTTCTCTCATGGTATGGGTTCCTCTCTGATTTTTCTCATGGTATGGGTTCCTCTCTGATTTTTCTCATGGTATGGGTTCCTCTCTGATTTCTCTCATGGTATGGGTTCCTCTCCGATTTCTCTCATGGTATGGGTTCCTCTCTGATTTCTCTCATGGTATGGTTTTCTCTCATGGTATGGGTTCCTCTCCGATTTCTCTCATGGTATGGGTTCCTCTCTGATTTCTCTCATGGTATGGATTCCTCTCTCTCTCATGGTATGGGTTCCTCTCTGATTTCTCTCATGGTATGGGTTCCTCTCTGATTTTTCTCATGGTATGGGTTCCTCTCTGATTTCTCTCATGGTATGGGTTCCTCTCTGATTTCTCTCATGGTATGGGTTCCTCTCCGATTTCTCTCATGGTATGGGTTCCTCTCTGATTTCTCTCATGGTATGGGTTCCTCTCTGATTTCTCTCATGGTATGGTTTTCTCTCATGGTATGGGTTCCTCTCTGATTTCTCTCATGGTATGGGTTCCTCTCTGATTTCTCTCATGGTATGGGTTCCTCTCTGATTTCTCTCATGGTATGGGTTTCTCTCATGGTATGGGTTCCTCTCTGATTTCTCTCATGGTATGGGTTCCTCTCTGATTTCTCTCATGGTATGGGTTCCTCTCTGATTTCCCTCATGTTAGGGGCTCCTCTCTGATTTCTCTCATGTTAGGGGCTCCTCTCTGATTTCTCTCATGGTATGGGTTCCTCTCTGATTTCTCTCATGGTATGGATTCCTCTCTGATTTCTCTCATGGTATGGGTTCCTCTCTGATTTCTCTCATGGTAGGGGTTCCTCTCTGATTTCTCTCATGGTAGGGGTTCCTCTCTGATTTCTCTCATGGTAGGGGTTCCTCTCTGATTTCTCTCATGGTATGGGTTCCTCTCTGATTTCTCTCATGGTATGGGTTCCTCTCTGATTTCTCTCATGGTAGGGGTTCCTCTCTGATTTCTCTCATGGTAGGGGTTCCTCTCTGATTTCTCTCATGGTAGGGGTTCCTCTCTGATTTCTCTCATGGTATGGGTTCCTCTCTGATTTCTCTCATGGTATGGGTTCCTCTCTGATTTCTCTCATGGTATAGGTTTCTCTCATGGTATGGGTTCCTCTCTGATTTCTCTCATGGTATGGGTTCCTCTCTGATTTCTCTCATGGTATGGGTTCCTCTCTGATTTCTCTCATGTTAGGGGCTCCTCTCTGATTTCTCTCATGGTATGGGTTCCTCTCTGATTTCTCTCATGGTAGGGGTTCCTCTCTGATTTCTCTCATGGTATGGGTTTCTCTCTGATTTCTCTCATGGTATGGGTTCCTCTCTGATTTCTTTCATGGTATGGGTTCATCCACTGGAGAACTAGAGAACATTGTTTCCAAGCTCATGAGCTACATGAAGATGTAGAGAGACATTCAGCTCGATGATGGTTGTTAGTACAGAAAACATCTGATATATATTCTTTTGTGAGTTTTATCAAGTGAAAAGTGAAAACACATACATTACTTTGGGGACGAAGCAGCTCTGGACACTAATGCTACTTTTCTAACCTTTCTGTCTGTCCATCTGGCAGGACCAGAACATCACAGCCGAAGAGGGCGGGATCGAGCAAGGCGACTTCGAGGCGGCATCGTCAGGGGTGACGGGTGACGACCCTGGCGCTGCGGTGGAGGTGGAATGCTGCGGTGGCGGAGCCAACAGCTCTTCCACAGGTGTCCTATCCCTCTCCTCTTCCAGCCAGGACCAGCTATTGGATGATCACCACTTGGAGGAGTGTCCTTTATGCCTCCTCAGCCAACCACGATGCCGGTTCCCTCGCCTCTCTTCCTGTTCCCACCGGGCCTGCTATGACTGCCTGAGACAGTACCTGAAGATTGAAATCTCAGAGAGCAGGGTGGGCATCGCCTGTCCGCAGTGCCCCGAGGCGTTTGCGCCGCAAGATGTGCGGACCATCCTGGATGACCTGACGCTGCTGGAGAGATTCGAAGAGTACCAGCTGAGACGGTTTCTGGCAGCCGACCCGGACACGCGCTGGTGTCCAGCACCCGACTGCAGGTAGAGACACCGAGTCATTCAGTTCATTCTACTGATTCAGATTCGTTTATAGAGTCAGAAGCATCATATTTCAGGGAGTCAATAGTACCAGCTCAGGAGGTGCCCTGCGCCTGGCTGGCTGCCTGCCTGACTGCAGATAGAGCCATTGGAACAAGTACACCATCTGATAATTACGTTCATTAAAAATATTAGAGTCAGTCAGCACTATCCAGGGAGTCACGTAACAGGAGTAAAGGAGTTCTCAGCGAAGTGACTTTCATATTATGACGAATATGATATAATATAAAATGATACAAAGACTTCTCACACAGTATCTGCTCATGTGCTCGAGTGTCCCTTCACGCAGTTACAACGTGGTAGATACGGGACCATAAACAGCAGAGAAGTTGAGCCTTGCGCTTCAATTCTCTTTAGTGCATGTGTGGGTGTGGATGTGGGTACGCACTGTGGCCCCTCGTGATTAATTTCCTATTTTATTTGTGCCGCCCCCAACCCCCATCAGTTGGCTGTTCTATATCAGACGATGTTGATTTTACAGACAAGACACAATGGGCCTCCAGTATTTATTTGACGAGGTATTACTGGGCCAGGAAGTGAGCAGGAAGTGAGCAGGAAGTCTTTCAAGTATCCAGCAATTGTATAAGCCTTGAATTCGTAGCTGTGACTCATATTCCTAATAGACACACATTCCACAAGGTCTTAGACTTCTTAGGAGCTTAATACTAGAGCCTATTCAGTTTTTCAATGTGTGTGTTATTTTGTGTGTGAGACTGACTGTGTGTGTGTGTGTGTGTGTGTGTGTGTGTGTGTGTGTGTGTGTGTGTGTGTGTGTGTGTGTGTGTGTCTGTTTTCACTGTGTGTGACAAAATTAGTTTTAGTGACATTTTGAGTAAAATTTCTACAGAATTCTGTGTGTGTGTCTGTCTGACAGGTCCATGCTTCCGTCTTATGTTTTCGAGACTATGCATGACTATATTGTAGCAACCTTCTGGGCACAATAGGATGACCGTTTCTCGTTAAAAAAAATTGACAAAGTTTTCTTGTCTATTTGGTATACATTCTATTCTCTCTGTGTCTCCTCAGCAAGGTAACATAATGTCTTAAATTATCTGTTCTGTTCTCCTCTCTGTCTCCAGCTTTGCAGTGATAGCGTATGGCTGTGCTGAGTGTCCTAAGCTAAGCTGCGGGCGTGAGGGCTGCGACACAGAGTTCTGCTACCACTGTCGGCAGCTGTGGCACCCCGACCAGACGTGTGACCAGGCTCGACGCCAGCGAGCACGCCACACTTCCGGGGGAAATGATGCCTCCACATTATACGTCTTCAACGAGGAGCCTGGAGGAGGTTGGGGAGACACAGGGACACAGATAGCCATACTGTATATTTACATGTACTAAGTCCTATACATACAGTACATGGCCAAAAGTATGTGGACACCTGCTCGTCAAATATCTCATTCCATGGGCATTAATATGGAGTTGGTCCCCCCTTTGATGCTATAACAGCCTCCACTCTTCTGTGAAGGCTTTCCACTAGATGTTGGAACATTGCTGCTATAACAGTCTCCACTCTTCTGGGAAGGCTTTCCACTAGATGTTGGAACATTGCTGCTATAACAGCCTCCACTCTTCTGGGAAGGCTTTCCCCTAGATGTTGAGGACATAGCTGCTATAACAGCCTCCACTCTTCTGGGAAGGCTTTCCCCTAGATGTTGGAACATTGCTGCTATAACAGCCTCCACTCTTCTGGGAAGGCTTTCCCCTAGATGTTGAGGACATAGCTGCTATAACAGCCTCCACTCTTCTGGGAAGGCTTTCCCCTAGATGTTGGAACATTGCTGCTATAACAGCCTCCACTCTTCTGGGAAGGCTTTCCCCTAGATGTTGGAACATTGCTGCTATAACAGCCTCCACTCTTCTGGGAAGGCTTTCCACTAGATGTTGAGGACATAGCTGCTATAACAGCCTCCACTCTTCTGGGAAGACTTTCCCCTAGATGTAGGAACATTGCTGCTATAACAGCCTCCACTCTTCAGGGAAGGCTTTCCCCTAGATGTTGGAACATTGCTGCTATAACAGCCTCCACTCTTCTGGGAAGGCTTTCCCCTAGATGTTGGAACATTGCTGCTATAACAGCCTCCACTCTTCTGGTAAGGCTTTCCCCTAGATGTTGAGGACATAGCTGCTATAACAGCCTCCACTCTTCTGGGAAGGCTTTCCCCTAGATGTTGAGGACATAGCTGCTATAACAGCCTCCACTCTTCTGGGAAGGCTTTCCCCTAGATGTTGAGGACATAGCTGCTATAACAGCCTCCACTCTCCTGGGAAGGCTTTCCACTAGATGTAGGAACATTGCTGCTATAACAGCCTCCACTCTTCTGGGAAGGCTTTCCACTAGATGTTGGAACATTGCTGCTATAACAGCCTCCACTCTTCTGGGAAGGCTTTCCACTAGATGTTGGAACATTGCTGCTATAACAGCCTCCACTCTTCTGGGAAGGCTTTCCCCTAGATGTTGAGGACATAGCTGCTATAACAGCCTCCACTCTTCTGGGAAGGCTTTCCCCTAGATGTTGGAACATGGCTGCTATAACAGCCTCCACTCTTCTGGGAAGACTTTCCCCTAGATGTTGAGGACATAGCTGCTATAACAGCCTCCACTCTTCTGGGAAGGCTTTCCCCTAGATGTTGGAACATTGCTGCTATAACAGCCTCCACTCTTCTGGGAAGGCTTTCCACTAGATGTTGGAACATTGCTGCTATAACATCCTCCACTCTTCTGGGAAGGCTTTCCACTAGATGTTGGAACATTGCTGCTATAACATCCTCCACTCTTCTGGGAAGGCTTTCCACTAGATGTTGGAACATTGCTGCTATAACAGCCTCCACTCTTCTGGGAAGGCTTTCCCCTAGATGTTGAGGACATTGCTGCTATAACAGCCTCCACTCTACTGGGAAGGCTTTCCCCTAGATGTCGGAACATTGCTGCTATAACAGCCTCCACTCTTCTGGGAAGGCTTTCCACTAGATGTTGAGGACATTGCTGCTATAACATCCTCCACTCTTCTGGGAAGGCTTTCCACTAGATGTTGGAACATTGCTGCTATAACAGCCTCCACTCTTCTGGGAAGGCTTTCCACTAGATGTTGAGGACATTGCTGCTATAACATCCTCCACTCTTCTGGGAAGGCTTT
Organism: Oncorhynchus clarkii lewisi; assembly: GCF_045791955.1. Taxonomy (NCBI): domain Eukaryota; kingdom Metazoa; phylum Chordata; class Actinopteri; order Salmoniformes; family Salmonidae; genus Oncorhynchus; species Oncorhynchus clarkii. The sequence goes on from NC_092150.1 coordinate 90,151,884, forward strand.
CCACTAGATGTTGGAACATTGCTGCTATAACATCCTCCACTCTTCTGGGAAGGCTTTCCACTAGATGTTGGAACATTGCTGCTATAACAGCCTCCACTCTTCTGGGAAGGCTTTCCCCTAGATGTTGAGGACATTGCTGCTATAACAGCCTCCACTCTACTGGGAAGGCTTTCCCCTAGATGTTGGAACATTGCTGCTATAACAGCCTCCACTCTTCTGGGAAGGCTTTCCCCTAGATGTTGAGGACATAGCTGCTATAACAGCCTCCACTCTTCTGGGAAGGCTTTCCCCTAGATGTTGGAACATTGCTGCTATAACAGCCTCCACTCTTCTGGGAAGGCTTTCCCCTAGATGTTGAGGACATAGCTGCTATAACAGCCTCCACTCTTCTGGGAAGGCTTTCCCCTAGATGTTGGAACATTGCTGCTATAACAGCCTCCACTCTTCTGGGAAGGCTTTCCCCTAGATGTTGGAACATTGCTGCTATAACAGCCTCCACTCTTCTGGGAAGGCTTTCCACTAGATGTTGAGGACATAGCTGCTATAACAGCCTCCACTCTTCTGGGAAGACTTTCCCCTAGATGTAGGAACATTGCTGCTATAACAGCCTCCACTCTTCAGGGAAGGCTTTCCCCTAGATGTTGGAACATTGCTGCTATAACAGCCTCCACTCTTCTGGGAAGGCTTTCCCCTAGATGTTTGCTGCTATAACAGCCTCCACTCTTCTGCTTTCCCCTAGATGTTGAGGACATAGCTGCTATAACAGCCTCCACTCTTCTGGGAAGGCTTTCCCCTAGATGTTGCATAGCTGCTATAACAGCCTCCACTCTTCTGGGAAGGCTTTCCCCTAGATGTTGAGGACATAGCTGCTATAACAGCCTCCACTCTCCTGGGAAGGCTTTCCACTAGATGTAGGAACATTGCTGCTATAACAGCCTCCACTCTTCTGGGAAGGCTTTCCACTAGATGTTGGAACATTGCTGCTATAACAGCCTCCACTCTTCTGGGAAGGCTTTCCACTAGATGTTGGAACATTGCTGCTATAACAGCCTCCACTCTTCTGGGAAGGCTTTCCCCTAGATGTTGAGGACATAGCTGCTATAACAGCCTCCACTCTTCTGGGAAGGCTTTCCCCTAGATGTTGGAACATGGCTGCTATAACAGCCTCCACTCTTCTGGGAAGACTTTCCCCTAGATGTTGAGGACATAGCTGCTATAACAGCCTCCACTCTTCTGGGAAGGCTTTCCCCTAGATGTTGGAACATTGCTGCTATAACAGCCTCCACTCTTCTGGGAAGGCTTTCCACTAGATGTTGGAACATTGCTGCTATAACATCCTCCACTCTTCTGGGAAGGCTTTCCACTAGATGTTGGAACATTGCTGCTATAACATCCTCCACTCTTCTGGGAAGGCTTTCCACTAGATGTTGGAACATTGCTGCTATAACAGCCTCCACTCTTCTGGGAAGGCTTTCCCCTAGATGTTGAGGACATTGCTGCTATAACAGCCTCCACTCTACTGGGAAGGCTTTCCCCTAGATGTCGGAACATTGCTGCTATAACAGCCTCCACTCTTCTGGGAAGGCTTTCCACTAGATGTTGAGGACATTGCTGCTATAACATCCTCCACTCTTCTGGGAAGGCTTTCCACTAGATGTTGGAACATTGCTGCTATAACAGCCTCCACTCTTCTGGGAAGGCTTTCCACTAGATGTTGAGGACATTGCTGCTATAACATCCTCCACTCTTCTGGGAAGGCTTTCCACTAGATGTTGGAACATTGCTGCTATAACATCCTCCACTCTTCTGGGAAGGCTTTCCACTAGATGTTGGAACATTGCTGCTATAACAGCCTCCACTCTTCTGGGAAGGCTTTCCCCTAGATGTTGAGGACATTGCTGCTATAACAGCCTCCACTCTACTGGGAAGGCTTTCCCCTAGATGTTGGAACATTGCTGCTATAACAGCCTCCACTCTTCTGGGAAGGCTTTCCACTAGATGTTGGAACATTGGTGCTATAACAGCCTCCACTCTACTGGGAAGGCTTTCCCCTAGATGTTGAGGACATTGCTGCTATAACAGCCTCCACTCTACTGGGAAGGCTTTCCCCTAGATGTTGAGGACATTGCTGCTATAACAGCCTCCACTCTTCTGGGAAGGCTTTCCCCTAGATGTTGGAACATTGCTGCTATAACAGCCTCCACTCTTCTGGGAAGGCTTTCCACTAGATGTTGGAACATTGCTGCTATAACAGCCTCCACTCTTCTGGGAAGGCTTTCCACTAGATGTTGGAACATTGCTGCTATAACAGCCTCCACTCTTCTGGGAAGGCTTTCCACTAGATGTAGGAACATTGCTGCTATAACAGCCTCCACTCTTCTGGGAAGGCTTTCCCCTAGATGTTGGAACATTGCTGCTATAACAGCCTCCACTCTTCTGGGAAGGCTTTCCACTAGATGTTGAGGACATAGCTGCTATAACAGCCTCCACTCTTCTGGGAAGACTTTCCCCTAGATGTAGGAACATTGCTGCTATAACAGCCTCCACTCTTCAGGGAAGGCTTTCCCCTAGATGTTGGAACATTGCTGCTATAACAGCCTCCACTCTTCTGGGAAGGCTTTCCCCTAGATGTTGGAACATTGCTGCTATAACAGCCTCCACTCTTCTGGTAAGGCTTTCCCCTAGATGTTGAGGACATAGCTGCTATAACAGCCTCCACTCTTCTGGGAAGGCTTTCCCCTAGATGTTGAGGACATAGCTGCTATAACAGCCTCCACTCTTCTGGGAAGGCTTTCCCCTAGATGTTGAGGACATAGCTGCTATAACAGCCTCCACTCTCCTGGGAAGGCTTTCCACTAGATGTAGGAACATTGCTGCTATAACAGCCTCCACTCTTCTGGGAAGGCTTTCCACTAGATGTTGGAACATTGCTGCTATAACAGCCTCCACTCTTCTGGGAAGGCTTTCCACTAGATGTTGGAACATTGCTGCTATAACAGCCTCCACTCTTCTGGGAAGGCTTTCCCCTAGATGTTGAGGACATAGCTGCTATAACAGCCTCCACTCTTCTGGGAAGGCTTTCCCCTAGATGTTGGAACATGGCTGCTATAACAGCCTCCACTCTTCTGGGAAGACTTTCCCCTAGATGTTGAGGACATAGCTGCTATAACAGCCTCCACTCTTCTGGGAAGGCTTTCCCCTAGATGTTGGAACATTGCTGCTATAACAGCCTCCACTCTTCTGGGAAGGCTTTCCACTAGATGTTGGAACATTGCTGCTATAACATCCTCCACTCTTCTGGGAAGGCTTTCCACTAGATGTTGGAACATTGCTGCTATAACATCCTCCACTCTTCTGGGAAGGCTTTCCACTAGATGTTGGAACATTGCTGCTATAACAGCCTCCACTCTTCTGGGAAGGCTTTCCACTAGATGTTGGAACATTGCTGCTATAACAGCCTCCACTCTTCTGGGAAGGCTTTCCCCTAGATGTTGGAACATTACTGCCATAACAGCCTCCACTCTTCTGGGAAGGCTTTCCACTAGATGTTGGAACATTGCTGCTATAACAGCCTCCTCTCTTCTGGGAAGGCTTTCCACTAGATGTTGGAACATTGCTGCTATAACAGCCTCCTCTCTTCTGGGAAGGCTTTCCACTAGATGTTGGAACATTGCTGCTATAACAGCCTCCACTCTTCTGGGAAGGCTTTCCACTAGATGTTGGAACATTGCTGCTATAACAGCCTCCACTCTTCTGGGAAGACTTTCCCCTAGATGTTGGAACATTGCTGCTATAACAGCCTCCACTCTTCTGGGAAGACTTTCCCCTAGATGTTGGAACATTGCTGCTATAACAGCCTCCACTCTTCTGGGAAGACTTTCCCCTAGATGTTGAGGACATTGCTGCTATAACAGCCTCCACTCTTCTGGGAAGACTTTCCCCTAGATGTTGGAACATTGCTGCTATAACAGCCTCCACTCTTCTGGGAAGACTTTCCCCTAGATGTTGGAACATTGCTGCTATAACAGCCTCCACTCTTCTGGGAAGGCTTTCCACTAGATGTTGGAACATTGCTGCTATAACAGCCTCCACTCTTCTGGGAAGGCTTTCCACTAGATGTTGGAACATTGCTGCTATAACAGCCTCCACTCTTCTGGGAAGGCTTTCCACTAGATGTAGGAACATTGCTGCTATAACAGCCTCCACTCTTCTGGGAAGGCTTTCCCCTAGATGTTGGAACATTGCTGCTATAACAGCCTCCACTCTTCTGGGAAGGCTTTCCACTAGATGTTGAGGACATAGCTGCTATAACAGCCTCCACTCTTCTGGGAAGACTTTCCCCTAGATGTAGGAACATTGCTGCTATAACAGCCTCCACTCTTCAGGGAAGGCTTTCCCCTAGATGTTGGAACATTGCTGCTATAACAGCCTCCACTCTTCTGGGAAGGCTTTCCCCTAGATGTTGGAACATTGCTGCTATAACAGCCTCCACTCTTCTGGTAAGGCTTTCCCCTAGATGTTGAGGACATAGCTGCTATAACAGCCTCCACTCTTCTGGGAAGGCTTTCCCCTAGATGTTGAGGACATAGCTGCTATAACAGCCTCCACTCTTCTGGGAAGGCTTTCCCCTAGATGTTGAGGACATAGCTGCTATAACAGCCTCCACTCTCCTGGGAAGGCTTTCCACTAGATGTAGGAACATTGCTGCTATAACAGCCTCCACTCTTCTGGGAAGGCTTTCCACTAGATGTTGGAACATTGCTGCTATAACAGCCTCCACTCTTCTGGGAAGGCTTTCCACTAGATGTTGGAACATTGCTGCTATAACAGCCTCCACTCTTCTGGGAAGGCTTTCCCCTAGATGTTGAGGACATAGCTGCTATAACAGCCTCCACTCTTCTGGGAAGGCTTTCCCCTAGATGTTGGAACATGGCTGCTATAACAGCCTCCACTCTTCTGGGAAGACTTTCCCCTAGATGTTGAGGACATAGCTGCTATAACAGCCTCCACTCTTCTGGGAAGGCTTTCCCCTAGATGTTGGAACATTGCTGCTATAACAGCCTCCACTCTTCTGGGAAGGCTTTCCACTAGATGTTGGAACATTGCTGCTATAACATCCTCCACTCTTCTGGGAAGGCTTTCCACTAGATGTTGGAACATTGCTGCTATAACATCCTCCACTCTTCTGGGAAGGCTTTCCACTAGATGTTGGAACATTGCTGCTATAACAGCCTCCACTCTTCTGGGAAGGCTTTCCACTAGATGTTGGAACATTGCTGCTATAACAGCCTCCACTCTTCTGGGAAGGCTTTCCCCTAGATGTTGGAACATTACTGCCATAACAGCCTCCACTCTTCTGGGAAGGCTTTCCACTAGATGTTGGAACATTGCTGCTATAACAGCCTCCTCTCTTCTGGGAAGGCTTTCCACTAGATGTTGGAACATTGCTGCTATAACAGCCTCCTCTCTTCTGGGAAGGCTTTCCACTAGATGTTGGAACATTGCTGCTATAACAGCCTCCACTCTTCTGGGAAGGCTTTCCACTAGATGTTGGAACATTGCTGCTATAACAGCCTCCACTCTTCTGGGAAGACTTTCCCCTAGATGTTGGAACATTGCTGCTATAACAGCCTCCACTCTTCTGGGAAGACTTTCCCCTAGATGTAGGAACATTGCTGCTATAACAGCCTCCACTCTTCTGGGAAGGCTTTCCACTAGATGTTGAGGACATAACTGCGGGTATTTGCTTCGGTTCAGCAACAAGAGCATTAGTGAGGTCAGGCACTGATTTTGGGCGATTAGGCCTTCAGGCTCGCAGTCCGCGTTCCAATTCTTTCCAAAGGTTTTCGAAGGGGTTGAGGTTAGGGCTCTGTGCAGGCCAGTCAAGTTCTACCACACTGATCTCGACAAACCATTTCTGTATGGACCTCGCTTTGTGCATGGGGGCATTGTCATGCTGAAACAGGAATGGGCCTTCCCCAAACTGTTGCCACAAAGTTGGAAGCACAGAATCGTCTACAATGTAATTGTATGCTGTCATGTTAAGATTTTCCCTTCAATGGAACTAAGGGGACTAGCCTCATCCACCAAACGTTACAGTGACACTATGCATTTAAAAAAAAAATATATATATATTTTTTTTTTATTTCACCTTTATTTAACCAGGTAGGCCAGTTGAGAACAAGTTCTCATTTACAACTGCGACCTGGCCAATATAAAGCAAAGCAGTGCGACAAAAAACAACAACACAGAGTTACACATAAACAAACGTACAGTCAATAACACAACAGAAAAGAAAAATATAAAAATCTATGTACAGTATGTGAAAATGTAGAAGAGTAGGGAGGTAGGCAACAAATAGGCCCTAGAGGCGAAAATAATTACAATTTAGCATTAATATGGGAGTGATAGATGTGCAGATGATGATGTGCAAGTAGAGATAATGGGGTGCAAAAGAGCAAGAGGGTAAGTAATAATATGGGGATGAGGTAGTCGGTGTGCTATTTACAGATTGGCTGTGTACAGGTATAGTGATCGGTAAGCTGCTCTGACAGCTGATGCTTAAAATTAGAGGGCGATATGAGTCTCCAGCATCAGAGATTTTTGCAATTCGTTCCAGTCATTGGCGGCGGAGACCTGGAAGGAAAGGTGGCCAAAGTAAGTGTTGGCTTTGGGGATGACCAATGAAATATACCTGCTGGAGCGCGTGCTACGGGTGGGTGTTGCTATGGTTACCAGTGAGCTGAGATAAGGCAGGGCTTTACTTATAGATGACCTGGAGCCAGTTGGTTTGGCGACGGATATGTAGCGAGGACCAACGAGAGCATACAGGTCGCAGTGGTGGGTAGTAGATGGGGCTTTGGTGATAAACGGATGGCACTGTGATAGACTACATCCAGTTTGCTGAGTAGAGTATTGGAAGCTATTTTGTAAATGACATCGCCGAAGTCGAGGATCGGTAGGATGGTCAGTTTTACGAGGGTATGTTTGGCGGCATGAGTGAAGGAGTCTTTCTTGAGAAATAGGAAGCCGATTCTAGATTTAATTTTGGATTGGAGATCCTTAATGTGAGTCTGGAAGGAGAGTTTACAGTCTAACCAGACACCTAGGTAGTTGTAGTTGTCCACGTATTCTAAGTCCAGAGTAGTGATGCTAGTCGGGCGGGAGGGTGCGGGCAGCAATCGGTTGAAGAGCATGCACTTATTTTACTAGCATTTAAAAGCAGTTTGAGGCCACGGAAGGAGTGTTGTATGGTGTGGAAGCTCGTTTGGAGTTTTGTTAGCACAGTGTCCAAAGAAGGGCCAGATGTATACAAAATGGTGTTGTCTGCGTAGAGGTGGATCAGAGAATCACCAGCAGCAAGAGCGACATCATTGATATATACAGAGAAAGGAGTCGGCCGAGAATTGAACCCTGTGGCACCCCCATAGAGACTGCCAGAGGTCCGGACAACAGGCCCTCCAATTTGACACACTCAACTCTATCTGAGAAGTAATTGGTGAACCAGGCGAGGCAGTCATTCGAGAAGCCAAGGCTTCAGCTAGTCTACTGATAAGAATGCGGTGATTGACAGAGTCGAAAGCCTTGGCCAGGTTGATGAAGACGGCTTAGAATACTTGGACAACTACAAATACCTCTTTTATCGATGGCGGTTATGATATCATTTAGGACCTTGAGCGTGGCTGAGGTGCACCCACAACCAGCTCGGAAACCAGATTGCATAATGGAGAAGGTACAGTGGGATTCGAAATGGTCGATGATCTGTTTTTTAACTTGACTTTCGAAGATTGTAGAAAGGCAGGGCAGGATGGATATAGGTCTATAATAGTTTGGGTCTAGAGTGTCTCCCCCTTTGAAGAGGGGGATGACCGCGGCAGCTTTCCAATCTTTGGGGATCTCAGACGATAAAAAAGAGAGGTTGAAAAGGCTCGTAATAGGGGTTGCAACAATTTCTGCTATTATTTTAGAAAGAGAGGGTCCAGATTGTCTAGTCCAGCATTGGGGCAGGTGGCGTTCTCCTGGCATCCGCCAAACCCAGATTTGTCCGTCGGACTGCCAAATGGGGAAGAGTGATTCAAAACTCCAGAGAATGCGTTTTCACTGCTCCAGAGTCCAATACACCACTCCTGCCGACGCTTGGCATTGCGCATGGTGATCTTAGGCTTGTTTGCGGCTGCTCGGCCACGGACACCCATTTCATGGAGCTCCTGACAAAGTGCTGTCGTTGCTTCCAGAGGCAGTTTGGAACTCGGTAGTGAGTGTTGCAACCGAGGACAGACGATTTTTATGAGCTACTCGCTTCATCACTCACTGGTCCCGTTCTGTGAGCTTGTGTGGCTTACCACTTCCCGGCTGAGCCGTTGTTGCTCCTAGACGTTTCCACTTCACAATAACAGCACTTACAGTTGACCGGGGCAGCTCTAGCAGGGCAGCAATTTGCCGAACTGACTTGTTGGAAAGATGGCATCCTATGGCAGTGCCACATTGAAAGTCACTGAGCTCTTCAGTTAGGCCATTCTACTGCCAATGTTTGTCTATGGAGATTGCATGGCTGTGTTTTATACACCTGTCAGCAATGGGTTTGTCTGAAATTGCCGAATCCACTAATTTGAAGTGCGTCCACATACTTTTGTACATAGAGGGTAGTACATACTGCTCACGTACTGGTCATGACACAGTACATTGTACGGAGAAGGTAGTCTGACAGGGATACACCCATAATGTTCAGACTGTTCAGACGCTTCCTACTGTTCCTACTGTTCTTGCTGTTCAGACTGTTCCTGCCCTTCAGACTGTTCAGACTGTTCCTGCCCTTCAGACGGTTCAGACTGTTCCTGCCCTTCAGACTGTTCAGATGTCCCTATTTTTCTTGCTGTTCCTACTGTTCCTGCTGTTCAGACTGTTCCTGCTGTTCAGACTGTTCCTACTTTTCCTATTGTTGATACTGTATAGACTGCTCAGATTTGTCATAGTGCCTTACACACACACATAGTAGTCAGACATCCATTTCCTACTGTTCAGACTGTTCAGATGTCCCTATTTGTCCTAACGTTCAGACTATTCATACTATCCAGACTGTTCCTACTTTTCCTATTTTTAATACACTTCCTATTGTTCATACTGTTCCTGCTGTTCCGACTGTTCAGATTGTTCCTATAGGTTACACTGTTCCAATAGGTTAATCTGTTCAGATTTTTCAGACTGTTCCCACTGTTCATGTTGTTGATACTGTATAGACTGCTCAGATTTGTTCTACTGTTGAGGCTGTTCCCGCTCTTCAGACTGTTCCCGCTGTTCAGACTGTTCCCGCTGTTCAGACTGTTCCTGCTGTTCAGACTGTTCCCGCTGTTCCTGCTGTTCCTGCTGTTCCTACTGTTCCTGCTGTTCAGACTGTTCCCGCTGTTCAGACTGTTCAGACTGTTCCTGCTGTTCCTACTGTTCCTGCTGTTCAGACTGTTCCCGCTGTTCAGACTGTTCAGACTGTTCCTACTGTTCCCGCTGTTCAGACTGTTCCCGCTGTTCAGACTGTTCCCGCTGTTCAGACTGTTCCCGCTGTTCAGACTGTTCCCGCTGTTCAGACTGTTCAGACTGTTCCTACTGTTCAGACTGTTCAGACATACAGTATGTAGTCAGTCATAGTACCTTACACACACATGGTAGTCAGACATCCTGTATGTAGCTAGTCGTAGTACATACATAGTCTTCTTCTTCTTTACGTACTACCATAGTAGTCTGTCCTTCCATGTCTCTCTGTCTCACACCTGTGTGTCTCCTTCCAGAGTCGGAGGAGATCAAGGCGTGTCCTCGTTGTGGGGCCTACATCATGAAGACCAACGATGGCAGCTGCAACCGGATGAACTGTACCGTGTGCGCCTGTCAGTTCTGCTGGCTGTGTATGCAAGAGATCACCGACGTGCACTACCTCAGGTAGCTATAGCCACTGTTACTAACGGTGACCACTACCTCATGTAGCTTTGTCACTGTTACTAACTGTTACCACTAGGGCTGTGGCAGGCATTAATTTTATCAGCCGGTTATTGTCATGCAAAAGACTGATGGTCTCAATGATGTTTTCCGCTAATGGAACATTCGTGCTTATAGCCTACTACCACGTGCGCATTGCCACCTCTTACAATGTGAACAAATAGCCTAACAGTTATATCAACATTATAAGCTAAACGTTCTGATTTGATGCTAGTGGTTGTATTAATTTGGGATCTATCGCATCCCACAACTGTCCCAGACTATGTTTGTAATATTTATTTCTCGCACAGAATAGGTCGACTTTTTGTACTATGGGGGATAGTAGATTGACATAGGCTAGGGCTTTTGCTTTACGTTAGTCCTACTCATCTTATTGGCTGACAAAGTAAATGTGGACAGTCCCTTCCAATATCTTCAATATGCACCTCGGAATTGGATAAGAACGCGCGGAGTGGCATCCCTGATGTGTCTGTCTTCACTTGTAGCCTGCGAGAAAGACCTGATCACGTGACGGAGAGACACTTCAGATTGCGCAGCACAACGCAGCACTCCGGGATGCAAAAGGGAATGTTTTTTTATTTTTTTTTAGGTGCATTATTGAAATTCGAGGCATTTATTAAGTGCTTGTCAAATTGTGAATAATAGAGTAGTGGAGTGTGAGCTCATGCCTTTTCAAGCTACTTTAAAAATAAATTATTAGAGTCGCATCCTGCAGGCTTACAATGTATTAAAAATCAAAACATATAGACCAGCGTTTGTAGAACAACTAAAGTTACATTAATAACTCTAAATTAAGCATATAGAAGGAGTACCTACAGTTGAAGTCGGAAGTTTGCAAAAACCTTAGCCATATACATTTAAACTCAGTTTTTCACAATTCACAACATTTAATCCAGGTAAAAAGTCCCTGTTTTAGGTCAGTTAGGATCACCACTTTATTTTGAGAATGTGAAATGTCAGAATAATATTAGAGAGAATGATTTATTTCAGCTTTTGTCTTTCATCACATTCCCAGTGGGTCAGAAGTTTACATACACTCAATTAGTATTTGGTAGCATTGCCTTTAAATTGTTTAACTTGGGTCAAACGTTTCAGGAAGCCTTCCACAAGCTTCCCACAATAAGTTGAGTGAATGTTGGCCCATTCCCCCTGACAGAGCTGGTGTAACTGAGTCAGGTTTGTAGGCTTCCTTGCTCGCACACGCTTTTTCAGTTTTGCCCACAAATTTTCTATAGGATTGAGGTCAGGGCTTTGTGATGGCCACTCCAATGCCTTGACTTTGTTGTCCTTATGCCATTTTGCCACAACTTTGGAAGTATGCCTGGGGTCATTGTCCATTTGGAAGACCCATTTGCGACCAAGCTTTAACTTCCTGACTGATGTCTTGAGATGTTGCTTCAATATATCCACATCATTTTCCTTCCTCATGAAGTCATCTATTTTGTGAAGTGCACCAGTCCCTCCTGCAGCAAAGCACCCCCAAAACATGATGCTGCCACCCCCGTGCTTCACGGTTGGGATGGTGTTCTTTGGCTTGCAAGCCCCCCTTTTTCCTCCAAACATAACGATGGTCATTATGGCTAAATAGTAATATTTTTGTTTCATCAGACCAGAGGACATTTCTACAAAAAGTATGATCTTTGTCCTCATGTGCAGTTGCAAACTGTAGTCTGGCTTTTTTATGGTGGTTTTGGAGCAGTAGCTTCTTCCTTGCTGAGCGGCCTTTCAGGTTATGTCGATATAGCACTCGTTATACTATGGCTATAGATACTTTTGTACCGGTTTCCTCCAGCATCTTCACAAGGTCCTTTGCTGTTGTTCTGGGATTGATTTTCACTTTTCACACCAAAGTACGTTCATCTCTAGGAGACAGAACGTGTCTCCTTCCTGAGCGATATGACAGCTGCGTTGTCCCATGGTGTTTATACTTGCGTACTATTGTTTGTACAGATGAACGTGGTACCTTCAGGCGTTTTGAAATTGCTCCCAAGGATAAACCAGACTTGTGGAGGTCTACAATAATTTTTCTGAGGTCTTGACTGATTTCTTTTGAGTTTCCAATGATGTCAAGCAAAGAGGCACTGAGTTTGAAGGTAAGCTTTGAAATACATCCACAGGTACACCTCCAATTGACTCAAATGATGTCAATTAGCCTATCAGAAGCTTCTAAAGCCATGACATAATTTTCTGTAATTTTGTAAGCTGTTTAAAGGCACAGTCAACTTAGTGTATGTAAACTTCTGACCCACTGGAATTGTGATACAGTGAATTATAAGTGAATTAATCTGTCTGTAAACAGTTGTAGGAAAAATTACTTGTGTCATGCACAAGGTAGATGTCCTAACCGACTTGCCAAAACTATAGTTTGTTAACAAGAAATTTGTGAAGTGGTTGAAAAACGAGTTTTAATGACTCCAACATAAGTGTATGTGTGGCCACCAGCTGCATTTAAACTTCCCACTTCAACTGTGTTTCTTTATTTACCGATCAACACAGAATAGCCACATGTGAGCCCTCCCTCAAATCGTTTGGAGAAAATATTTATATATATATTTTTTTAGCTTTGATCAATTGTTTTCTTCATACTATAAAATAATATAAAATAATGCCACGGAATTATAAGCAAATCTTGTCCGCTAAATTAACTAGTGTAGCCCACAGCCATTTGGCATAGCCAGATCAGGGCCTAACATAAGGACAACTCAGAGTATGTTATTCTGTTCTTCTGAAATAGACTACATTTTTCTTCCTATCACAGCTTCTTTAGACCTGTCTAAAATAAATAATGGATTTATTGTGAAGATTTTTTTTAAATAGCGTGTAGACTGCGTGTGGAAGCCAGGAGTTACTAAATGTGTTTATGTTAATTAAAGGTCAATTGGCGTGAGACGGACAGTTATTTGTTTGACAATCACCGGCTGATGAAATTTCGTGACCTCCACAGCCCCAGTCATGACTCATGACTGCTGGTGTGGCGGTAATACGGTCACCGCAACAGCCCTAGTTACCACTACCTCAGGTAGCTATATACACTGTTACTAACGGTTACCACTACCTCAGGTAGCTATAGACACTGTTACTAACGGTTACCACTACCTCAGGTAGCTATAGACACTGTTACTAACGGTTACCACTACCTCAGGTAGCTATAGACACTGTTACTAATGGTTACCACTACCTCAGGTAGCTATAGACACTGTTACTAACGGTTACCAGCTGTTGTATATAGGTTCCCTTTGACTACCTTTGACCCTATTCTATCACATGGGACACAGGCAGACAGGGGACACCGATAAATAAAGAGAAATGTAACCAAAGAGACAGACTTAACAGGCTCTACTCGAAGGTACTATCATGTCCATTTAGGTCAGACTGACAAAGCTTATGGGATTTTAAAGACTCATTTGTCAAATTGTGGAAAACCATAATTCCACTTTGACATTATGGGGTATTGTGTGTAGGCCGGTGACACAACTCAATGTAATCCATTTTAAATTCAGGCTGTAACAACAACAAAATGTGGAAAAAGTTGAAGGGTGTGAATACTTTCTGAAGGTACTGTATATGGAACATACTCTCACGAATGCATTGCGGTCCCTCAGGTTGTACATTCTAGTCCGTCCTCTAAGCTCCTCTTCCTGTCTCTCGTCCTCTTCCTGCAGTCCCTCAGGTTGTACGTTCTGGGGGAAGAAGCCGTGGTCTCAGACCCGGAAGGTGCTGTGGCAGGTGGGCATGCTGCTCGGCGCCCCAGTAATCATCTCTCTCATCGCTGGCATCGCCATCCCCGTCATCATAGTGGGCATTCCCATCTACATGGGCCGCAAGGTACGAGGACACGTTGACCCCTAACCTTAACCCATTTACATGGGCCGCAAGGTACGAGGAAATGTTGACCCCCTAACCTTAACCCATCTACATGGGCCGAAAGATTGGAGGACATATTGACCCTTATCCCTAGCCCCTAACCCAGCTACATGTGCTGAAATATAGGACCTTTTCTTATATAGAGAGAACTAGAATATCCGCTCACTGTAAAGTCTCATGTCTGCTCGTTTTCTGCTCTCAAGTGATATTTTAATAAAGCTATCGGTGACACAAATACAACAATTCAACCATTTATCCTGAATTGAAATTGTAAAAAAATAATTACTAATGATGCCATATATGATCATGTCGGCCATTTTGTCATCATGAGTTCTTCTCCCTCCCAGGTCCACGGACGCTGTAAGAAGAACAATATCTCAGGTAGTAAACATTATCTAACGGTGGCCAGCGGCGTCATGATGTCCGTGTTCGTGTCGCCCGTCATAGCTGCTGTCACTGTGGGTAAGGACAGCGACAAACAACAAGAACGCAAACAACAAGAACACAAACAACAAGAACACAAACAACAAGAACGCAAACAACAAGAACACAAACAAAAAGAACACAAACAACAAGAACACCTCTCCGTCTTGTCCGCTAAAACGTAAGAGTTAGGCCGGAATTTACAGGGCGACTTGCACTTCCTGATTTGGCCTTGTTTTTCATGAATACTCATTAAGAAATGCTAGCGGACACGACTGAAGGCAAATGACAGTTGTCTTGAGGTTGTGGTTTGAAGTGGGTGTTTCTTGGCTTTATATTTGCCATTCAATCACAACAAACGGTCCCAGTAGTGAGTACAGCAAGGTAATTTAAGTTAGCTTGTGGTATGGAGAGAACAAAGTTTTGAAGTTGAGGACATCTCCCCTCCTGACAGACTTGCCATCTCAAGATTGTCAGCTAATTCGGTACTATGTTGGCTTAACCTTGTGCTGACCTTGTGTTTTGCCAAGCTGACAACAGCTAGCTAGCATAGCTTGGTGATAGCTGCAGCTGGCTAGCCTATCACATCAAAATCAAACACGATTTTATTGGTCACATGGTTAGCAGATGTTATTGGTCACATGGTTAGCAGATGTTATTGGTCACATGGTTAGCAGATGTTATTGGTCACATGGTTTGCAGATGTTATTGGTCACATGGTTAGCAGATGTTATTGGTCACATGGTTTGCAGATGTTATTGGTCACATGGTTAGCAGATGTTATTGGTCACATGGTTTGCAGATGTTATTGGTCACATGGTTTGCAGATGTTATTGGTCACATGGTTTGCAGATGTTATTGGTCACATGGTTAGCAGATGTTATTGGTCACATGGTTAGCAGATGTTATTGGTCACATGGTTAGCAGATGTTATTGCGAGTGTAGCAAAATTATTGTGCTTCTAGTTCCGCCAGTGCAGCAATACCTTACAAGTAATCTACATAGGCAAGATGTAATAGATGGTATAAAATACAGTATATACACATGAGATGAGTAATGCAAGATATGTAAACATTATCAAAGGGGCATTATTAACGTGACTTAGTGATCAATTTCTTAAAGTGGCCAATGATTTCACGATATCTAGCTGACAGCAGCTAGCTAGCGAGCGGAGCTTGGTGATAGCTGGAGCTTTCTCAGTCAAATCCATTATGGCAAGAAATAATAACATTTGCAGTTAAAGTCAATCAATCTGTTTTAATAGTGTTACTCATCACACTGTGTTGTTATAATGGTACATGCAGTTCTTTTGGGGAAAAAACTACTTCCTGGACAGTGGAACAGCAATAAAGCAGTAATAGAAGTAATCCCCAAATGGCACCCTATTCCACATGAGCCCTGGTCAAAAGTAGTGCACTACATGGGGAATAGGGTGCCATTTGGGACTCGGAGACATTGATGTCTTACTGGGTCAGAGATGGGTGAGGATAGAATATGACTTACTGTGAGAGAGAGTTTATTTCACTTTTGTATATTATTATATATTATTATTACAACACTACTTGCTTTGGCAGTGTTGACATATGTTTTCCATGCCAATAAAGCCCCTTGACTTGAATTTAGATGGTTCCTGGTCCAAAGTCATAAGTTTGACTCTACCAGAGAGAGGCCCGAGGACGGACGGACGGACACACACACACACACACACACACACACACACACACACACACACACACACACACTCCATTGGTCAACTGGCTATCTCCTCATATGGTTCTCCTCTCAATCTGAGAAAAAACACACACACAGAATAGCCCTGGAATTTCCTTGGAATAGCCTTGGAATAGACCTGGAATAGACCTGGAATAGACCTGGAATAGCCTTGGAATAGACCTGGAATAGACCTGGAATAGACCTGGAATCGCCTTGGAATAGACCTGGAATAGCCTTGGAATAGACCTGGAGTAGCCTTGGAGTAGACCTGGAATAGCCTTGGAATAGACCTGGAATAGCCTTGGAATAGACCTGGAGTAGCCTTGGAATATACCTGGAATAGCTTTGGAGTAGACCTGGAATAGCCTTGGAGTAGACCTGGAATAGCCTTGGAGTAGACCTGGAATAGCCTTGGAGTAGACCTGGAATAGCCTTGGAGTAGACCTGGAATAGCCTTGGAATAGACCTGGAGTAGCCTTGGAATAGACCTGGAGTAGCCTTGGAGTAGACCTGGAATAGCCTTGGAGTAGACCTGGAATAGCCTTGGAATAGCCTTGGAGTAGACCTGGAATAGCCTTGGAATAGCCTTGGAGTAGACCTGGAATAGCCTTGGAGTAGACCTGGAATAGCCTTGGAATAGCCTTGGAGTAGACCTGGAATAGACTCCTTATTCTCTTTGATGACTTGTAATTTCATAACAAGTCTGTCTCTGGCAGAAGCCTGGGTTCAAATAGTATTAGGTTTCATTCAAATCCTTAACCTGTGCCTGATGAATCTTTGACATGCAATAGTCCCAAAACCCCACCCATCTGGCACTACAGGCATGCTCAATCAAATTAATTGCAAATACTATTTGAACCCAGGTCTTTCTCTGGCAGAAGCCTGGGGCATGTGAGCTTACTGCAGCCTCCCTGGTTTGTGTATGTGTGCCCCGCCTGACCCTGCCGCCTCTGAAGTGTCACTACCATCACCACACTGTTGAACTGAAGGCTGGGACTCAGCACATTAGCCTCTCCCTCTTCCTACACACATCCCCCTCTCCATCCATTCATCTCTCCTTCCCTCTCTCTCCATCTGAAAGGACTTGTCTGTTCTTGTGGGCTTCAGCTCTGACCCCTCTTTTTTATATCCCTCTTTCTCCTTGTCTCTCTTCCTATTTCTCCTTCTCTCTCTCTCCCCCGTCCCTCTTTCTCTCTCTCTCTCTCCCTCTTTCTCCTCCTTGTCTCTCTCTCTCTCTCCTTCTCTCTCTCTCCCCCGTCCCTCTTTCTCTCTCTTTCCCTCTTTCTCCTCCTTGTCTCTCTCTTTCTTTCTCTTTCTCTCTCTCTCTCTTTCTCTCTCTCTCTCTCTCTCTCTTTCTCTCTCTCTCTCTCTCTCTCTCTTTCTCTCTCTTTCTCTCTCTCTTTCTCTCTCTTTCTTTCTTTCCCTCTTTCTCCTCCGTGTGTCTCTCTCTCTCTCTCCCCCGTCCCTCTTTCTCTCTCTTTTCGTCTTTCTCCTCCTTGTCTCCCCGACATTTCAGACTGGGTTTCATGTTTTACAGTGAAGCCTTTTTTACATCAGGTTAAAGTTGATACTAGGTTAGATGTACTGGGAGGAGGAAGAGAAAGGCTAGCTTGCAATGTCAGTCCTGTTTCCATTTTTGTTACGTTAACCCAGTCATCTGTGAAAGAGAGAGATGGGTGAAGATAGATGTCTTGGGGCGTCAGGTAGCATAGTGGTTAGAGCGTTGGGCCAGCAACCAAAAGGTTGCTAGATCGAATCCCCGAGCTGACAATCTGTCCCTGAACAAGGTAGTTTAACCCACTGTTCCCCAGTAGGCCGTCATTGTAAATAAGAATTTGTTCTAAACTGTCTTGCCTAGTTAAATAAAGGTTCAATAAATAAATACAAATCTCTGCGTACTCTTAGTTGTTCTCATGTATTGTTAATCATACTATGATATTTCATTTATTTAACCATTTATTTTGACAGGAAGTCCTGTTGAGACCAAGGTGTCTGTTATCAATGTCATACCAGGAATCACTCTTCTAGCATTCATTCATATGTTAAAATGTGCCGGGTGATTTTCCTCAGGGTAACATTTATTGACAAGGAAATACAGGTACCTCAGTCAGTCTCTCATCCTGTCTCTTCCTGCCCTCTTGTAGGGGTGGGCGTCCCGTTGATGTTGACGTATGTCTATGGGGTCGTCCCCATGTCGCTCTGTCGGAATGGATGGTGCCGGCCGCAGAACGACCCCCCAGAAACACATAAGATACAACTGGAAGACCTAGCCAGCTGTAAGGGGCTTTAGTATTTTATATTGGATGCTAAATATTGTATCTAATGCTTACCTATGTTTGTAATTTGTAATTTTGTTTTAAGAACCATGTACATTATATTATGAGTAAAATGATTCCTTAATGCTTTTATTAAAGTAACTCAACTTATCCCATCTTGAATTGTTCAGCAGTGAGTAGTTCAAAGTAAATTCAAATAGACCAGTCCAATAGATCAGTCCAATAGATCACAATAGATCAGTCCAATAGATCACAATACATCAATCTAATAGATCACAATAGATCCATCCAATAGATCACAATATATCAATCTAATAGATCACAATAGATCCATCCAATAGACCAGTCCGATAGATCACAGATAGACCAGTCCGATAGATCACCAATAGACCAGTTCGATAGATCAATCCAATAGACCAGTCGGATAGACCAGTCCTATAGATCAGTCCGATAGATCACATATAGATCAATCCAATAGATCACAATAGGCCAGTCCAATAGATTAGTCCAATAGATCAATCCAATAGATCAATCCAATATATCACATTAGATCCATCCAATAGATCACAATATATCAATCTAATAGATCACAATAGATCCATCCAATAGACCAGTCCGATAGATCACAGATAGACCAGTCCGATAGATCACCAATAGACCAGTTCGATAGATCAATCCAATAGACCAGTCGGATAGACCAGTCCTATAGATCAGTCCGATAGATCACATATAGATCAATCCAATAGATCACAATACGCCAGTCCAATAGATCGGTCCAATAGATCAGTCCAATAGATCACAATAAATCAGTCCAATAGATCAATCTAATAGATCACAATATATCAATCTAATAGATCACAATAGATCCATCCAATAGACCAGTCCGATAGATCACAATAGATCCGTCCAATGCATCACCAATAGCTCAGTCCAATAGATCTCGATAGACCAGTCCAATAGATCAGTAGATCACCATAGATCCGTCCAATTGATCACTAATAAATCAACCCAATAGATCACTAATAGATCAGTCCAGTAGATCACTAATAGATCAGACCAATAGATCACTAATAGATCAGTCCAATACATTACTAATAAATCAGTCCAATAGATTACTAATAGATCAGTCCAGTAGATCACTAATAGATCAGTCCAGTAGATCACTAATAGATCAGTCCAGTAGATCAGTCGAATAGTTCACTAATAGATCAGTCCAATAGATTACTAATAGATCAGTCCAATAGATTACTAATAGATCAGTCCAATAGATTACTAATATATCAGTCCAATAGATCAGTCCAACAGACCAGTCCAACAGACCAGTCCAATAGATTAGTCCAATAGATTAGTCCAATAGATTAGTCCAATAGATTAGTCCAATAGATTAGTCCAATAGATTAGTCCAATAGATTAGTCCAATAGATCAGTCCAATAGATTACTAATAGATCAGCCCAATAGATTACTAATAGATATGTCCAATAGATTACTAATATATCAGTCCAATAGATTACTAATAGATCAGTCCAATAGATTACTAATAGATATGTCCAAGAGATTACTAATAGATCAGTCCAAGAGATTACTAATAGATCAGTCCAATAGATTACTAATAGATCAGTCCAATAGATTACTAATAGATCAGTCCAATAGATTACTAATAGATCAGTCCAATACATTACTAATAGATCAGTCCAATAGATAATTAATAGATCAGCCCAATAGATTAATAATAGACCAGTCCAATAGATCAGTCCAAAAGATCACTAATAGATCAGTCCAATAGATTACTAATAGATCAGTCCAATAGATAATTAATAGACCAGTCCAATAGATAATTAATAGACCAGTCCAATAGATAATTAATAGACCAGTCCAATAGATTACTAATAGACCAGTCGAATAGATTACTAATAGATCAGTCCAATGCATCACTAATAGATCAGTCCAATAGATCACCAATAGATCAATCCAATAGAGCAATCCAATAGATCTCAATAAACCAGTCCAATAGACCAGTCCAATAGATCACAGCAGATTAGTCCAATAGATGACTAATAGACCAGTCCAATAGATTACAATAAATCAATCCAATAAATCAGTCCAGTAGATCACAATAGACCAGTCTAATAGATCACGATAGATCCGTCCAATTGATCACTAATAGACCAGTCCAATAGATCACAATAAATCAATCCAAAAGACCAGTCCAATAGATCTGTCCGATTGATCACTAATAGATCAGTCCAATAGATTACTAATAGATCAGCCCAATATATTACAAATAAACCAGTCCAATAGATCACTGATAGATCAGTCCAATAGATCACAATAAATCAATCCAAAAGACCAGTCCAATAGATCTGTCCAATTGATCACAATAGATTAATCCAATAGATAATTCCAATAGATCACCAATATATCAATCCAATAGATCACAGTAGATCCACCCAATAGATCTGTCCAATTGATCACTAATAGATCAGTCCAATAGATCAGTCCAATAGGTTACTAATAGATCAGTCCAATAGATTACTAATAGATCAGTCCAATAGATCACTAATAGATCAGTCCAATATATCACTAATAGATCAGTCCAATAGATCACTAATAGATCAGTCCAATACATTACTAATAGATCAGTCCAATAGATAATTAATAGATCAGCCCAATAGATTAATAATAGACCAGTCCAATAGATCAGTCCAAAAGATCACTAATAGATCAGTCCAATAGATTACTAATAGATCAGTCCAATAGATAATTAATAGACCAGTCCAATAGATAATTAATAGACCAGTCCAATAGATAATTAATAGACCAGTCCAATAGATTACTAATAGACCAGTCGAATAGATTACTAATAGATCAGTCCAATGCATCACTAATAGATCAGTCCAATAGATCACCAATAGATCAATCCAATAGAGCAATCCAATAGATCTCAATAAACCAGTCCAATAGACCAGTCCAATAGATCACAGCAGATTAGTCCAATAGATGACTAATAGACCAGTCCAATAGATTACAATAAATCAATCCAATAAATCAGTCCAGTAGATCACAATAGACCAGTCTAATAGATCACGATAGATCCGTCCAATTGATCACTAATAGACCAGTCCAATAGATCACAATAAATCAATCCAAAAGACCAGTCCAATAGATCTGTCCGATTGATCACTAATAGATCAGTCCAATAGATTACTAATAGATCAGCCCAATATATTACAAATAAACCAGTCCAATAGATCACTGATAGATCAGTCCAATAGATCACAATAAATCAATCCAAAAGACCAGTCCAATAGATCTGTCCAATTGATCACAATAGATTAATCCAATAGATAATTCCAATAGATCACCAATATATCAATCCAATAGATCACAGTAGATCCACCCAATAGATCTGTCCAATTGATCACTAATAGATCAGTCCAATAGATCAGTCCAATAGGTTACTAATAGATCAGTCCAATAGATTACTAATAGATCAGTCCAATAGATCACTAATAGATCAGTCCAATATATCACTAATAGATCAGTCCAATAGATCACTAATAGATCAGTCCAATAGATCACTAATAGATCAGTCCAATAGTTTACTAATAGATCAGTCCAATAGGTCACTAATATATTACTAATAGATCATTCCAATAGATCAGTCCAATAGATCACTAATAGATCATTCCAATAGATCAGTCCAATAGATTACTAATAGATCAGTCCAATAGATTACTAATATATCATTCCAATAGATCAGTCCAATAGATTACTAATAGATCAGTCCAATAGATCACTAATAGATCAGTCCAATAGATTACTAATAGATCAGTCCAATAGATCACTAATAGATCAGTCCAATAGATCACTAATAGATCAGTCCAATAGATCACTAATAGATCAGTCCAATAGATCAGTCCAATAGATTACTAACAGATCAGTCCAATAGATCACTAATAGATCAGTCCAATAGATCACTAATAGATCAGTCCAATAGATCACTAATAGATCAGTCCAATAGATCACTAATAGATCAGTCCAATAGATTACTAATAGATCAGTCCAATAGGTCACTAATAGATTACTAATAGATCAGTCCAATAGATTACTAATAGATCATTCCAATAGATCAGTCCAATAGATCACTAATAGATCAGTCCAATATGTTACTAATAGATCAGTCCAATAGGTTACTAATAGATCAGTCCAATAGATTACTAATAGATCAGTCCAATAGATCACTAATAGATCAGTCCAATAGATCACTAATAGATCAGTCCAATAGATCACTAATAGATCAGTCCAATAGATCACTAATAGATCAGTCCTATAGTTTACTAATAGATCAGTCCAATAGGTCACTAATATATTACTAATAGATCAGTCCAATAGATTACTAATAGATCAGTCCAATAGATCACTAATAGATCAGTCCAATAGATCACTAATAGATCAGTCCAATAGATCACTAATAGATCAGTCCAATAGATCACTAATAGATCAGTCCAATAGATTACTAATAGATCGGTCCAATAGATTACTAAAAGATCAGTCCAATAGATTACTAATAGATCAGTCCAATAGATTACTAATAGATCAGTCCAATAGATTACTAATAGATCAGTCCAATAGATCACTAATAGATCAGTCCAATAGATCACTAATAGATCAGTCCAATAGATCAGTCCAATAGATTACTAATAGATCAGTCCAATAGATCACCACTAGATCAGTCCAATAGATTACTAATAGATCAGTCCAATAGATCACTAATAGATCAGTCCAATAGATCACTAATAGATCAGTCCAATAGATCACTAATAGATCAACCCAATAGATTACTAATATATCAACCCAATAGATTACTAATAGATCGGTCCAATAGATTACTAATAGATCAGTCCAATAGATTACTAATAGATCACTAATAGATCAGTCCAATAGATTACTAATAGATCAGTCCAATAGATCACTAATAGATCAACCCAATAGATTACTAATATATCAACCCAATAGATTACTAATAGATCGGTCCAATAGATTACTAATAGATCAGTCCAATAGATTACTAATAGATCACTAATAGATCAGTCCAATAGATTACTAATAGATCAGTCCAATAGATCACTAATAGATCAGTCCAATAGATCAGTCCAATAGATTACTAATAGATCAGTCCAATAGATCACTAATAGATCAGTCCAATAGATTACTAATAGATCAGTCCAATAGATCAGTCCAATAGATCAGTCCAATAGATCACTAATAGATCAGTCCAATAGATTACTAATAGATCAATCCAATAGATCAGTCCAATAGATCACTAATAGATCAGTCCAATAGATCACTAATAGATTACTAATAGATCAGTCCAATAGATCACTAATAGATCAGTCCAATAGATCACTAATAGATCAGTCCAATAGATGTTGACACTACTGTATGATTGTATGGTTGTTTCCTAGTTTTAATCTGATGTTGTTTCTGAACTTCTCTTGAAGATCTTCTATTCTCTCATGTAGTCAGCGACCACTGGCCGGGACCGGGGCCAAGAGGCCAGACCAACCCCGCCCTCAGCGACACCAGCGTCCAGGAAGTCCTACAAGATGTTAGGGTCAGCGTACAGGAAGTTGGCCTGCTCCCCAGCACCAGCAGTGCTGCCACGCCCCCGGAACCAGATGCATGCGCAGGATTGGACAAGCATCAGATGCGTCATGTTTATATGCAGCAGGACAGCCAATCAGACTGCGAAGGAGCTGGGGGTGCTGGGATGCTGGATAAGACACAGACATTCTCCTTGCGGTCAGTGTCTCTTGTCGTATAGTTTTTGATTGTTTGATTGAGCCCAAAGTATTTCTTTGCAAAGTTTCTCTTCGTTCAATTCAAGTCAGTTCAATACACATGAATTTATCCCCTCAAGAGCAATTACAAAAGACAAGTCAGTTAATTCCTTTGATGCAACCTGCCTCTAGCTCATAAAACATGGCTGAAATATTATGTAACAGGCCTATCCTTGATGCTGTTCATGTTCTCATGTTGCAGGGAGGGAACAAACATTGAGGTGCGTGTAGAGATCGAGGCCCATCCACGAGGCGCACGTCAGTCCAGTCTCAGTAGCATCCTGTCCAGTCGCAGCCTATCAGCTGAGTCCCTGGGTCGAGCACACACAGTAGGCCGCGCCCACTCGCAAGATCACCTGGGCCACGCCCACTCCCAGGAACATCTGTATGCCTCTGAACATGAAGAAGAGAGTGGAGAAAAGGAAAGTGGAGGAAGAGAGGGAGAATGCAGGGACCACCTGCATGTTTTTGAGACGGACAATGTCTGAGCTCCGCCTACTATTTAGGCCACATCCCGCTTCCACTACAGGCTCCTACCACCAACTGTCTTCCTGCTCCACCGTCTAAGAGTCGGGGAAATGGAGAGAGAGAAAAGGAGAGCGACAGTGAGGAGGGAGAGATGGAAAATAGACTAAATAAACAGGGCCGCTTGCCAACACGGATGCATCAAAACGAACCAGAAATGACCGAAAGCATGTTGATCGACTAGTTTGGTGGGTGTTAGCCTCACTTTACTGTGTCCTTTCAGAAGAGACTGCCCCCCCCCCACCCTCCCCCCTTCCAATCTAACACTGGTCTATTTAAATTAAAATGATTACCAAGCCCCTTCTCTACCTACACCCGCGTACTTATACTGATCTAGAGCCGTTTGTATCAAGCATCTCAGAGTTGGAGTGCTGATCTCGGATCAGTTTTGCCCTTTTTCGATCACAATGAACATGATTATTAGACAGAGAATACCTGATCCTAGATCAGCACTCCTACACAGAGATACGTACAACGCCTAATGCCCCCCCCCCTTTCCATCTAAGATACATTTTAAGAGATCTAAAAGCATGTTTTGTTCTGTAGGGGTTAGCCACATGTAACATGCTGCTTCAACTCTCTTCCTGTCCGTCCCGTGTTGATGATGACATGCCATGGAACGTTGAGAGGCTACTGTGTAAAAGGGTCTAATGAAGGGGTGTGTGGGGGGGGGGAGTTTCAGCATTGTCAGATACCATGTAAACCTTACTTTGTGCAACGCGTTTTAACAGAGGAGATATGCTGGTCCAACTTTAAGGGACTTGTTGAAATGCAGTCGCCCTCAACTATGACTCGTTGGGGATCTCAGTGAATTTCATAGTAGACCACTTTGACCAAACTGGTTATCAAGCTGATGTCCCCTTGTATCACAACCTTTCATTGAGGAGGTTGGGGGGGGGGGGGGGGGGGGTGCTGCTGCTGCTGCTGCTGCTATCTGTTTTGGTCAAGGCATACATTATTTCTCTGCTGTGAATCTAAGCAATATTCAGGGACCAGGCTCTGTGAAGTTCAGAGCTAGACATATCCTACGGACTCTGGCTGTCTGCATCCCAAATGGCACCCTATTCCCTAATATAGTGCACTACTTTGAACCAGATCCCTATGGGCCCTGGTCAAATGGCACCCTATTCCCTAATATAGTGCACTACTTTGAACCAGATCCCTATGGGTCCTGGTCAAATGGCACCCTATTCCCTAATATAGTGCACTACTTTGAACCAGATCCCTATGGGCCCTGGTCAAATGGCACCCTATTCCCTACCCACTGGCCACAGACGTCAGTTCAACGTCGAGTTTTGATTTACATTTGGTTGAGTTTGTCAACTACCGTGAATTCAATGTGAAATTAGCAACAACAACAACAACAAAAATGTCACTGTTGTCATTGGGTTTCAGATTAAAAGTCTGGTGAAAAAAAATGACAGTTTTCCACATTGATTCAACGTCATCAAGTTGCATTTTTGGGTTGAAATGATGTGTCCACTGGGATCATAATTCACTACTTCTGACCAGGACCCATAGGGAATAGGGCCCATAGGGAATAGGGTGCCATTTGACCAGGGCCCATAGGGATCTGGTTCAAAGTAGTGCACTATATTAGGGAATAGGGTGTCATTTGGGAATGTACTCTCTTAACAGAGATCCATAATACAATATTTCACTAGCAGCAGTAGCAGCACAGCCCTCTAGCTAGAGCTTCGAACAGGGCTGGGTCACTCTGATATTCTGGCATGTCTGTCAAACCAGCATCTGATTTAGACCTGGGAAACCAGGTGTGTGTGTGTGTGTGTGTGTGATTAAGTGTCAGACAGGAGATAGAACAGCAGGCAACCAAGTTCCTGAGGAATAGAAATCTTGACCTTACCTGGCTAAGAACATCTGTCTTAAAGCTGCATGGTCCCGCTCCTCACTCACTGGCTGTCCAGGAGTTAGCCACAACACACACACACACACAGTCGCTATTGAACTGCAGTGGTGATGTTGTCGAAAAAACAGGAGACACAGGAACCACCACCAGACCCTCTTAGTCGATCACAGCACCCAGACCCCCCCTCAGTCGATCACAGCACACGGACCCCCTCAGTCAATCACAGCACCCAGACCCCCTCAGTCGATCACAGCACCCAGACCCCCTCAGTCGATCACAGCATCCAGACCCCCTCAGTCGATAACAGCACGCAAACCCCTCTGTCGATCACAGCACCCAGACCCTCTCAGTCGATCACAGCACCCAGACCCTCTCAGTCGATCACAGCACCCAGACCCTCTCAGTCGATCACAGCACCCAGACCCTCTCAGTCGATCACAGCACCCAGACCCTCTCAGTCGATCACAGCACCCAGACCCCCTCAGTCGATCACAGCACCCAGACCCTCTCAGTCGATCACAGCACCCAGACCCCCTCAGTCAATCACAGCACCCAGACCCCCTCAGTCGATCCCAGAGCAGCGGTGTTCTACAAGCAGCATGCTAACTCAGGCTATATCCATTCTAGATGATTATGATGATGAGAAAATATGAACTGAAATAATGAACAGAAAGATTCCTGAGTGTGAAATCCCTTGTGAAGAGGACCTCGGAGAGACAGACAGCCATGGGACTGGACATTGTATGCATTCAGAACCATGGGGATTGATACAGACATGGGGATTGATACAGATGTGGTATGCATTCACAGCCATGGGGATTGATAGACATGGGGATTGATACAGACGTGGTATGCATTCACAGCCATGGGGATTAATACAGACATGGGGATTGATACAGACATGGGGATTGATACAGATGTGGGGATTGATACAGACGTGGGGATTGATACAGACGTGGGGATTGATACAGACGTGGGGATTGATACAGACATGGGGATTGATACAGACATGGGGATTGATACAGACATGGGGATTGATCCAGATGTGGGGATTGATACAGACATGGGGATTGATCCAGATGTGGGGATTGATACAGACATGGGGATTGATACAGACATGGGGATTGATCCAGATGTGGGGATTGATACAGACGTGGTATGCATTGTAAATCTGATGAGGAATAAAACTTGAATAAATGTTTCACTATGAAGGACACAACTGAATGTCATCTCGTGTCTGTCCAATTTAAAAATGATCTTCAGCCTTGCATATGGCCCCCTATTCCCTATGGGCCCTGGTCAAATGGCACCCTATTCCCTATGGGCCCTAGTCAAATGGCACCCTATTCCCTATGGGCCCTGGTCAAATGGCACCCTATTCCCTATGGGCCCTGGTTAAATGGCACCCTATTCCTTATGGGTCCTGGTCAAATGGCACCCTATTCCCTATAGGTCCTGGTCGAATAGAGAATAGGGTGCCATTTGGGACACATCCCTTTACTACATAGTAAAGTGGGGAGATGAACAGGAGAAGTCAGGTTGTTGCACCTTTAACATTTGCCTGCGGACCGTCATTGAATGGAGTCTGTAGAGATGATGTAATGACTGCCCATATTCAACAGAGGGCGCTGGAACATAGGTGATATTGATCCTCAGAGCAGTGGTAGGCTACAGATTGAGGAATTGCATTATCTGCAGCTAAGGACAAATGTTGATTGGCTCCAGAAAACAATTTATTGATATTTTATACGGACTGTTTCCACAGGTTTTATGTCATTACTTTTCATTCGATATAATTTGATACAGATTCAAAAGTTCCAAAATGTTGTGTCCTGCTCAAGGTGTCCTGCTCAGGGTGTCCTGCTCAAGGTGTCCTGCTCAGGGGGCGGACTTAGTGATTTGGAGACGCCAGGCAGAGGCCAGTGTGATTTGTCAAACAAATCACTTTAAAAAAGTAGGTTACCTTCTAACAGTGCACTGTGCACCCGCCAACTTTCCTTCAATTGCAAGTGGATGAAACGATCTCACCGAAGAAAGCATCCAAGCGAGCGAAACAGCGCCCCTCAGTCTTACTATGTGTAGCGCATGTATCTGATGCTGTCTGGACAAAAGGAGTAATGACATGCTGTACTATTTTTAGCCAGACAGCATCAGATACATGCGCTACACAAGACATGTTGTTTGCCACCACGACGATGGCAGTATTATCAGCAGCAAATTTATTTTTACTAAATAAATGCGTTAACTTATGTAATGTTTCTGTTAAAATTAAATATTTGTTTATTTTCTCTGTCCCACTCTGAAAGCACCTCATTGCAGATTAATTTCACGAAAGTCGCATTTGCAATCATACGGTGCGAAACAATTCACTGGAACTCTGTCAGGGTGGAATAGTCCATCATTATGAATGGGTGATTGATGACACTTGTTTCTACTATTATGAGAAACACGTGGAATATTGATATGAAATATGTGTATGGAAAGAAATGATTGATCTATTTTGAATCATTATTTGGCTGTATGGATTCATTAACCTTTTTGGAGTCCTTTTTTTTGTCAACAATGTGGCCTTATTAACCTGGGCACAGTGGCCAGGAACCCCCCCCTCTGCTTCCAGCAGATTTAGCTGCTACTGGACCAACCTGCCTGCTGGACCAACCTGCTGAAGCAAGACAGAATGAGAGCGATGACCTGACAATGGTGGGACTCAAGTGGTGAAATTATATAAATAAAAAATACTAGTAAAAAATATATACAGTGGGGCAAAAAAAGTATTTAGTCAGCCACCAATTGTGCAAGTTCTCCCACTTAAAAAGATGAGAGAGGCCTGTAATTTTCATCATAGGTACACTTCAACTATGACAGACAAAATGAGAAAAAAAACATCCAGAAAATCACATTAGGATTTTAATGAATTTATTTGCAAATTAAGTATTTGGTCACCTACAAACAAGCAAGATTTCTGGCTCTCACAGACCTGTAATCTTTGTCCTCCACTCGTTACCTGTATTAATGGCACCTGTTTGAACTTGTTGTCAGTATAAAAGACACCTGTCCACAACCTTAAACAGTCACACTCCAAACTCCACTATGGCCAAGACCAAAGAGCTGTCAAAGGACACCAGAAACAAAATTGTAGACCTGCACCAGGCTGGGAAGACTGAATCTGCAATAGGTAAGCAGCTTGGTTTGAAGAAATCAACTGTGGGAGCAATTATTAGGAAATGGAAGACATACAAGACCACTGATAATCTCCCTCGATCTGGGGCTCAACGCAAGATCTCACCCCGTGGGGTCAAAATTATCACAAGAACAGTGAGCAAAAATCCCAGAACCACACGGGGGGACCTAGTGAATGACCTGCAGAGAGCTGGGACCAAAGTAACAAAGCCTACCATCAGTAACACACTACGCCGCCAGGGACTCAAATCCTGCAGTGCCAGACGTGTCCCCCTGCTTTAGCCAGTACATGTCCAGGCCCGTCTGAAGTTTTCTAGAGAGCATTTGGATGATCCAGAAGAAGATTGGGAGAATGTCATATGGTCAGATGAAACCAAAATATAACTTGTTGGTAAAAACTCAACTCGTCGTGTTTGGAGGACAAAGAATGCTGAGTTGCACCCAAAGAACAGCATACCTACTGTGAAGCATGGGGGTGGAAACATCATGCTTTGGGGCTGTTTTTCTGCAAAGGGACCAGGACAACTGATCCGTGTAAATGAAAGAATGAATGGGGCCATGTATCGTGAGATTTTGAGTGAAAACCTCCTTCCATCAGCAAGGGCATTGAAGATGAAACGTGGCTGGGTCTTTCAGCATGACAATGATCCCAAACACACCGCCCGGGCAACGAAGGAGTGGCTTCGTAAGAAGCATTTCAAGGTCCAACCCCAAAACATCACTGCTCTAGAGGAGATCTGCATGGAGGAATGGGCCAAAATACCAGCAACAGTGTGTGAAAACCTTGTGAAGACTTACAGAAAACGTTTGACCTCTGTCATTGCCAACAAAGGGTATTTAACAAAGTATTGAGATAAACTTTTGTTATTGACCAAATACTTATTTTCCACCATAATTTGCAAATAAATTCATTAAAAATCCTACAATGTGATTTTCTGGATTTTTTTTCTCATTTTGTCTGTCATAGTTGAAGTGTACCTATAACGAAAATTACAGGCCTCTCTCATCTTTTTAAGTGGGAGAAATTGCACAATTGGTGGCTGACTAAATACTTTTTTTGCCCCACTGTATGCCCAGCTCATGAGGCCCCTTGATGAAGTGCGGCCTGACGCAATTGCCTCTTCGTCCGTAATGGTAAGTCTGTCACTGGTCCTGCAGCTGGACGAACCCAAGTTAAATAGTCCGACTGGATTTATTATTTGACCCTCTTACAGAAATCGCCAGCTCGTAGTCCTTAAACCCGGAAATAAGTTAACCTCTGGTTCGTACAGCCATCCCTACGGGGAAAGTATAGGGTTTTGAGATAAATAACAAACGTGCTCTATGAGATATCAGTCAATGAACGTGACCTTTATGAAGTATGAAGCCTTCGTGTGTTTTGTGTTATTACATGAAATGCTTTTTAAAAAATGCTCAAAAAAGTGACATTAGCTGATAGAAATGATCTAGAACAAACCGTATAAAAGCCTTTGTTGACCACAGACCTTATTTTCAGAGTTTATCCAACAACCACTACAAAAACAAATGCCATTCATTTCCCAACAGGCTTTTGTCCAAGGAACCGTGGCGAGTTAGTGCCGACAAAAATATGACATTACTATTTCTCTCTATATCAGTAAAAAAAAAAAAAGTGCTTTACTTTCGTTCCCCTGTCCTCCCATGTCCTGATCTAGCCTACCTGCTAGCCTATCTGCTAGCTTACCTGCTAGTCTACCTGCTAGCCTACCTACTAGCCTACCTGCTAGTCTACCTGCTAGCCTACCTACTAGCCTACCTGCTAGTCTACCTGCTAGCCTACCTACTAGCCTACCTGCTAGCCTACCTGCTAGCCTACCTGCTAGTCTACCTGCTAGTCTACCTGCTAGTCTACCTACTAGCCTACCTACTAGCCTACCTGCTAGTCTACCTGCTAGTCTACCTGCTAGCCTATCTACTAGCCTACCTGCTAGTTTACCTGCTAGCCTACCTACTAGCCTACCTGCTAGTCTACCTGCTAGCCTACCTGCTAGTCTACCTGCTAGTCTACCTGCTAGTCTACCTGCTAGCCTACCTGCTAGTCTACCTGTTGTTCTGCCAGTTCCCCTTGCTTTTATTCATCCACAATAGTTAGCAGTTGTTCATTTATTAATTTAATTCTATCTAAAATGTATTTCCATCAACATACACATAATTGTAAATGGGTTTAGGCTACATTTTAAATGCACTAGAGAGAATACAAAACGTATAGAATTAATCTGCAAATGTACCACATTCAATAGAGTACCACAGTATGAGTCATAAGACCCATAAAACCTAGCGGTCAAACACGGAAACAGGTTCCAATAGTTTTTCAACAGTTCATTTTTCCCATAGGGGATTTGAGAAATACTTTAAAAAATGTCTGTTTCGTGTGGGCTTACCCCGGTGTGTTTTAATAACCGTGTACATCTCTCTGGGACAAGGTGACCGTTATCAATATATTCACCGTTATCAATATATTCACCTGTTTTTACCCCCCCCCCCCCGTCTTACATGCTAATTAGCTGCTAATGTAGCTATCATAAAGAACTACAAAATGCCATGATGATCTGGACTAGACTGACGAATCGAGGCAATTAACTATCTAGTGCTAGCTAAATATAGAAATGCATAAATTGGCTACATTTCTTTAAATGCACTATTCTGTGAACTGTCTTGTGTAAGTTTTAAATTGACACAATACCTGTTAGCAAAGGTGTCAGCTAGAGATGACGTGCAGGAGCTTGCAGGGATTTGTAGTTTTGCATGATGTCTATTTTGATGGTAATTAGCATTTTTTTAAATTCTGAGATTCAAATCAAATAGAGCCAAATATATTGTTAAAAGTCACCTTGTCCCAGAGAGATTTAAAAGGTTATTAAAACGTCATGTCAGAGTGAGCCTACACAGCCCTTATTTGAAGTGCCTCTAAAATTCTCTATGGGGAAAATTAATGGTAGAAAAACGTTTGGAACCATTTCCCTGTTTGACCTCTAGGTTTTATGGGTATTATGACACCTCCTCTGTGGGGCTCTATGCAAGACTCCTCCAAAAAATGGGTGTGGCGGAGGGCTAGACACACCTTAACTTCGTGCCCGCCCCCATGTTCGATTCGCCCCCAAAGCAGGCAGCACCGGAGAGCAACGGGTTAAAGGAGGCTGCGCTGCCCATCATTTCATCAGACCGAGACTCATGTTTCAGGGAACGAGAGTTTGAACTTGGTCCTATCGTCTGCCTGTTCGCTCGCTGCACCGCGCATCACTAGTAGTCGACTGTTGTAGCGTACGTAGGCTGGCTACTATCGTTTCTGTTTCTGAGCCAAAGCAAGCGGAGAAGGAAGGTATCCACCCTACCACTGAGACACATCTA
Organism: Oncorhynchus clarkii lewisi; assembly: GCF_045791955.1. Taxonomy (NCBI): domain Eukaryota; kingdom Metazoa; phylum Chordata; class Actinopteri; order Salmoniformes; family Salmonidae; genus Oncorhynchus; species Oncorhynchus clarkii. The sequence goes on from NC_092150.1 coordinate 90,184,923, forward strand.
AGCATGGATGCTCTGAAATCAGCTGGAAGAGCGATTATCAAGAGTCCCGGAGTTCCGCGGCACACATGGGGCACCTCCAAGCACGAAAGTAAGTCCATCGTCAAATTCACACCGGTAAAAGCCATATATCGATGCAAAGAAACTGAAAAATTAGGCGATAGCACAATGCAACGAGACTAGCTGTCACAAGCAAAGGAAAGCACTGACTGTCTATCGTGTTCTATTGTCACCACTCTTGTTGGTATAGAAACTAAATAACAGTAGATTCTGAGGTGGTGACATTTGTGTGTGATAGAAAACAATTGGTCGCAGTGTACCTTTTCTGAATTGCAATAGTGTAACGTTGTTTTTATTACCCGTTATCTATCAATAAAATATAGCCTTTTATTTCTCCCCACCCTACAATATGCATTTATTTTTGGTTATGTAAGTCTGCACACTCACGTGAGGAATCAATTATTTAAGCAGGTCAGCCTTTTCTAACTATGGTAAGTATCTTAATAACTAGACAATATATATTACTGTTGCTGTCTGAATTCATAAATATCAACAGACAAACTTCTATTTTTAGGATATCATTGACTCCTTGGTTTCATATCCTATAAGGCCTATAGCTATTCTTTGTTGTGTGAAATTCACAAGTGTTCACTGTCAAGTTAAATCCCAGTGGAACAATGCATTTCTCTTCCGCTTTACAATTCCCAGTGGGGTTAAAACTGTCTGTCAACTCGGTCCAGTCTGTAGAATACAGCAGGTTATAGAATGTACAATATCCTCTCTTGATGAGAAGAGAAAGGTCAGAGAGACAGGCCAGTAGGGGAAGAGAGAGAGGGAGAGACAGGCCAGTAGGGGAAGAGAGAGAGACAGGCCAGTAGGGGAAGAGAGAGGGAGAGACAGAGAGCGGGAGAGACAGAGGGAGGGAGACAGGCCAGTAGGGGAAGAGAGAGAGACAGAGGGAGAGAGAGACAGAGGGAGGGAGAAACAGACATTATCTACCTCACTTGCTTTGGCAATGTTAACACATGTTTCCCATGCCAATAAAGCCCCTTGAATTGAATTGAATTGAGAGGGAGACAGACAGACAGAGAGGGAGAGACAGACCGAGACAAAGAGAGAGAGAGACAGACCGAGCCATAGAGAGAGGGGCAGGGACAGACCGAGCCATAGAGACAGACCGAGACATAGAGTGAGAGGGACAGACAGACCAAGCCATAGAGAGAGAGGTAGAGACAGACCGAGCCATAGAGAGAGAGAGAGAGAGAGAGAGAGACAGACCGAGCCATAGAGAGAGAGAGAGAGAGAGAGAGACAGACCGAGCCATAGAGAGAGAGAGAGAGAGACAGACCGAGCCATAGAGAGAGAGAGAGAGAGACAGACCGAGCCATAGATAGAGAGAGAGAGAGAGAGACAGACCGAGCCATAGAGAGAGAGAGACAGACCGAGACATAGAGAGAGAGGGAGAGAGACCGAGCCATAGAGAGAGAGAGAGACCGAGCCATAGAGAGAGAGAGAGACAGACCGAGCCATAGAGAGAGAGAGAGACAGACTGAGCCATAGGGAGAGAGAGAGAGACAGACCGAGCCGTAGAGACAGACCGAGCCATAGAGAGAGACAGAGCCATAGAGAGAGACAGAGCCATAGAGAGAGATAGAGCCATAGAGAGAGACAGAGCCATAGAGAGAGACAGAGCCATAGAGAGAGACAGAGCCATAGAGAGAGACAGCCTTAGAGAGAGACAGAGCCATAGAGAGAGAGAGAGCCATAGAGCGAGAGCAATGTATGACCATATTAGAGAGACATATTTCCCTCAGATTACACAGATCCACAAAGAATTCGAAAACAAATCCAATTTTGATAAACTCCCATATCTACTGGGTGAAATTCCACAGTGTGCCATCACAGAGGCAAGATTTGTGACCTGTTGCCACGAGAAAAGGGCAACCAGTGAAGAACAAACACCATTGTAAATACAACCCATATTTATGCTGATTTATTTTATCCTGTGTCCTTTAACCATTTGTACATTGTTAAAACACTGTATATATATAATATGACATTTGTAATGTCTTTATTGTTTTGAAACTTCTGTATGTGTAATGTTTACTGTTAATTTTTATTGTTTATTTCACTTTATATATTATCTACCTCACTTGCTTTGGCAATGTTAACACGCTTCCCATGCCAATAAAGCCCTTGAATTGAATTGAATGGAGAGAGAGAGACAGAGAGAGAGAGACCGAGACAAAGAGAGAGAGAGACAGACCGAGCCGTAGAGAGAAAGTGAGAGAACCGAGACAGACCGAGACCGAGACAGAGACAGAGCCATAGAGAGAGACAGACCAAGCCAGAGAGAGAGAGACAGAGAGACAGAGACAGACCGAGCCATAGAGAGAAAGAGAGAGAAAAAGAGGCTGTGACTGACAGTTGGTCTCTGGCTCATGGCAATGCTTGCTGCTGTGCGCTGTCACTCTGAAGTGTGAAGTGTTAGGTTGAAGAGTCTCTCCCTGGGCGAGAAAACACTCCTTCCTCAAGCCTCCACAAAAGCTCAGGGGAAGACAAAAACATACAGTACCAGTCAAACGTTTGGACACATCTACTCCTTCAAGGGGTTTTCTTTATTTTATACTATTTTCTACATGGTAGAATAATAGTTAACACATATGGAGTCATGTAGTAACCAAAAAAATGTGTTATTAATATAAATATTTTATATTTGGGATTCTTCAAAGGAGCTACCCTTTGCCTTGATGACAGCTTTTGCACACTCTTGGCATTCTCTCAACCAGCTTCATGACGTAGTCACCTGGAATGCATTTCAATTAACAGGTGTGCCTTTTTAAAAGTTAATTTGTGGAATTTATTTTATTTTTAATTAGTTTGAGCCAATCAGTTGTGTTGTGACACGGTAGGGGGGGGGGGGGGGGGGGGGTCTACAGAAGATAGCCCTATTTGGTAAAAGACCAAGTCCATATTATGGCAAGAACAGCTCAAATAAGCAAAGAGAAATGACAGTCCATCATTACTTTAAGACATGTAGGTCAGTCAATTTTGGAAAATTTCAAGAACTCTAAAAGTTTCTTCAAGTGCAGTCACAAAAAACCATCAAGCGCTATGATGAAACTGGCTCTCTTGAGGACCGCCACAGGAAAGGAAGTGGAGCTACCTCTGCTTTAGAGGATAAGTTCATTAGAGTTAACTGCACCTCAGATTCAGCCCAAATAAATGCTTCACAGAGGTAAAGTAACAGACACATCTCAACTAGATGTCGACCGATCAATCAGGGTCTATTTCAAGTTTTCATAGCAATCGGTAATCGGCATTTTTTGGACGCCTATTATGGCCGATTACATTGCATTCAATGAGGAAACTGTGTGGCAGGCTGATCACCTGTTACGCGAGTGCAGCAAGGAGCCCAGGTAAGTTGCTAGCTAGCATTGATCGTTTTTTTATAAGATTTAATCTTCACACAATCACTAGTTAGCTACACATGGTTGATGATATTTCTAGGTTAACTAGCTTGTCCTATAATATAAAGAAAAATCCTTGAATGAGTAGGTGTTCTAAACCTTTTGACTGGTGCTGTGTACTCAGGCTGCATCCCACTTGTCAACCCTATTCCCTATATTAAAATACAAGTGTTCATTGTTCATTCAGTATTGTTGTAATTGTCATTGCGGCGGCAGCGTAGCCTAGTGGTTAGAGCGTTGGACTAGTAACCGGAAGGTTGCAAGATCGAATCCCTGAGATGACAAGGTAAAAATCTGTCGTTCTGAACAAGGCAGTTAACCCACTGTTCCTAGGCTGTCATTGAAAATAAGAATGTGTTCTTAACTGACCCTACAAATAAATATAGTGCGTAACCTTTGGGAATAGGGTGAAATTTGAGATGTAGACTTACATTTTTTATTTTTTTTATTTTTTTATTTCACCTTTATTTAACCAGGTAGGCTAGTTGAGAACACCTTTATTTAACCAGGTAGGCTAGTTGAGAACACCTTTATTTAACCAGGTAGGCTAGTTGAGAACACCTTTATTTAACCAGGTAGGCTAGTTGAGAACACCTTTATTTAACCAGGTAGGCTAGTTGAGAACACCTTTATTTAACCAGGTAGGCTAGTTGAGAACACCTTTATTTAACCAGGTAGGCTAGTTGAGAACACCTTTATTTAACCAGGTAGGCTAGTTGAGAACACCTTTATTTAACCAGGTAGACTAGTTGAGAACACCTTTATTTAACCAGGTAGGCTAGTTGAGAACACCTTTATTTAACCAGGTAGGCTAGTTGAGAACACCTTTATTTAACCAGGTAGGCCAGTTGAGAACACCTTTATTTAACCAGGTAGGCCAGTTGAGAACACCTTTATTTAACCAGGTAGGCTAGTTGAGAACACCTTTATTTAACCAGGTAGGCTAGTTGAGAACACCTTTATTTAACCAGGTAGGCTAGTTGAGAACACCTTTATTTAACCAGGTAGGCCAGTTGAGAACACCTTTATTTAACCAGGTAGGGTAGTTGAGAACACCTTTATTTAACCAGGTAGGGTAGTTGAGAACACCTTTATTTAACCAGGTAGGGTAGTTGAGAACACCTTTATTTAACCAGGTAGGCTAGTTGAGAACACCTTTATTTAAC
>NC_092150.1:90192872-90227872 GCF_045791955.1 Oncorhynchus clarkii lewisi
AAATAAACATGTCCTATCACAGCGACCATATTATTTATGGAGGGCCCAGTTGAAGGGCCCAGTTGGAGTGCCCGGTTGGAGTGCCCGGTTGGAGTGCCCGGTTGGAGTGCCCGGTTGGAAGACCCGGTTGGAAGACCCAGTTGGAGGGCCCAGTTGGAGAGCCCAGTTGATTCTGAGTTAAGGCATATAGTGTAAAGTCTATATGTGAAAACTATGTCTCAGATGCAGACTTTTCCATTTCCCAAACTCACTTGTGTGACCTTTAAACTTGCACTGCTTGAGTCTTGAAATCCACAAAGAAAGGAAAGGGGGGGGGGGGGGGGATAGCTAGTCAGTTGTAAAACTGAATGCCTTCAACTGAAATGTGTCTTCCTCATTTAACCCAACCCTTCTGAATCAGAGAGGTGCTGTGGGGGGGGGGGGGGGGGGGGGCTGCCTTAATCATCATCCACATCTTCGGCGCCCCAGGGGAACAGTGGGTTAACTGCCTTGCTCAGGGGGCCAGAACGGGATTCGATCCAGCAACCTTTCGGTTACTGGCCCAACACTCTATGTCCATTGGTATAGAGAGAGAGACTAGGGGAAATGTTATTTAGATAGGGAGAGAGTGGCACTAATCATTCTGCTGCCTGTGAGTCTGATGAATGACAGTACAGGAAGTGGGTGACACCAGACTGCTGTGCTCAGTCTCAGAGAGTAATAGTGAGGGGGATACGTTCCAAATGGAACCCTATTCCCTATGTAGTGCACTACTTTTGACCAAGGCCCATAGAAAATAGGGTGCCCATTGGGACACGTGAATAGTGAGGTAGTGCATCTCCTGATGAATGCTGACAGGAGTTTGGTTCCCTCCCAGCTGACCTCTGTTAAAACAGTCTTACACTAGTTATCATTGTATTATTCTTCCACTGTAATGACAGCAGGTCAGAGGTTAAGTATCCTGTTGAGGTATTTCATTATTTAAGTAGTCTGAGCTTTACTGTCATGGTTATATGTCCTATGACCTGTAATGTCATGGTGGTTATAACTCCTATAATCTGACATGTAATGTCATGGTGGTTATAACTCCTATAGTCTGACCTGTAATGTCATGGTGGTTATAACTCCTATAATCTGACATGTAATGTCATGGTGGTTATAACTCCTATAATCTGACCTGTAATGTCATGGTGGTTATAACTCCTATAATCTGACATGTAATGTTATGGTGGTTATAACTCCTATAGTCTGACCTGTAATGTCATAGTGGTTATAACTACTATAATCTGACCTGTAATGTCAGATTTACAGTTCGCACTGTAAACCTTCTAATAAAACAGATTAAGTCCCCCCTGCCCAGAAAGACCATCATGTAAACGCGCTGTAATCATCCTGTCCTGACACACTGATTCCAGACCTGCTCTCTTATTTATAGACATAGAGGTTATTTTTTTATTTATTTTGTTTAACCTTTTATTTAAACTAGGCAAGTCAGTTAAGAACAAATTCTTATTTTACAAAAGACGGCCTACCCCTGGCCAAACCCCGGACGACGCTGGGCCAATTGTGCGCCCCCCTATGAGACTCCCAATCACTACCGGTTGTGATTCAGCCTGGATTCAAACCAGGGACTGTAATGACGCCTCTTACACTGAGATGCAGTGTAAGGGAGAGAAAAGGCTCCGTTTTAATGTCAGCCCTTCGGCCAAGAAGAGAAAGCACAAAGCTCTTTCTGATGACTGTCATCTGTTGAGGTCAGGAAGATAGTCTGTGATTGGCTATGGGCAGGAGAGGACCACAGCACGTGGTCAGGAGAACGGTCCATCCCCTTGGATCTTGTCAGGGAGAATAGGAGCAAGGCGACCGTTAGAAGTTCCCAAAAGGTCAAACCTCACCAACTGCCACGGGGGACAGAGAGGACACTTCTTCTGGGGGTGCTCATCGCCATCTACAGGAGACACAGCCTTCAGCACAGCTCCAGAAGGAAGATAGAACAGACATGTATGGCTATAGGCAAAGAGTAGGCCTATGAACCGAGCAGATTGTCTTATTTTATTTAGTCACATTTTTGAGCCCAGCAGCCGCAGCTCAATTCTATCCCAGTTACTTCCAATCTTTATTACTGCACCATCGTCTCGACCAATACGAGGAGAGGAGAGATCTGATCTGAAATAATATTTGGACTCCGACGTCATTAACCGTCATTAGATCAGAATATAGGGAACTGGGGGTATAGGAAGTAGCAAGCTGCTATTAGATCAGAATAGAGGGAACTGGGGGTATAGGAAGTAGCAAGCTGCTATTAGATCAGAATATAGGGAACTGGGGGTATAGGAAGTAGCAAGCTGCTATTGGATCAGAATAGAGGGAACTGGGAGTATTATAGTGACAGGGAGATGAGTTAGTAATTAGAGAGACTGTTTCAGTCTGAAAGCTCTGTCTCTCCTCGGCTTCTACCCTCTTCTCCTCCAAGACCAATTATCCCCCTATTATCCCCCCCACGCCTCGTTAAGAGACAGGAAGCCATGACTCAGGGAAATGTCACGACGAGGAAGAGGAGACATTCTGGTGGATGGATGGAGCAAGGGATGATGTGGGTATAATGAGAAGGGGAGAGAGACGGAGAGAGACAGGGAGAGGAGAGAGACAGAGAGAGGAGAGGAGAGCGACAGGGAGAGGAGAGAGACGGGGAGAGGAGGGGGAGAGGAGAGAGACGGGGAGGAGAGAGACAGGGAGAGGAGAGAGAGAGAGAAGGAGAGAGACAGGGAGAGGAGAGAGAGAGAGAGAGAAGGAGAGAGACAGGGAGAGGAGAGAGAGGAGAGAGACAGAGAGAGGAGAGAGACAGGGAGAGGAGGTGTAGATAGGGAGAGGAGAGAGACAGGGAGAGGAGGGAGAGAGACAGGGAGAGGAGAGAGACAGGGAGAGGAGAGAGACAGGGAGAGGAGAGGGACAGGGAGAGGAGAGAGACAGGGAAAGGAGAGAGACCGGGAGAGGAGAGGAGAGAAGAGAGAGAGAAGGGGAGAGAAGGTGAGGGAGAGGAGAGGAGAGGAGAGGAGAGGAGAGGAGAGAGACACAAAGAGAGGGAGAGGAGAGAGATGAGGAGAGGAGAGGAGAGGTGGGGAGGGGAGGGGAGGGGATAGCGTGATGAGAGCTGCAAACGAACTACAGGCCATTGCAGTAGAATAGGATGAACATTGATACGACAGGAATAGTGAATATAGTATTGCCTCAGAAGCACTGTAATGTACGTTGGAAACACATGAACTAGTTATTTGAGGGGAATAAGGGATGTGAACTTTTCCTACTCATCTGGCCATGGCTTGATATTGAATGGTTCATCTGAATGTAGAAGTGATGTAGGTTTGTTTTAACCTGTCCAGTAACACCAGTAACTACAACAGGATGGTAGTCTGTTTAACCTGTCCAGTAACTACAACAGGATGGTAGTCTGTTTAACCTGTCCAGTAACTACAACAGGATGGTAGTCTGTTTAACCTGTCCAGTAACTACAACAGGATGATAGTCTGTTTAACCTGTCCAGTAACTACAACAGGATGGTAGTCTGTTTAACCTGTCCAGTAACACCAGTAACTACAACAGGATGGTAGTCTGCAGATCTATGCAGTGTATTGCCAGACCCCAGTCTGACGTGCTACTGATGTACGTCTATAGTTACCCATATATCTGATTGGTTATGACATACATTCACAGTATTGCACTGGCCATGTTCTGTTATAATCTCCACCCGGCACAGCCAGAAGAGGACTGGCCACCCCTCATAGCCTGGTTCCTCTCTAGGTTTCTTCCTAGGTTTTGGCCTTTCTAGGGAGTTTTTCCTAGCCACCGTGCTTCTACACCTGCATTGCTTGCTGTTTGGGGTTGTAGGCTGGGTTTCTGTACAGCACTTTGAGATATCAGCTGATGTACGAAGGGCTATATAAATACATTTGATTTGATTTGACTGTCCTCCTATTCCCCAGACGTGACCTGTCCTCCTATGGAACCACACATCACTGATTGAAACCAGGTTGGGACTCTGGCGATTTTTCCCAAATGGGATCCTATTCTCTATATAGTGCACTACTCTGACCCTATGTTCCCTGGGTAAAAGTAGGGAATAGGGTACCATTTGGGACTCACACCGGGACTCTGTGCTCATTTTTTTTTTTTTTTAAATTACAGCTTTTATATAGACTACTTTGTCGGCAGAGGAGATCGGAGTTGAGGTAACAAACAGGGGGGGGGGGGGGGGGGGGGGGGGGGAACAGAGGATCACTGTAACAGCTTAATTTTTCTGTGGCCTTTATACACTGTGATGACATTGTAAAAAACAGAGATAACCGTTATTGGGACTGGCATGCAGCTGTGTACAGAATGTTTACAGGACTCGTCTTAACTTGGATATCCCACATTCACATGAATAAATATCGTCTTCCATATTCCGTTGACAGACGGGAATCGTCTTGATGAAAGTTCCAGTATCGTGTACTATTTGCCTGGAGTCAGGATTCAGCCCTATAATAAGCCTGTGATGTGTACTTGACTAGGGAAAACATCAAACAGCATACCAATGCTCTGTGTGAAACCTCTCTCCAAGGATAGTCGTAATGAACTCCTATAGATTTATGTTTCCACTCAAAATTCAATAGTCGTCCAGCTTCAGACACCTGTCCCCAAATAGCACCCTATTACAGTGGGGCAAAAACGTATTTAGTCAGCCACCAATTGTGCAAGTTCTCCCACTTAAAAAGATGAGAGAGGCCTGTAATTTTCATCATAGGTACACTTCAACTATGACAGACAAAATGAGAAAAAAAATCCAGAAAATCACATTGTAGGATTTTTAATGAATTTATTTGCAAATTATGGTGGAAAATAAGTATTTGGTCAATAACAAAAGTTTATCTCAATACTTTGTTATATACTGGTTGACCTGGTTATGGGTTCGCTGTGTCTACTGTACCCTGGCCTGGTTGGCTGTGTCTACTGTACCCTGGCCTGGTTGGCTGTGTCTACTGTACCCTGGCCTGGTTGGCTGTGTCTGCTGTTGGCCTGGAACCTTGCAGTGCATCTGAACTCAATGACCTGGGACATGTGGTCCAAGCGGAGTTCGTGGTTCGATACAGACAGTGACTCTTTCTCAAATGATCGATTCCTTGCATCCTCTAGTTGCCTCCTTCTCTAAACCCATTGGAGAAGAACGTCTGAGCGGAGGGAACTTGAACCTTCTCCTCTAATACAGTTGAGAAGGAAGCGAGGAGATAGGACGTGAGGAAAGACAGTATCTCCTTTTAGTATCATTAAAATGACCAGAATATTAAAGCTGAACTCTGCAGCTTTTCTCTCCCCCTATGTTTATTTAATTCATTCAATTTAAACTATTGTCTCATCCGATAACTTGTTTTGCAATATTGAATATCTAATTTCCTCTTGACTTCTCCTGTGAGTGTTCTTCTGTGGGTGTTCTTCTGTGGGTGTTCTTCTGTGGGTGTTCTTCTGTGAGTGTTCTCCTGTGAGTGTTCTCCTGTGAGTGTTCTCCTGTGAGTGTTCTCCTGTGAGTGTTCTCCTGTGAGTGTTCTCTTGTGAGTGTTCTCTTGTGAGTGTTCTCATGTGAGTGTTCTCCTGTGAGTGTTCTCCTGTGAGTGTTCTCCTGTGAGTGTTCTTCTGTGAGTGTTCTTCTTTCTTGTAATCAGTCCTGTGCGGTGCCAGCCTCTTCTCTGAAGCAGTGAATGGGTTTTCTGCTCTCTCTCTCTCTGTGTGTGTGTGTGTGTGTGTGTGTGTGTGTGTGTGTGTGTGTGTGTGTGTGTGTGTGTGTGTGTGTGTGTGTGTGTGTGTGTGTGTGTGTGTGTGTGTGTGTGTGTGTGTGTGTGTGTGTGTGTGCGCACACAAATATGTATTTTAAAGCTCCCCTAGGCCTATAGGTTTATTAAAAAGTGCTTCACTTCATATTCTATTACGCCAGTCAGTCAGTCAGTCAGTCAGTCAGCCAGTCAGTCAGCCCTCACTTCATATTTTATTACCTTAGCCTGTCAGCCAGTCAGTCAGTCAGTCAGTCAGTCAGTCAGCGCTCACTTCATATTACTTTACCTTAGTCAGTCAGTCAGTCAGTCAGTCAGCCAGTCAGCCCTCACTTCATATTATTTTACCTTAGCCTGTCAGCCAGTCAGCCAGTCAGTCAGTCAGTCAGTCAGTCAGTCAGTCAGCCCTCACTTCATATTATTTTACCTTAGCCTGTCAGCCAGTCAGTCAGTCAGCGCTCACTTCATATTACTTTACCTTAGTCAGTCAGTCAGTCAGTCAGTCAGTCAGCCAGTCAGCCCTCACTTCATATTATTTTACCTTAGCCTGTCAGCCAGTCAGTCAGTCAGTCAGCGCTCACTTCATATTACTTTACCTTAGTCAGTCAGTCAGTCAGTCAGTCAGTCAGCCAGTCAGCCCTCACTTCATATTATTTTACCTTAGCCTGTCAGCCAGTCAGTCAGTCAGTCAGTCAGTCAGTCAGTCAGCGCTCACTTCATATTACTTTACCTTAGTCAGTCAGTCAGTCAGTCAGTCAGTCAGCCAGTCAGCCCTCACTTCATATTATTTTACCTTAGCCTGTCAGCCAGTCAGTCAGTCAGTCAGCCAGTCAGCCCTCACTTCATATTATTTTACCTTAGCCTGTCAGCCAGTCAGTCAGTCAGTCAGCGCTCACTTCATATTACTTTACCTTAGCCTGTCAGCCAGTCAGTCAGTCAGTCAGTCAGTCAGCCCTCACTTCATATTATTTTACCTTAGCCTGTCAGCCAGTCAGTCAGTCAGTCAGTCAGTCAGTCAGCGCTCACTTCATATTACTTTACCTTAGTCAGTCAGTCAGTCAGTCAGTCAGTCAGTCAGCCAGTCAGCCCTCACTTCATATTATTTTACCTTAGCCTGTCAGCCAGTCAGCCAGTCAGTCAGTCAGTCAGTCAGTCAGTCAGTCAGCCCTCACTTCATATTATTTTACCTTAGCCTGTCAGCCAGTCAGTCAGTCAGTCAGCGCTCACTTCATATTACTTTACCTTAGTCAGTCAGTCAGTCAGTCAGTCAGTCAGTCAGCCAGTCAGCCCTCACTTCATATTATTTTACCTTAGCCTGTCAGCCAGTCAGTCAGTCAGTCAGCGCTCACTTCATATTACTTTACCTTAGTCAGTCAGTCAGTCAGTCAGTCAGTCAGTCAGCCAGTCAGCCCTCACTTCATATTATTTTACCTTAGCCTGTCAGCCAGTCAGTCAGTCAGTCAGTCAGTCAGTCAGTCAGCGCTCACTTCATATTACTTTACCTTAGTCAGTCAGTCAGTCAGTCAGTCAGTCAGCCAGTCAGCCCTCACTTCATATTATTTTACCTTAGCCTGCCAGCCAGTCAGTCAGTCAGTCAGTCAGCCAGTCAGCCCTCACTTCATATTATTTTACCTTAGCCTGTCAGCCAGTCAGTCAGTCAGTCAGCGCTCACTTCATATTACTTTACCTTAGCCTGTCAGCCAGTCAGTCAGTCAGTCAGTCAGTCAGTCAGCCCTCACTTCATATTATTTTACCTTAGCCTGTCAGCCAGTCAGTCAGTCAGTCAGTCAGTCAGCCCTCACTTCATATTATTTTACCTTAGCCTGTCAGCCAGTCAGTCAGTCAGTCAGCGCTCACTTCATATTACTTTACCTTAGTCAGTCAGTCAGTCAGTCAGTCAGTCAGCCCTCACTTCATATTACTTTACCTTAGTCAGTCAGTCAGTCAGTCAGTCAGTCAGTCAGTCAGCCCTCACTTCATATTACTTTACCTTAGTCAGTCAGCCAGTCAGTCAGTCAGCCAGTCAGTCAGTCAGTCAGTCAGTCAGTCAGTCAGAGCTCACTTCATATTCTATTTCCTTAGTCAGTCAGTCAGCCAGTCAGCCAGTCAGTCAGAGCTCACTTCATATTCTATTAACTTAGCCAGTCAGTCAGCCAGTCAGCCAGCCAGCCAGTCAGTCAGAGCTCACTTCATATTCTATTTCCTTAGTCAGCTAGCCAGTCAGTCAGACCTCACTTCATATTCTATTAACTTAGCCAGTCAGTCAGCCGGTCAGCCAGTCAGTCAGTCAGCGCTCACTTCATATTCTATTACCTTAGCCAGCCAGCCTATCAGCCAGTCAGTCAGCCAGTCAGTCAGTCAGCCAGTCAGTCAGTGCTCACTTCATATTCTATTACCTTAGCCAGCCAGTCAGTAAGCCAGTCAGCCAGCCAATCAGTGTGCAGCAGAGTGTCTCTCCGCCACCATGTCTCCCAGGCCTGAGCTGTAGAGTGAATTATGCAGCAAGAGGAGAGACGCCCTGAATGGGGAAAGCCACACACACACACACACACACAGAGACACACACACACATACACACACACACACACAGAGACAGAGACACACACACACACAGACACACACACACACACACAGACACACACACACAGATACAGACACACACAGACACACACACACACGGATACAGACACACACACACACACACACACACACACACACACACACACAGAGACACACACACACACACACACACAGAGACACACACACAGAGACACACACACACACACACACACACACACACACAGAGTTTCCCCAGGTGTCCTGACATCATCCTCTTCTCTGTCTGATATCCATGACAGCTGCCTTTGTAATGTGATATGCTGTCGCTCCGCTGCTACACTGCCTTTGATGCTGTTCCTATTGTTATTCTGTGTGTGTATGTGGATGGGAGATTGTGAACAGGAGACAAGAAACGGTAGATGGGAGACGTGAAATGATAGACGGTAAACAGTAGAGCCTCAGAGCGAGAGAGAGAGTCAGAGAGAGAGAGTCAGAGCGTCAGAGCGAGAGAGAGAGTCAGAGAGAGAGTCAGAGCGAGAGAGAGAGTCAGAGCGTCAGAGCGAGAGAGAGAGAGTCAGAGAGTCAGAGCATCAGAGCGAGAGAGAGTCAGAGCGAGAGAGAGAGAGTCAGAGCATCAGAGCGAGAGAGAGCGTCAGAGCGAGAGAGAGAGTCGGAGCGTCAGAGCGAGAGAGAGAGTCAGAGCGTCCGAGAGAGAGAGTCAGAGCATCAGAGCGAGAGAGAGTCAGAGCGTCAGAGCGAGAGAGTCAGAGCGTCAGAGCGAGAGAGAGAGAGTCAGAGCGTCAGAGCGAGAGAGAGAGTCAGAGCGTCAGAGCGAGAGAGAGCGTCAGAGCGAGAGAGAGAGCGTCAGAGCGAGAGAGAGAGTCAGAGCGAGAGAGAGAGAGAGAGAGTCGGATAGAGAGAGACAGAAAGAGAGAGTCATAAACAGAAAGAGAGAGACAGAAACTGAGGACATACACAAGGCACCGATTGTACTCCTTATGAACTCAAACGGGAAATATATACAACAACAACAACAAACTTTTCCCCAATCACAGAGTTTCTAAACTCTGGTGTCCAAACACCCAGGGAGTCCGTCTGTCTGAGGACCAACTAGGGTCAAACGGCCTGAGAGCACAGCAGGAAAGGGTGTCCACAGCACTCAAGGGAGTGATTTGAAAAAGCTTCTTCTAATTACCCCAACGCACAAGTGGTTATCTCCCTGCTTCCACAAAAATACTTCCACCCTGCTGCCATACAGCGGGTAAACGCAAGTATTTCCCGTGACTTTGCATCAAAACCAAATGTCTACCTGGCCCACCAGTCCAACCTGGCCCACCAGTCCACCCTGGCCCACCACTCCACCCTGGCCCACCAGTCCACCCTGGCCCACCACTCCACCCTGGCCCACCACTCCACCCTGGCCCACCACTCCACCCTGGCCCACCACTCCACCCTGGTCCACCACTCCACCCTGGCCCACCACTCCACCCTGGCCCACCACTCCACCCTGGTCCACCACTCCACCCTGGACTTGAACAGCCTTTATGACCAGGTTCTCCTCTACAGCAGAGCACACCTTCACCTGGACCCTGAAGGACATCGCTCCCAACCCCAACACTTCACACAGGAGCAACAGATCAATAGACACCCCGCCCAGACCAGTGAGACACTCTCCCAGACCTGCGGGACCCCCCAGACCTACACATAGAGGACCCATGCCGAGAGTACCTACATCCAGACCACAACACCACCAGCCACATCCACACACCCAACCCAACCAATCAACACCCCCACTCGTACACTACCCCAAGCCAAGGGAATGTACCAGATGCTCAGCAGGCTCTGCTCACACTTACTGGGCTGAGGGCAAACCACACGACCAACAACATTGGACACTTTATGGAACACAAAGCCTTCACTATCTCATCCTGGAATATCCAAGGTCAGAGGTCATCTGCCTTTGGCCTAAAGAGCAGGAACCCAGACTTCATCAAAGAAATCGGAAATACAGACATTATCATCCTACAAGAAGCATGTTACAAAGGAGACGGACCCACTGGTTGCCCTCTAGGTTACAGAGAGCTGGTAGTCCCATCCACCACACTACCAGGTGGGTGGTATAGAGGAGACGGACCCACTGGTTGCCCTCTAGGTTACAGAGAGCTGGTAGTCCCATCCACCAAACTACCAGGAGTGATACATGGTATAGAGGAGATGGACCCACTGGTTGTCCTCTAGGTTACAGAGAGCTGGTAGTCCCATCCACCAAACTACCAGGTGTGAGACAGGGAAGAGACTTAGGGGGTATGCTAATTTGGTAGAGAGCAGACCTAACTCACTCTTTTAAATTAGTCAAAACAGGAACATTTTACATTTGGCTAGAAATTCAAGAGGAAATTATCTCAACAGAGAAAAGTAATCCTGTGTGCTACCTATATCCCCCAATAGAATCCCCATACTTTACTGAAGTCAGCTTCTCCATCCTAGAGGGGGAAATCAATAATTTCCAGACCCAGGGACATGTACTAGTCTGTGGCGACCTAATTGCCAGAACCCGGACAAGAACCTGACACCCTCAGCACACAGGGGGACAAGCACCTGCCTGACGGTGACAGCATTCCCTCCCCCATATGCCCCCCTAGGCACAACTACGACAACATCACCAACAAAAACAGATCACAACTCGTGCAGCTCTGTCTCACGCTGGGTATGTACATAGTCAACGGTAGGTACACCTGCAGCTCTGTCTCACACTGGGTATGTACATAGTCAACGGTAGGCTTCGAGGGGACTCCTATGGTAGGTATAGCTATAGCTCATCTCTTGGCAGTAGTACTGCAGACTACTTTATCACTGACCTCAACCTCTCAGAGCGTTCACAGTCAGCCCACTAACAACCCTATAAGATCACAGCAAAATCACAGTCTACTTGAACAGAGCAATACTCAATCATGAGTAATATTAAGAAATGCTACAGATGGAAGGAATGTAGTGTGGAAACCTACCAAAAAACTATTATTCAACAACAAATTCAATCCCGTCTAGACAACTTCCTGGACAAAACGTTCCACTCTAATAGTGAAGGTGTAAACTTGGCAGTAGAAAATCTTAACTGTATATTTGACCTCTCAGCTTCCCTATCAAATCTAAAAATCTCAAATAGAAAACCGAAGAAAATGTACAATGACAAATGGTTTGATGAAGAATGCAAAAACATAAGAAATAAATTGAGAAACCTGTCCAACCAAAAACATAGAGACAAAGAAAACCTGAGTCTACGCCTTCACTATGGTGAATCACTAAAACAATACAGAAATACACTACGGAAAAAGAAGGAACAGCATGTCAGAAATCAGCTCAATGTAATTGAAGAATCCATAGACTCTAACCACTTCTGGGAAAATTAGAAAACACAAATAATGATCTATCCAAAATGGAGATGTATGGGTAAACCACTCTATAACTAAGAATAAAGAGCAAAAACATATACATGATCAAATACAGATCTTAGAATCAACTATTAAAGACTACCAGAACCCACTGGATTCTCCAATTACATTGAATGAGCTACAGGACAAAATAAAAACCCTCCAACCCAAAAAGGCCTGTGGTGTTGATGGTATCCTTAATGAAATGATAACATGTACAGACAACAAATTCCAATTGGCAATACTAAAACTCTTTAACATCATCCTTAGCTCTGGCAACTTCCCGAATATTTGGAACCAATGACTGATCACCCCAATCCACAAAAGTGGAGACAAATTTGACCCCAATAACTACCGTGGGATATGCGTCAACAGCAACCTTGGGAAAAACCTCTGCATTATCATTAACAGCAGACTCGTACATTTCCTCAGTGAAAACAATGTGCTGAGCAAATGTTAAATTGGCTTTTTACCAAATTATTGTACGACAGACCATGTATTCACCCTGCACACCCTAATTAACAAACAAACCAAAACAACGGCAAATTGATGGAAAGTGGTGTTGGGGGAAAAACATACGACATTATAAAATCCATGAACACAACAAGTGTGAGGTTAAAATTGGCAAGAAACACATTTCTTCACACTGGGTTGTGGGGTGAGACAGGGATGAATGCTTACGAGCCTGCTGGTGCCTACCATCGCTCAGTCAGACTGCTCTATCAAATCATAGGCTTAGTTATAATATAATAACACACAGAAATACGAGCCTTAGGTCATTAATATGGTCGAATCCGGAAACGATCATCTCGAAAGCAAGACTTTTATTCTTTCAGTGAAATACGGAACCGTTCTGTATTTTATCTAACGGGTGGCATCCATCAGTCTAAATATTCCTGTTACATTGCACAACCTTCAATGTTATGTCATAATTACGTAACATTCTGGCAAATTAGGCGTTTTAACTGTTGCATATACACTGACTCTGCGTGCAATGAACGCAAGAGAAGTGACACAATTTCACCTGGTTAATATTGCCTGCTAACCTGGATTTCTTTTAGCTAAATATTCAGGTTTAAAAATATATACTTAAAAAAATATTGATTTTAAGAAAGACGATGTTTATGGTTAGGTACACATTGGAGCAATGATACGCACCGCATCGATTATATCTAGCAGGACACGCTAGTTAACTACACATGGTTGATGATATTACTAGTTTAACTAGTGATTATGATTGATTGATTGTTTTTTACAAGATAAGTTTAATGCTAGCTAGCAACTTACGTTGGCTTACTGCATTCGCGTAACAGGCAGGCTCCTCGTGGAGTGCAATATAATCAGGTGGTTAGAGCTTTGGACTAGTTAACTGTAAGGTTGCAAGATTGGATCCCCCGAGCTGACAAGGTGAAAATCTGTCGTTCTGCCCCTGAACGAGGCAGTTAACCCACCGTTCCTAGGCTGTCATTGAAAATAAGAGCGTGTTCTTTAACTGACTTGCCTCGTTAAATAAAGGTGAAATAAAGGTGTAAAAAATATTTTAAAAACGTCCAAAAATACAGATTTCCGATTGTTATGAAAACTTGAAATCGGCCCTAATTAATCGGTCAACCTCTAGAAAATATCGAATGTCACTTCAGAGATCCTATATCCTACCTAGTTACCTCAGAGATCCTACAGTTGAGGTCGGAAGTTTACATACACCTTAGCCAAATACATTTAAACTCAGTTTTTCACAATTCCTGACATTTAATCCTAGTAACAATTACCTGTATTAGGTCAGTTAGGATCACCATTTTATTTTAAGAATGTGAAATGTCAGAATAATAGTAGAGAGAATGATTTATTTCAGCTTTTATTTCTTTCATCACATTCCCAGTTGGTCAGAAGTTTATATATACTCAATTAATATTTGGTAGCATTGCCTTTACATTTTTTAACTCAAATGTTTTGGGTAGGTTCCCACAATAAGTTGGGTGAATTTTGGCCCATTCCTCCTGACAGAGCTGGTGTAAATGAGTCGGGTTTGTAGGCCTCCTTGCTTGCACACGCTTTTTCAGTTCTGCCCACAAATGTTCTATAGGATTGAGGTCAGGGCTTTGTGATGGCCACTCCAATACCTTGACTTTGTTGTCCTTAACCGATTTTGCCACAACTTTGGAAGTATACTTTGGGTCATTGTCCATTTGGAAGACCCATTTGCGACCAAGCTTTAACTTCCTGACTGATGTCTTGAGATGTTGCTTCAATATATCAATATCATTTTCCTGCCTCATGATGCCATCTGTTTTGTGAAGTGCACCAGTCCCTCCTGCAGCAAAGCACCCCCACAACATGATGCTGCCACCCCCGTGCTTCACGGTTGTGATGGTAATCTTCGGGTTGCAAGCCTCCCCCTTTTCCTCCAAACATAACGATGGTCCTTATGGCCAAACAGTTATTTTTTTGTTTCATCAGACCAGAGGACATTTCTCCAAAAAGTATGTTCTTTCTCCACATGTGCAGTTGCAAACTGTAGTCTGGCTTTTTTATGGCGGTTTTGGAGCAGTGGCTTCTAACTTGCTGAGCGGCCTTTCAGGTTGTGTCGATATAGGACTCGATTTATTGTGTATATAGATACTTTTGTACTTGTTTCCTCCAGCATCTTTCCAAGGTCCTTTGCTGTTGTTCTGGGATTGATTTGCACTTTTCACACCAAAGTACGTTCATCTCTAGGAGACAGAACGCGTCTCCTTCCTGAGCTGTATGACGGCTGCGTGGCCCATGGTGTTCATACTTGTGTACTATTGTTTGTACAGGTGAACGTGGTACCTTCAGGCGTTTGGAAATTGCTCCCACGGATGAACCAGACTTGTGGAGTTCTACAATGTATTTTCTGAGGTCTTGGCTGATTTCTTTTGAGTTTCCCATGATGTCAAGCAAAGAGGCACTGAGATTGAAGGTAGGCCTTGAAATATATCCACAAGTCCACCTCCAATTGACTCAAATGATGTCAATTAGCCTATCAGAAGCTTCTAAAGCCATGACATAATTTTCTGTAATTTTCCAAGCTGTTTAAATGCACAGTTAATTTAGCGTATGTAAACTTCTGACCCACTGGAATTGTGATACAGTGAATTATAAGTGAAATAATCTGTCTGTAAACAATTGTTGGAAAAATTACTTGTGTCATGCACAAAGTAGACGTCCTAACTGACTTGCCAAAACAATAGTTTGTTAATTAACAAGAAACTTGTGGAGTGGTTGAAAACGAGTTTTAATGACTCCAAACTTAGTGTATGTAAACCTCCGACAGTACACATCCCATCTTTTTTCCACACCTAGGGGTGGTGGTGGGCGGCCACCCGAGAGTTATACAATATACATCATCGACATATGGTTCGTGCTCTGGGCTGACAGAATAACCGTTTCATAATTCATGAAGCCCATTTTCATGGAACATTTAGTTTGAGTGGAATCTCCATAGTTAATGTGCTTCAGCATTTAATATGCGCCAATAACCCATCCCTCAATAGCCCTGAGACGGTGGAAGAAGGATGTTTGTTTTATATTATTAGATATTATCTCATCTATGCATGAGGAAAGAGAGAAGGAGAGAGAGAACCAATTTGCAGGCGCGCATGTTCGCTATATTTAGACTTTTGGCAAATTAATATAAAAAATATTTAGTGATTAATTACTGTAATAATTAATTGGTCTGATATATCCTACCTAATTGAATCTAAGAGTGCACCATTAAGGGTTGGATATAGAGTTGAAGTCGGAAGTTTACCTTATCCAAGTACATTTAAACTCAGTTTTTTCACAACATTTAATCCTAGTAATAATTCCCGTGTTTTAGGTAAGTCATGTATTTTTGTAAACAGCAGCTGGTGCACGATGTCTAAGGAAGTCTCGAGCTACTGCTCGCCTGAGGTAGAGTTTCTCATGATAAGCTGTAGACCACATTACCTACCGAGAGAGTTTTAAAATATATTCTTTGTAGCTGTTTACGTACCACCACAGTCAGAGGCTGGCACTAAGACAGCATTGAATGAGCTGTATTCCGCCATAAGCAAACAAGAAAACACTCACCCAGAGGTGGCGCTCCTAGTAGCCGGGGACTTTAATGAAACTTAAATCAGTTTTACCTAATTTCTATCAACGTGTTAAATGTGCAACCAGAGGGAGAATAACTCTAGACCACCTACAGTATACTCCACACATAGAGATGCATACAAAGCTCTCCCTCGCCCTCCATTTGGCAAATCTGACCATAATTCTATCCTCCTGATTCCTGCTTACAACCAAAAAATTCAACCAGTGACAAGATCAAAGAAATTGTGGTCAGATGAAGCAGATGCTACAGGACTGTTTTGCTAGAACAGACTAAAATATGTTCCGGGATTCCTCCGATGGCATTGAGGAGTACACCACGTCTGTCATTGGCTTAATCAATAAGTGCATTGATGCAGTCGTCCCCACAGTGACCGTATGTACATAGCCCAACCAGAAGCCCTGAATTACAGGCAGCATCCACACTGAGCTGAAGGCTAGAGCTGCCGCTTTCAAGGAGCGGGACTCTAACCCGGAAGCTTATAAGAAATCCCGCTATGCCCTCCGACAAACCATCAAACAGGCAAAGCGTCAGTTCTGGACTAAGATCGAGTCGTACTACACCGGCTCTGACGCTCGTCGGATGTGGCAGGGCCTGCAAACCATTACAGACTACAAAGGGAAGCACAACCGACAGCTGCCCAGTGACACGAGCCTACAGGACGAGCTAAACTACTTCTATGCTCGCTTCGAGGCAAATAACACTGAAACATTCATGAGAGCACCAGCTGTACCGGAAGACTGTGTGATCACGCTCTCCGCAGCTGATGTGAGTAAATCAAATCAAATGTATTTACAAAGCCCTTCTTACATCATCTGATATCTCAAAGTGCTGTACAGAAACCCAGCCTAATACCCCAAACAGCAAGCAATGCAGGGGTAGAAGCACGTAAGTAAGTAGTAAGACCTTTAGACAGGTCAACATTCACAAGGCCGCAGGGCCAGACTGATTACCAGGACATGTACTGTGAGCATGCTCTGACCATTTTTTACAAATGAAATACTGAATTTTCTAAAAAAGCTAAAGGTAGTTAGCTAGTTTTCTAAAAAGCTAAAGGTAGCTAGCTAGTTGACTGCTGTGGCTAGCTAAACAGCTATCTAACTAGCTAGTTGACTGCTGTGGCTAGCTAGTTGACTGCTGTGGCTAGCTAAACAGCTACCTAGCTAGCTAGTTGACTGCTGTGGCTAGCTAGTTGACTGCTGTGGCTAGCTAGTTGACTGCTGTGGCTAGCTAAACAGCTACCTAGCTAGCTAGTTGACTGCTGTGGCTAGCTAGTTGACTGCTGTGGCTAGCCAAAAAATACACGTTTTGAAAGTTGGATCATCCTTTGGGGCTTTAAAAATGTTTCTTACACTATGCTTTTGAACATTCAAAGCAACTGGGACTCGTCCATGACAGGCATTGTTGTCAACTTAGCTTCCTACATAACTTGATTGATAGGAAGCACGAGCACCACCACCAATTAGCCTACACCACTGCGCACACATTACTCTCATTACTATGACAACTAGCGTAGCCTTGTCAGCAAATGACTGCTGTCTGAACACGCCACACAAATCCCATTTGGTCACTTGTAACTTGCTGTTTGGACAGTCAGTAGTCCAAAAAGGATTTGAAAAACAAAACTGATTTGAGCATTAACTTCTGCGATGTGAATAAATCTCTTAGAGACTTACAGTTGTAATTGCTGCCAAAGGTGCTTCTACAAAGTATTGACTAAGGAATGTCAACACTTATGTATATTTTAAATTTTTATATTTAATTTTCAATACATTTGCAACATTTTCTAAAAACATGTTTTGACTTTTGTCATTATGGGGTATTGTGTGTAGATGGGTGAGATTTTGGCGGGGATCCATTTTGAATTCAGGCTGCAACACAACAACATAATTTAAGGGGTATGAATACTTTCTGAAGGAACAGGATTATCTATTTTGAATGCAATTTGAATGGAGTTGATGGAGAGAAAGACTGCTCGCATGCGTACTGATTTAAAGCAACGATATTTGAGCTGTTTTTAAAATTCTGCAGCTGCAATTAAAAAAAAACTATTTACAATTAGAAAAGAAAGAAAGGTGACCCCCAAAAGCCAGATGGAGATTAAATTAGACCTCGCATTCAGTCCTTATATTACTGTAGGATAGGCTATGTTTCAGCAAATGGTAGTCCTACCCTGTTACCATGACGTGACGATACATGCAATGTGAACTGTGCTCCGTACTGAGATGTGCTGTCTGTGTTGATGATTTATCATGTAGATAGCAGAGAGAAGGCCTTAGAGGACATGTAGCTAACTACTATACATTTTAACATTTCCGCACATTTTTCACGTCAGTAATTGATTATAATTTAACAGTTTTTCTCTCAGTTATTTATTCCGGGGGGGGAAAGGAGTGGGTTTATGGGGGGAAATCTCGTTAACCCGGGTTCCCGATATTCAAACCTAAATTCAACCATATCAGGGACCCATGATGCAATTCCGTTACCATAATTCCGTTACCATAATTCCGTTACCATAATTCCGTTACCATAATTCCGTTACCATAATTCCGCTACCATAATTCCGCTACCATAATTCCGCTACCATAATTCCGCTACCATAATTCCGTTACCATAATTCCGTTACCATAATTCCGCTACCATAATTCCGTTACCATAATTCCGTTACCATAATTCCGTTACCATAATTCCGTTACCATAATTCCGCTACCATAATTCCGTTACCATAATTCCGTTACCATAATTCCGTTACCATAATTCCGTTACCATAATTCCGTTATTGTAGTTTAATAACCAAAATATATCTTTTTTAAACTCAAGGTGTCATGTCATAGCTGACACCCCAATCTTTCTGCAGACATCTTTGAATCTTATTTCAGAGCACATATTTAAGAGTTTGGGGAAAATGTGGTTGCATTAACAATTTAGGGAGATTTTTCTATAATTCTGTTAGCAAACTTTCCATCTGCACAGTTTTTCCAGTAAATGTGTTTTTGTGAAGTTTTCTGTGTAAATTGTTCAAGGGTAGTCCTTGTGCACTGAGTTGTACGGTTGTTTAAACTTTGAATTCAAAATTGTTTTTTTGTCTGGCATACAGTACATTTAAAAAAAAGTCAAGGAATAATTTGGTTACTGTAGAATTGCCCTTATTCTCTGCATTGTAGAAATATGGTCTCAATATGGCCCTTCTATCTCTGTCTTCCAGAACCTTCGTTTGAACCTGTCTCATTAGTGATTGGCTGGTCCCCCGTGGTGGGTTCTGGAGTGAGAGGGGTCAAGGCCCTCATTTGCATAATGAATGCAGCGAGAGCCAATTAGCTGACAGCTCTGTCAGCACGTCAGGAAAGGCTTTTGATCTATCTCACATCTTTCTTTTGTTTTATCATTAAATAAATAATTACAATCTTTCCATTTCTAAGAGATAGTTAGTTATTACGATCGTAATTATTATTCATCATATGATTTGTTTGCTGAATGAGGCCCTGAGGGATGGCCCACGTGAGTTTGAATTTACATTGACTTTCAATTTAATGTTTATATGTTCTGTTTTCTTTACGATCCGGGTCAAGCCTTGTTTAGCTGTCTTTAGTAAAGTCTTCTTTTGGCCACCAGCCTCCCTCAACAATGAGATTACAGACATGTTGACCCCAGCCTTCCCTCAACAATGAGATTACAGACATGTTGACCCCAGCCTTCCCTCCACAATGAGATTACAGACATGTTGACCCCAGCCTTCCCTCCACAATGAGATTACAGACATGTTGACCCCAGCCTTCCCTCCACAATGAGATTACAGACATGTTGACCCCAGCCTTCCCTCCACAATGAGATTACAGACATGTTGACCCCAGCCTTCCCTCCACAATGAGATTACAGACATGTTGACCCCAGCCTTCCCCCAACAATGAGATTACAGACATGATGACCCCAGCCTTCCCTCCACAATGAGATTACAGACATGTTGACCCCAGCCTTCCCTCTACAATGAGATTAAAGACATGTTGACCCCAGCCTTCCCTCCACAATGAGATTACAGACATGTTGACCCCAGCCTTCCCCCAACAATGAGATTACAGACATGATAAAAATAAGAGGCCAAACGTGGTCCTAGACCCAAATGGAACCCTCTTCCCTATACCTCACTACTTTTGACCAGAGCCTATGGGAACCATGAATTGTGTTCTGAAACCTTTAAAAGCTATTTGGTCACTTCAGTTGTCAACACATTAACCCCAAAAGGCTTCAGAACGACAGTGTCACAAATGGCACCCTATTCCCTATGTAGTGCACTACTTTTGACCAGAACCCTATGGCACCCTATTCCCTATGTAGTGGGCACTGAATTACTTAAGAGACTTCAAATAAGTATTTTTTATCTCCCCTTTTAAGTCAAAAGTCTATTCCACATCGTATTTTCTCTATTAGCTCAGTCATGCATAACGCTGACAACACACACACATGCACAAGTGCACACACACTGATTACTACTACTTTAATTAACACCAACAACAGGTAGGGCTTTAATTAACGTCAACAACAGGTAGGGCTTTAATTAACGTCAACAACAGGTAGGGCTTTAATTAACGTCAATAACATGTAGGGCTTTAATTAACGTCAATAACATTTAGGGCTTTAATTAATGTCAACAACAGGCAGGGCTTTAATTAACGTCAACAATAGGTAGGGCTTTAATTAACGTCAACAACAGGTAGGGCTTTAATTAACGTCAACAACAGGTAGGGCTTTAATTAACGTCAACAACAGGTAGGGCTTTAATTAACGTCAACAACAGGTAGGGCTTTAATTAACGTCAATAACATGTAGGGCTTTAATTAACGTCAATAACATTTAGGGCTTTAATTAATGTCAACAACAGGCAGGGCTTTAATTAACGTCAACAATAGGTAGGGCTTTAATTAACGTCAACAACAGGTAGGGCTTTAATTAACGTCAACAACAGGTAGGGCTTTAATTAACGTCTACAACAGGTAGGACTTTAATTAACGTCAATAACATTTAGGGATTTAATTAACGTCAACAACAGGTAGGGCTTTAATTAACATCAACAACAGGTAGGGCTTTAATTAACGTCTACAACAGGCAGACACACACACACACACACACAAACCAAACTAGCAGTAATAGGTTCCAAGTTCTGATACACTGGGTGTCTCTGTCCCAAAAAAACATTTTTGGTTTGGATTAGCCAACTACAATCTAATCGGTTCTCCTTCGGGGGTTTTTAGCTTCGCTGTGGGTGCGTATGCACGTGTCTGTGTGTGTGTTCCAGGGATTGCTCTGCGGGCTTCGAAAGCTAGGCGGTGTCTTCCATTTTGTTAGTTTAAGTCATGCCTCAACACAGCTGCCTCACAGCATTAGCAGAACGAGGGATATAAAGGAAGAGAGAAGAGAGAGATGAGATCTGGTGGAAGGAAGATGTAACAGAGACTAACAAAGACGAAAACTAGATGTGTGTGTCTGTGTCTGTGTCTGTGGGGTTATGAACATAATGTTTTAGTTTCTCCAGATGGTTCAGCATCCAGATTGTTTTTGTTAGATCGGAACAACTGATTGTTTTAATTGGATAGGAACAACTGATTGTTTTGTTAGATAGGAACAACTGATTGTTTTAATTGGATAGGAACAACTGATTGTTTTAATTAGATAGGAACAACTGATTGTTTTAATTAGATAGGAACAACTGATTGTTTTAATTGGATAGGAACAACTGATTGTTTTAATTGGATAGGAACAACCGATTGTTTTAATTGGATAGGAACAACTGATTGTTTTAATTGGATAGGAACAACTGATTGTTTTTGTTAGATAGGAACAACTGATTGTTTTAATTGGATAGGAACAACTGATTGTTTTAATTGGATAGGAACAACTGATTGTTTTAATTGGATAGGAACAACTGATTGTTTTAATTGGATAGGAACAACTGATTGTTTTAATTAGATAGGAACAACTGATTGTTTTAATTAGATAGGAACAACTGATTGTTTTAATTGGATAGGAACAACTGATTGTTTTAATTGGATAGGAACAACTGATTGTTTTAATTGGATAGGAACAACTGATTGTTTTTGTTAGATCGGAACAACTGATTGTTTTAATTGGATAGGAACAACTGATTGTTTTAATTGGATAGGAACAACTGATTGTTTTAATTGGATAGGAACAACTGATCGTTTTAATTGGATAGGAACAACTGATTGTTTTAATTAGATAGGAACAACTGATTGTTTTTGTTAGATCGGAACAACTGATTGTTTTAATTGGATAGGAACAACTGATTGTTTTAATTGGATAGGAACAACTGATTGTTTTAATTGGATAGGAACAACTGATTGTTTTTGTTAGATCGGAACAACTGATTGTTTTAATTGGATAGGAACAACTGATTGTTTTAATTGGATAGGAACAACTGATTGTTTTAATTGGATAGGAACAACTGATTGTTTTAATTGGATAGGAACAACTGATTGTTTTAATTAGATAGGAACAACTGATTGTTTTAATTAGATAGGAACAACTGATTGCTTTAATTAGATAGGAACAACTGAATGCTTTAATTAGATAGGAACAACTGATTGTTTTAATTAGATAGGAACAACTGATTGCTTTAATTAGATAGGAACAACTGATTGCTTTAATTAGATAGGAACAACTGATTGTTTTAATTATCAGCTCATTTATGCTATGGAGACCATGGTAACACTAACTCAAATCAAATTGTATTTGTCACATGCGCCGAATACAAGAGGTGTAGGTAGACCTTACAGTGAAATACTTACTTACAAGCCCTTAATACAACAGGTGTAGGTAGACCTTACCGTGAAATGCTTACTTTACAAGCCCTTAACCAACAATGCAGTTAAGATTTTTTTTGTAAAAAACTAAAGTAAACAAATGTAATAAAATCAAAAGTAACACAAGAAAATTACATAACAACAACGAGGCTATATACAGGGCGTACCCGTACCTAGTAAATGTGCGGGGGTACTGGGGGGAAGGGGAGGATAGAAGCTGTTAAGAAGCCTTTCGGACCTAGACTTGGCGCTCCCCTACCGCTTGTCTTGCGGTAGCAGAGAGAACAGTCTATGACTTGGGTAACTGGAGTTTTTTGACAATTTTTTGGGCCTTCCTCTGACACTGCCTGGTGTTTGGGGGTCCTGGATGGCAGGCAGCTTGGTCCCAGTGATTTACTGGGACGTACGCATTACCCTCTGTAGCGCCTTACGGTCAGATGCTGAGCAGTTGCCATACCAGGCGGTGATGCAACCGGTCAGGATGCTCTCGGGGGTGCAGCTGTAGAATTTGGCATGGGATCTGGGGACACGTGCCACATCTTGATGCGGAAAAGGTGTTGTTGTACCCTCTTCTCGACTGTCTTGTTGTGTTGGGACCATGCTAGTTTGTTGGTGATGTGGACACCAAGGAACTTGAAACTCTCAACCCGCTCCACTACACGGCCCCGTTAATGGGGCCTGTTCCGCCCCCCCTTTTCCTGTAGTCCACGATCAGTGTACACTTTACTCAGTTTACAGAAGGATTCATTTCCAGGACAATGATTCCTCAAACTGTCAATCATATCACAATTCTAAGAGGATAATGCAATACTGTAAAGTCTCATGCCTTGTGTCATCACATGCTGGCAGACGGGTCTTATTCTCTGATAACAGGCTGTTGTGTGTCACTTATGTAGGTGCTATATCTGTGTCCCAAATGGTACCCTATTCCCTACATAGTGCACTACTTTTGACCTGGGTCCTATGGGGCCCTGGTAAAAACTAGTGAGTAGGGTGCCACAGCTAGAGTCGCCAGTTAACTGTTATCTTGACACACACTCTCTCTCTGTTTATTTTGGCTCATATTTGAGAGACCGACAGACACACAGCCAAGGTGTCTGGTGATGTAATTTATTTGGCGCCTCCCCCTATGGTTGGATTGTTATTAGATAATGGCGACAGTAGCCTAGCAACCTCTACTGGTACCTTGACGCCTTATCTGCATCCCCTTGTTGTGGTGTATTGTTAGGAGAGTGGCTTGCAGCTGAGATGGAGAAAGGGTGAATGAAAGCCTCTTAAATAGTCAACCTTTCAGGTGCTGGCTGTGCCTCTCGAATGTTGTGTACTGCAGCTCTCTCTCTCTTTCTCTCTCTTTCTCTCTCTTTCTCTCTCTTTCTCTCTCTCTCTCTCTCTCTCTCTCTCAAAGGGAGAGGTACAAGCAGGTATAGAGAGAGTGAGTCATAGAGGGAGGACTCCGTTTACACTTCCGCCTCTAGGCAGAATCTGAAAACAAGTTATCTCCCTCCCTCCTTCCCCTCCTTCCCCTCCTCCCTCCTTCCCATCCTCCCTCCTTCCCCTCCTCCCTCCTCCCTCCTTCCCCTCCTCCCTCCTTCCCTCCTTCTCCTCCTCCCTCCCTCCTTCCCCTCCTCCCTCCTTCCCCTCCTCCCTCCTTCCCTCCTTCCCCTCCTCCCTCCTTGCCCTCCTCCCTCCTTCCCCTCCTCCCTCCTTCCCCTCCTCCCTCCTTCCCTCCCTCCATCCGTCCATGCTCTACTTTTCTGTCAAGGTGCTGTCCTAGATTCCCTCTTTCCTTATTTCCTATGTCTACAACAGACGGGTTTACGTAGAAAATAAAATCCATGGTATAGTGCTTAATTCCATATCCATGCAGTTGCAGTCAATCAAATGGATGTTGTTTAGTTGAATACCAGCTGGGACCATGTCAATGTGTTAAACCACCTGAGAAAACCATGCCCTACTTCTCTGTCTCAATCTCCCTCTCATTTCTCTCCCTGATGTATTTCTCTGTCTATCTGTATTTCTCCCTCTCTCTTTCTCTGTCTATCTGTATTTCTCACTCTCTCTTTCTCTGTCTATCTGTATTTCTCTCTTTCTCTGTCTATCTGTATTTCTCTCTTTCTCTGTCTATCTGTATTTCTCTCTGTCTATCTGTATTTCTCTCTGTCTCTGTCTATCTGTATTTCTCTCTCTCTATCTGTATTTCTCTCTCTCTGTCAATATGTATGTCTCCCTCTCTCCGTCTATCTGTATTTCTCTCAGTCTCTGACTATGTCTCTCTGTATTTCTCCCTCTCTGTATCGATCTCTGTATTTCTCTATATCCCCGTCTATATATCTGTCTATATATCTGTCTATATATCTGTCTATATATCTGTCTATACAGTGGGGAGAAGTATTTGATACACTGCCGGTATTGCAGGTTTTCCTACTTACAAAGCATGTAGAGGTCTGTAATTTTTTATCATAGGTACACTTCAACTGTGAGAGACAGAATCTAAAATCACATTGTATAATTTTTAACTAATTCATTAGCATTTTATTGATGCCCCCCCTCGTGGGGCATCAATGATCAAGGGGAAGGTGAGGGATCAGCCCAGAACTACATGGCAGGACCTGGTCAATGACCCGAAGAGAGCTGGGACCACAGTCTCAAAGAAAACCATTAGTAACACACTACGCCGTCATGGATTAAAATCCTGCAGCGCACGCAAGGTCCCCCTGCTCAAGCCAGCGCATGTCCAGGCCCGTCTGAAGTTTGCCAATGACCATCTGGATGATCCAGAGGAGGAATGGGAGAAGGTCATGTGGTCTGATGAGACAAAAACAGAGCATTTTGGTCTAAACTCCACTCGCCGTGTTTGGAGGAAGAAGAAGCATGAGTACAACCCCAAGAACACCATCCCAACCGTGAAGCATGGAGGTGGAAACATCATTCTTTGGGGATGCTATTCTGCAAAGGGGATAGGACGACTGCACCGATTTGAGGGGAGGATGGATGGGGCCATGTATCACGAGATCTTGGCCAACAACCTCCTTCCCTCAGTAAGAGCATTGAAGATGGGTCGTGGCTGAGTCTTCCAGCATGACAACAACCCGAAACACACATCCAGGGCAACTAAGGAGTGGCTCCGTGAGAAGCATCTCAAGGTCCTGGAGTGGCCTAGCCAGTCTCCAGACCTGAACCCAATAGAGAATCTTTGGAGGGAGCTGAAAGTCCGTATTGCCCAGGGACAGCCCTGAAACCTGAAGGATCTGGGGGAGGTCTGTATGGAGGAGTGGGCCAAAATCCCTGCTGCAGTGTGTGCAAACCTGGTCAAGAACTACAGGAAACGTATGATCTCTGTAATTGCAAACAAAGGTTTCTGTACCAAATATTAAGTTCTGCTTTTCTGATGTATCAAATACTTATTGCATGCAATAAAATGCAAATTAATTACTTAAAAGTCATACAATGTGATTTTCTGGATTTTTGTTTTAGATTCTGTCTCTCACAGTTGAAGTGTACCTATGATAAAAAATTACAGACCTCTACATGCTAAGTAAGAAAATCGGCAGTAAATCAAATACTTGTTCTCCCCACTGTATATCCGTCTATATATCCGTCTCCGTCTATATATCCATCTATATATCAGTCTATATATCTGTCTATATCTCTATATATACGTCTATATCTCTGTATATCCGTCTATATCTCTATATATCCATATATCCGTCTATATCTCTATATATCCGTCTATGTATCCGTCTATGTATCGTCTATATATCCGTCTATATTTCTATATATCCGTCTATATATCCATCTATATATCCGTCTATATCTCTATATATCCGTCTATATATCCGTCTATATCTCTATATATCCGTCTATATATCCGTCTATATATCTATATATCCGTCTATATATCCATCTATATATCCGTCTATATCTCTATATATCCGTCTATATATCCGTCTATATATCTATATATCCGTCTATATATCTATGTATCCTTCTATATCTCTATATATCCGTCTATATCTCTATATATCCGTCTATGTATCCGTCTATATCTCTATATATCCGTCTATATATCTATGTATCCTTCTATATCTCTATATATCTGTCTATATATCCGTCTATATCTCTATATATCCGTCTATATATCCATCTATATCTCTATATATCCGTCTATATATCCGTCTATATATCCGTCTATATCTCTATATATCCGTCTATATATCCGTCTATATATCCGTCTATATCTCTATATATCCATCTATGTATCTGTCTATATCTCTATATATCTATGTATCTGTCTATATCTCTATATATCCATCTATATATCTGTCTATATCTCTATATATCCGTCTATATATCCGTCTATATATCCGTCTATATCTCTATATATCCATCTATGTATCTGTCTATATCTCTATATATCCATCTATATATCTTTCTATATCTCTATATATCCGTCTATATCTCTATATATCCATCTATATCTCTATGTATCCGTCTATATATCAGTCTATATATACGTCTATATCTCTATATATCCATCTATATATCCTTCTATATCTTTATGTATCCGTCTATATATCCGTCTATATCTCTATATATCCGTCTATATATCCTTCAGCGTTAATGAAGACACAGCGTTAATGAAGACACAGGGTTAATGAAGACACAGGGTTAATGAAGACACAGGGTTAATGAAGACACAGGGTTAATGAAGACACAGGGTTAATGAAGACACAGGGTTAATGAAGACACAGGGTTATGAAGACACAGGGTTAATGAAGACACAGGGTTATGAAGACACAGCGTTAATGAAGACACAGGGTTAATGAAGACACAGGGTTATGAAGACACAGGGTTAATGAAGACACAGGGTTAATGAAGACACAGGGTTAATGAAGACACAGGGTTATGAAGACACAGCGTTAATGAAGACACAGGGTTAATGAAGACACAGGGTTATGAAGACACAGGGTTAATGAAGACACAGGGTTAATGAAGACACAGGGTTATGAAGACACAGGGTTAATGAAGACACAGGGTTAATGAAGACACAGGGTTATGAAGACACAGGGTTAATGAAGACACAGGGTTAATGAAGACACAGGGTTATGAAGACACAGGGTTAATGAAGACACAGGGTTATGAAGACACAGGGTTATGAAGACACAGGGTTAATGAAGACACAGGGTTAATGAAGACACAGGGTTATGAAGACACAGGGTTAATGAAGACACAGGGTTATGAAGACACAGCGTTAATGAAGACACAGGGTTAATGAAGACACAGGGTTATGAAGACACAGCGTTAATGAAGACACAGGGTTAATGAAGACACAGGGTTATGAAGACACAAGGTTAATGAAGACACAGGGTTAATGAAGACACAGGGTTAATGAAGACACAGGGTTAATGAAGACACAGGGTTATGAAGACACAGGGTTATGAAGACACAGGGTTAATGAAGACACAGGGTTAATGAAGACACAGGGTTATGAAGACACAGGGTTATGAAGACACAGGGTTAATGAAGACACAGGGTTATGAAGACACAGGGTTAATGAAGACACAGGGTTATGAAGACACAGCGTTAATGAAGACACAGGGTTAATGAAGACACAGGGTTATGAAGACACAGGGTTAATGAAGACACAGGGTTATGAAGACACAGGGTTAATGAAGACACAGGGTTAATGAAGACACAGGGTTAATGAAGACACAGGGTTATGAAGACACAGGGTTAATGAAGACACAGGGTTAATGAAGACACAGGGTTATGAAGACACAGGGTTAATGAAGACACAGGGTTAATGAAGACACAGGGTTAATGAAGACACAGGGTTATGAAGACACAGGGTTAATGAAGACACAGGGTTAATGAAGACACAGGGTTAATGAAGACACAGGGTTATGAAGACACAGGGTTAATGAAGACACAGGGTTATGAAGACACAGGGTTAATGAAGACACAGGGTTAATGAAGACACAGGGTTATGAAGACACAGGGTTAATGAAGACACAGGGTTAATGAAGACACAGGGTTATGAAGACACAGGGTTAATGAAGGCATAGACATCTTCAGTGTCGGTAGTGTAATTGGGCAACTTCCTGATCTCATAGTTTCACTTCGGAGTAACAGTAACATTACTTTACAGTAATTGAATGAACATGAACAATTCCTTGTGTTTACAGGGTTAATTCCTTGTGGTTACCGTGTTAATTCCTTGTGGTTACAGGGTTAATTCCTTGTGGTTACAGGGTTAATTCCTTGTGGTTACAGGGTTAATTCCTTGTGGTTACAGGGTTAATTCCTTGTGGTTACAGGGTTAATTCCTTGTGGTTACAGGGTTAATTCCTTGTGGTTACCGTGTTAATTCCTTGTGGTTACAGGGTTAATTCCTTGTGGTTACAGGGTTAATTCCTTGTGTTTACAGGGTTAATTCCTTGTGGTTACAGGGTTAATTCCTTGTGGTTACCGTGTTAATTCCTTGTGGTTACAGGGTTAATTCCTTGTGGTTACAGGGTTAATTCCTTGTGGTTACAGGGTTAATTCCTTGTGTTTACAGGGTTAATTCCTTGTGGTTACAGGGTTAATTCCTTGTGGTTACCGTGTTAATTCCTTGTGGTTACAGGGTTAATTCCTTGTGGTTACAGGGTTAATTCCTTGTGGTTACAGGGTTAATTCCTTGTGGTTACAGGGTTAATTCCTTGTGGTTACAGGGTTAATTCCTTGTGGTTACCGGGTTAATTCCTTGTGGTTACCGTGTTAATTCCTTGTGGTTACAGGGTTAATTCCTTGTGGTTACAGGGTTAATTCCTTGTGGTTACTGTGTTAATTCCTTGTGGTTACAGGGTTAATTCCTTGTGGTTACAGGGTTAATTCCTTGTGGTTACAGGGTTAATTCCTTGTGGTTACAGGGTTAATTCCTTGTGGTTACAGGGTTAATTCCTTGTGGTTACAGGGTTAATTCCTTGTGGTTACAGGGTTAATTCCTTGTGGTTACAGGGTTAATTCCTTGTGGTTACAGGGTTAATTCCTTGTGGTTACAGGGTTAATTCCTTGTGGTTACCGTGTTAATTCCTTGTGGTTACAGGGTTAATTCCTTGTGGTTACAGGGTTAATTCCTTGTGGTTACAGGGTTAATTCCTTGTGGTTACAGGGTTAATTCCTTGTGGTTACAGGGTTAATTCCTTGTGGTTACAGGGTTAATTCCTTGTGGTTACAGGGTAAAACAGAAACAACTCAAAGGGTTAATTTATGATCTGGGGAAGGCTTAAAACAAAATAATATAAAATTACGTTTTCATTAAGTATCATAAAGTACTCTCTCTGCTTGCTTAGAGAATTGTGAACTGCCGTGGTCTCAGCAGCACTCTGAGCCTGGTGTGTTCCAGTCCAGTCCAGTGCTGTGCTGTGAGCCTGGTGAGTTCCAGCCCAGTGCTGTGCTGTGAGCCTGGTGAGTTCCAGCCCAGTGCTGTGCTCTGAGCCTGGTGAGTTCCAGCCCAGTGCTGTGCTCTGAGCCTGGTGAGTTCCAGCCCAGTGCTGTGCTCTGAGCCTGGTGAGTTCCAGTCCAGTGCTGTGCTCTGAGCCTGGTGAGTTCCAGTCTAGTCCAGTGCTGTGCTCTGAGCCTGGTGAGTTCCAGCCCGGGGGGGGGGGCATTCTCTTGGCAACGCCGGCGAAGACATGTATCTTATATCATATAAAAGTCATATAAAGGCCTCAGGACCTTTTCAAATGTCCAAAATTGACATATCTTTCTTGTGACCAGCCTGACATGAAAGCAGATCACCCTGTTGCACACACACACACACACACACACACAGACATCACATTAGGCAATACTGTGAAATATACAGCACCCTCCTCTCTAAATCTCGGAATCCTCCCTGCTGACACACCACACACACACACACACACACACACACACACACACACACACACACGCACCAGTGACACAGATTCGCCACACACACATACATACCACACGCACAGTCTCACACACACACATATAGAATGCTATTCATTAACTACTGCTCAGCGTTCAACACCATAACGGAATGTGGATGTTTGGTTTGTTAAATGTAACGTCCATTTTATAGTTTACTTTCACACAGACCTAGCCACGCCCCCTGACACTCAAGGAGCGCATTAGTTGTTCCTGGACGACGAGACACTTGTGATCGGTCTGCATGGTCAATTCAGCACATGGAGAGACTTGTGATCAGTCTGCATGGTTAATGCAGCACATGGAGAGACTTGTGATCAGTCTGCATGGCCAATGCTGCACATAGGGAGACACTTGTGATCAGTCTGCATGGTCAATTCAGCACATGGGGAGACACTTGTGATCAGTCTGCATGGTCAATTCAGCACATGGGGAGACACTTGTGATCGGTCTGCATATAAACTGCATATAAACTGATAGTTTATATTTTCTTAGCCATGTGGTCCTAAATCTTGATAGCCACTAATACTAATGCAAATCGCTAATGCTAAAGGGAAACGTAATTATCTATACAGCCTGATGACAAAAGAGTTGGGTAACATCTCACAGAAAGAACTGGCAAATCTGCTGCAATCCATGAGGAGGAGATGCACTGCAGTACTTAATGCAGCTGGTGGCCACACCAGATACTGACTGTTACTTTTGATTTTGACCCCCCATTTGTTCAGGGACACATGATTCCATTTCTGTTAAGTCACATGTCTGTGGAACTTGTTCAGTTTATGCCTCAAGTTGTTGAATCTTGTTATGTTCATACAAATATTTACACATCTTAAAGTTTGCTGAAAATAAACGCAGTTGACCGTGAGAGGATGTTTCTTTTTTTTCTGATGTTTAGTTTCTACAGTACCAGTCAAAAGTTTGGACACACTTACTCATTCAATGGTTTTTCTTTATTTTTACTGTTTTCTATATAAGGGATTGGAAACTATGCAGACAATTACATTGATGGAAGCTACAGTGCCTTGCAAAAGGATTCGTCCCCCTTGGCGTTTTTCCTATTTTGTTGCATTACAGCCTGTAATTTAAATAGATTTTTATTTGGATTTCATGTAATGGACATACACAAAATTGTCCAATTTGGTGAAGTGAAATGAAAAAAATTACTTGTTGCAATTTATTTTTATTTTTTTAACATTTCAACGGAAAAGTGGTGCTTGCATATGTATTCACCCCCTTTGCTATGAAGCCCCTCCCCTTTGCTATGAAGCCCCTCCCCTTTGCTATGAAGCCCCTCCCCTTTGCTATGAAGCCCCTAAATAAGATCTGGAGCAACCAATTACCTCCAGAAGTCACAATATTAGTTAAATAAAGTCCACCTGTGTGCAATCTAAGTGTCACATGATCTGTCACATGATCTCAGTGTATATATATATATATATATATATATATATATATATATATATATATATATATATATATACACCTGTTCTGAAAGGCCCCTGAGTCTGCAACACCACCAAGCAAGTGGCACCATGAAGACCAAGGAGCTCTTCAAACAGGTCAGGGACAAAGTTGTTGAGAAGCACAGATCAGGGTTGGGTTATAAAAAACTGTTATTAAAAAAAAACATAAAATACTGTCAATTTGTTTAGAAATATCATGATATGATATTTATGCCATATCGCCCAGCCCTAACATACACACAGCACACACACCCAACACACAGACACCACACACACACACACACACACACCACACCACACACACACACACCACACACCCAACACACAGACACCACACACACACACACACACAAACCACACCACATACACACCACACAGACACCACACACCCAACACACAGACACCACACACACACACACAAACCACACCACATACACACCACACACACACACACACACACACACAAACCACACCACATACACACCACACAGACACCACATACACACCACAAACACACACACACACACACACCACATACACACCACACAGACACCACACACACACACACACACCACACACACACCACATACACACCACACAGACACCACACACACACACCACACACAAGACGACGAAACAGTTATGAAGTATTTAATAAGCGTCCCTCCCTCATATTGTTTGGGAGGTCAAATATATTTGAAAAGCCCCCTAGCTGAGATATAATATTCAGTAATATGGTTTAGAGGTGTGGGCTGAGGTACTGGGATGATGAAGGGAGGAAAGGATGGGGAGGTGTAGAAGAGAGAGACAGAGAGCGGTGTATATAAAGGGGGAGGGAGATGTTTTCAAAGGCCCAGAGAGAGGGAGGGAGGCGTTCTGTGTTCTCCTCCCAAACATCTAGTGTGGGTCTGTGCTGCTCTGTAACAGATGGCTCAGCCTGCATGGGGTGCTCCAATGGTACAGGACAGCAGCATGTTGGAACACTCTACTGTAATGTCTCTGCATTTCTCTCTCTTTCTCTCTCTCTCTCTCTCTCTCTCTCTCTCTCTCTCTCTCTCTCTCTCTCTCTCTCTCTCTCTCTCTCTCTCTCTCTCTCTCTCTCTCTCTCTCTCTCTCTCTCTCTCTCTCTCTCTCTCTCTCTCTCCCTCCCTCCCCTATCCGCCACATTCCATCATAGTTCAGTAGGTGAGAGAAAGTGTTTGGAAAGATCATCCCTTTTTGTATTATGTTTTCCATTTGCTCTCTGTTTGCCAGTTAGTGAGCTGGCTCATGACTAAGTGACATTTTAGATTTCATATGGTGCTATAGGTTCAGCTGATCTTGGGTTGGCAGGTTTGAGTCCTGTGGGCAGTCTACAGAGCTGGTGAACCCAGTTACAGGGGTCAGTCCGGTGTCCAGGTGCCACTGAGGGATATGTTAAGCTCTCTGTGTACCCAGCTTCACACCAACAACCCCCATTCACTCCCCACTGTGTACCCAGCTTCACACCAACAACCCCCATTCACTCCCCACTGTGCACCCAGCTTCACACCAACAACCCCCATTCACTCCCCACTGTGTACCCAGCTTCACACCAACAACCCCCATTCCCTCTCCACTGTGTACCCAGCTTCACACCAACAACCCCCATTCACTCCCCACTGTGTACCCAGCTTCACACCAACAACCCCAATTCACTCCCCACTGTGTACCCAGCTTCCCTCCACAGTCCCCTTGTCTACAGCATCTGTCTACTCCATCCCACCCTATCTACAGCATTTGTCTACTCCATCCCCACTCCACCCTATCTACAGTATCTGTCTACTCCATCCCCACTCCACCCTATCTACAGTATCTGTCTACTCTATCCCCACTCCACCCTATCTACAGTATCTGTCTACTCCATCCCCACTCCACCCTATCTACAGTATCTGTCTACTCCATCCCCACTTCAACCTATCTACAGTAGCTGTCTACTCCATCCCCACTTCAACCTATCTACAGTATCTGTCTACTCCATCCCCACTCCACCCTATCTACAGTATCTATCTACTCCATCCCCACTCCACCCTATCTACAGTATCTGTCTACTCCATCCCCACTCCACATTGTCTACAGCCTACAGTATCTGTCTACTCCATCCCCACTCCACCCTATCTACAGTATCTGTCTACTCCATCCCCACCCCCACCCTGTCTACAGTATCTGTCTACTCCATCCCCACTCCACCCTATCTATAGCATCTGTCTACTCCATCCCCACTCCACCCTATCTACAGTATCTGTCTACTCCATCCCCACCCCCACCCTGTCTACAGCCTACAGTATCTGTCTAGGGTGGGGTTCACAACCTGTTTCACTGGAAGAGACCTTTTGAGGGGAGCCGTGCAATACATATTTGCCCTTTTCAATACTGGCAGTATTGGATATTTAGCACCACGTCTAGCAGTCAGGTCAAATTACCACAAAATCTGACGTTGAGGTTCACAGTGGGGAGTGAATTCAGGGGCTGTCTGGTGAAGTTGCAGTGAGAATCGATTCTCCTGAACGTACAATAAATTATACAGGAGTGATGTTACTTTTTGATATCAAAACCTACCAAGGAAGAAAACCATTGTTCTCCAGTGTTTTCATTGAAATAACCACATCAAGCCCCGCGCGAGAAATGGAAAAAAATAAAACACACATACGGAAATATTAGAAGCAAACCGATGCATTTATTATCGCGCTCGAACTTTAAAAAAAGCAACGTGTCGTGTGTTTCTTCTTTGGCTGCTTTAGCTTCATTTATCATTAGTTAACATTCTACAAACATTCGCATTCTAGAGTTACAAAAGTGTATTTAGCTAGCAACGTCCATAGAAATTCACTATTACTTGTGCAAATCCTGTTAGTATTCTGGTAATAGACGCCTGATTCTATTTTGTGTGTTTTTTTGGCGTC
>NC_092150.1:90232872-90355383 GCF_045791955.1 Oncorhynchus clarkii lewisi
CTGTTAGTGTCTACAGGGAGGAGGCCTGTTAGTTCCATGATACTGTTAGTGTCTACAGGGAGGAGGCCTGTTAGCTCCATGCTACTGTTAGTGTCTACAGGGAGGAGGCCTGTTAGTGTCTACATGGAGGAGGCCTGTTAGTTCCATGATACTGTTAGTGTCTACATGGAGGAGGCCTGTTAGCTCCATGCTACTGTTAGTGTCTACAGGGAGGAGGCCTGTTAGCTCCATGCTACTGTTAGTGTCTACAGGGAGGAGGCCTGTTAGCTCCATGCTACTGTTAGTGTCTACAGGGAGGAGGCCTGTTAGCTCCATGCTACTGTTAGTGTCTACAGGGAGGAGGCCTGTTAGTTCCATGATACTGTTAGTGTCTACAGGGAGGAGGCCTGTTAGCTCCATGCTACTGTTAGTGTCTACAGGGAGAAGGCCTGTTAGCTCCATGCTACTGTTAGTGTCTACAGGGAGGAGGCCTGTTAGTTCCATGCTACTGTTAGTGTCTACAGGGAGAAGGCCTGTTAGCTCCATGCTACTGTTAGTGTCTACAGGGAGAAGGCCTGTTAGTTCCATGCTACTGTTAGTGTCTACAGGGAGAAGGCCTGTTAGCTCCATGCTACTGTTAGTGTCTACAGGGAGAAGGCCTGTTAGTTCCATGCTACTGTTAGTGTCTACAGGGAGAAGGCCTGTTAGCTCCATGCTACTGTTAGTGTCTACAGGGAGAAGGCCTGTTAGTTCCATGCTACTGTTAGTGTCTACAGGGAGGAGGCCTGTTAGTGTCTACAGGGAGGAGGCCTGTTAGCTCCATGCTACTGTTAGTGTCTACAGGGAGGAGGCCTGTTAGCTCCATGCTACTGTTAGTGTCTACATGGAGGAGGCCTGTTAGCTCCATGCTACTGTTAGTGTCTACATGGAGGAGGCCTGTTAGCTCCATGCTACTGTTAGTGTCTACATGGAGGAGGCCTGTTAGTTCCATGCTACTGTTAGTGTCTACAGGGAGGAGGCCTGTTAGCTCCATGCTACTGTTAGTGTCTACAGGGAGGAGGCCTGTTAGTTCCATGCTACTGTTAGTGTCTACAGGGAGGAGGCCTGTTAGTTCCATGCTACTGTTAGTGTCTACAGGGAGGAGGCCTGTTAGCTCCATGATACTGTTAGTGTCTACAGGGAGGAGGCCTGTTAGTGTCTACAGGGAGGAGGCCTGTTAGTGTCTACAGGGAGGAGGCCTGTTAGTGTCTACAGGGAGGAGGCCTGTTAGTGTCTGCAGGGAGGAAGCCTGTTAGCTCCATGCTACTGTTAGTGTCTACAGGGAGGAGGCCTGTTAGTGTCTACAGGGAGGAGGCCTGTTAGCTCCATGATACTGTTAGTGTCTACAGGGAGGAGGCCTGTTAGTGTCTACAGGGAGGAGGCCTGTTAGTGTCTACAGGGAGGAGGCCTGTTAGTGTCTACAGGGAGGAGGCCTGTTAGTGTCTGCAGGGAGGAAGCCTGTTAGCTCCATGCTACTGTTAGTGTCTACAGGGAGGAGGCCTGTTAGCTCCATGCTACTGTTAGTGTCTACAGGGAGGAGGCCTGTTAGCTCCATGCTACTGTTAGTGTCTACATGGAGGAGGCCTGTTAGTTCCATGCTACTGTTAATGTCTACAGGGAGGAGGCCTGTTAGCTCCATGCTACTGTTAGTGTCTACAGGGAGGAGGCCTGTTAGCTCCATGCTACTGTTAGTGTCTACAGGGAGGAGGCCTGTTAGCTCCATGCTACTGTTAGTGTCTACAGGGAGGAGGCCTGTTAGCTCCATGCTACTGTTAGTGTCTACAGGGAGGAGTCCTGTTAGCTCCATGCTACTGTTAGTGTCTACAGGGAGGAGGCCTGTTAGTGTCTACAGGGAGGAGGCCTGTTAGTGTCTACAGGGAGGAGGCCTGTTAGCTCCATGCTACTGTTAGTGTCTACAGGGAGAAGGCCTGTTAGCTCCATGCTACTGTTAGTGTCTACAGGGAGAAGGCCTGTTAGTTCCATGCTACTGTTAGTGTCTACAGGGAGAAGGCCTGTTAGCTCCATGCTACTGTTAGTGTCTACAGGGAGAAGGCCTGTTAGTTCCATGCTACTGTTAGTGTCTACAGGGAGAAGGCCTGTTAGCTCCATGCTACTGTTAGTGTCTACAGGGAGAAGGCCTGTTAGTTCCATGCTACTGTTAGTGTCTACAGGGAGAAGGCCTGTTAGCTCCATGCTACTGTTAGTGTCTACAGGGAGGAGGCCTGTTAGCTCCATGCTACTGTTAGTGTCTACAGGGAGGAGGCCTGTTAGCTCCATGCTACTGTTAGTGTCTACAGGGAGGAGGCCTGTTAGTTCCATGCTACTGTTAGTGTCTACAGGGAGAAGGCCTGTTAGCTCCATGCTACTGTTAGTGTCTACAGGGAGGAGGCCTGTTAGCTCCATGCTACTGTTAGTGTCTACAGGGAGGAGGCCTGTTAGCTCCATGCTACTGTTAGTGTCTACAGGGAGGAGGCCTGTTAGTTCCATGCTACTGTTAGTGTCTACAGGGAGGAGGCCTGTTAGCTCCATGCTACTGTTAGTGTCTACAGGGAGGAGGCCTGTTAGCTCCATGCTACTGTTAGTGTCTACAGAGAGGAGGCCTGTTAGCTCCATGCTACTGTTAGTGTCTACAGGGAGGAGGCCTGTTAGCTCCATGCTACTGTTAGTGTCTACAGGGAGGAGGCCTGTTAGTGTCTACAGGGAGGAGGCCTGTTAGCTCCATGCTACTGTTAGTGTCTACAGGGAGGAGGCCTGTTAGCTCCATGCTACTGTTAGTGTCTACATGGAGGAGGCCTGTTAGTGTCTATAGGGAGGAGGCCTGTTACTTCCATGCTACTGTTAGTGTCTACGGGGAGGAGGCCTGTTAGTGTCTACAGGGAGGAGGCCTGTTAGTGTCTACAGGGAGGAGGCCTGTTAGCTCCATGCTACTGTTATTGTCTACAGGGAGGAGGCCTGTTAGTGTCAACAGGGAGGAGGCCTGTTAGTTCCATGCTACTGTTAGTGTCTACAGGGAGGAGGCCTGTTAGTTCCATGCTACTGTTAGTGTCTACAGGGAGGAGGCCTGTTAGTTCCATGCTACTGTTAGTGTCTACAGGGAGGAGGCCTGTTAGTGTCTACAGGGAGGAGGCCTGTTAGTTCCATGCTACTGTTAGTGTCTACATGGAGGAGGGCTGTTAGTTCCATGATACTGTTAGTGTCTACAGGGAGGAGGCCTGTTAGTGTCTACAGGGAGGAGGCCTGTTAGTTCCATGCTACTGTTAGTGTCTACAGGGAGGAGGCCTGTTAGTTCCATGATACTGTTAGTGTCTACAGGGAGGAGGCCTGTTAGTGTCTACATGGAGGAGGCCTGTTAGTGTCTACATGGAGGAGGCCTGTTAGTGTCTATAGGGAGGAGGCCTGTTACTTCCATGCTACTGTTAGTGTCTACGGGGAGGAGGCCTGTTAGTGTCTACAGGGAGGAGGCCTGTTAGTGTCTACAGGGAGGAGGCCTGTTAGCTCCATGATACTGTTAGTGTCTCCAGGGAGGAGGCCTGTTAGCTCCATGATACTGTTAGTGTCTCCAGGGAGGAGGCCTGTTAGCTCCATGATACTGTTAGTGTCTCCAGGGAGGAGGCCTGTTAGTTCCATGATACTGTTAGTGTCTACAGGGAGGAGGCCTGTTAGTGTCTACATGGAGGAGGCCTGTTAGTGTCTACGGGGAGGAGGCCTGTTAGTTCCATGCTACTGTTAGTGTCTACAGGGAGGAGGCCTGTTAGTGTCTACAGGGAGGAGGCCTGTTAGTTCCATGCTACTGTTAGTGTCTACAGGGAGGAGGCCTGTTAGTTCCATGATACTGTTAGTGTCTACAGGGAGGAGTCCTGTTAGCTCCATGCTACTGTTAGTGTCTACAGGGAGGAGGCCTGTTAGTGTCTACAGGGAGGAGGCCTGTTAGTGTCTACAGGGAGGAGGCCTGTTAGCTCCATGCTACTGTTAGTGTCTACATGGAGGAGGCCTGTTATTTTCTACAGGGAGGAGGCCTGTTAGTGTCTACAGGGAGGAGGCCTGTTATTGTCTACAGGGAGGAGGCCTGTTAGTTTCATGCTACTGTTAGTGTCTACAGGGAGGAGGCCTGTTAGTTCCATGCTACTGTTAGTGTCTACAGGGAGGAGGCCTGTTAGTTCCATGATACTGTTAGTTTCTACAGGGAGGAGGCCTGTTAGCTCCATGCTACTGTTGTCTACAGAGAGGAGGCCTGTTAGTTCCATGATACTGTTATTGTCTACAGGGAGGAGGCCTGTTAGCTCCATGCTACTGTTAGTGTCTACAGAGAGGAGGCCTGTTAGTTCCATGCTACTGTTAGTGTCTACAGGGAGGA
This sequence comes from Oncorhynchus clarkii lewisi, assembly GCF_045791955.1. Taxonomy (NCBI): domain Eukaryota; kingdom Metazoa; phylum Chordata; class Actinopteri; order Salmoniformes; family Salmonidae; genus Oncorhynchus; species Oncorhynchus clarkii. Next base: position 90,237,245 of record NC_092150.1, read on the forward strand.
GGCCTGTTAGTGTCTACAGGGAGGAGGCCTGTTAGCTCCATGCTACTGTTAGTGTCTACAGGGAGGAGGCCTGTTAGTTCCATGATACTGTTAATGTCTCCAGGGAGGAGGCCTGTTAGCTCCATGCTACTGTTATTGTCTACAGGGAGGAGGCCTGTTAGTGTCTACAGGGAGGAGGCCTGTTAGTTCCATGCTACTGTTAATGTCTCCAGGGAGGAGGCCTGTTAGCTCCATGCTACTGTTATTGTCTACAGGGAGGAGGCCTGTTAGTGTCTACAGGGAGGAGGCCTGTTAGTTCCATGCTACTGTTAGTGTCTACAGGGAGGAGGCCTGTTAATGTCTAAAGAGAGGAGGCCTGTTAGCTCCATGCTACTGTTATTGTCTACAGGGAGGAGGCCTGTTAGTGTCAACAGGGAGGAGGCCTGTTAGTTCCATGCTACTGTTAGTGTCTACAGGGAGGAGGCCTGTTAGTTCCATGCTACTGTTATTGTCTACAGGGAGGAGGCCTGTTAGTTCCATGATACTGTTAGTGTCTACAGGGAGGAGGCCTGTTAGTGTCTACAGGGAGGAGGCCTGTTAGTGTCTACATGGAGGAGGCCTGTTAGTTCCATGCTACTGTTAGTGTCTACATGGAGGAGGCCTGTTAGTTCCATGCTACTGTTAGTGTCTACAGGGAGGAGGCCTGTTAGTTCCATGCTACTGTTAGTGTCTACAGGGAGGAGGCCTGTTAGTTCCATGATACTGTTATTGTCTACAGGGAGGAGGCCTGTTAGTTCCATGATACTGTTAGTGTCTACAGGGAGGAGGCCTGTTAGTTCCATGCTACTGTTAGTGTCTACATGGAGGAGGCCTGTTAGTTCCATGATACTGTTAGTGTCTACAGGGAGGAGGCCTTTTAGTTCCATGCTACTGTTAGTGTCTACAGGGAGGAGGCCTGTTAGTTCCATGATACTGTTAGTGTCTACAGGGAGGAGGCCTGTTAGTGTCTACAGGGAGGAGGCCTGTTAGTGTCTACAGTGAGGAGGCCTGTTAGTTCCATGCTACTGTTAGTGTCTACATGGAGGAGGCCTGTTAGTGTCTACATGGAGGAGGCCTGTTATTGTCTACAGGGAGGAGGCCTGTTAGTGTCTACAGGGAGGAGGCCTGTTAGTGTCTACAGGGAGGAGGCCTGTTAGTGTCTACAGGGAGGAGGCCTGTTAGTTCCATGCTACTGTTAGTGTCTACATGGAGGAGGCCTGTTATTGTCTACAGGGAGGAGGCCTGTTAGCTCCATGCTACTGTTAATTTCTACAGAGAGGAGGCCTGTTAGTTCCATGATACTGTTAGTGTCTACATGGAGGAGGCCTGTTAGCTCCATGCTACTGTTAGTGTCTACAGGGAGGAGGCCTGTTAGTGTCTACAGGGAGGAGGCCTGTTAGTTCCATGATACTGTTAGTGTCTACATGGAGGAGGCCTGTTAGTGTCTACAGGGAGGAGGCCTGTTAGTTCCATGATACTGTTAGTGTCTACATGGAGGAGGACTGTTAGTGTCTACAGGGAGGAGGCCTGTTAGTGTCTACAGGGAGTAGGCCTGTTAGTTCCATGCTACTGTTAGTGTCTACATGGAGGAGGCCTGTTAGTTCCATGCTACTGTTAATGTCTACAGAGAGGAGGTCTGTTAGTTCCATGCTACTGTTAATGTCTACAGAGAGGAGGCCTGTTAGCTCCATGCTACTGTTAGTGTCTACATGGAGGAGGCCTGTTAGTTCCATGCTACTGTTAATGTCTACAGAGAGGAGGTCTGTTAGTTCCATGATACTGTTAGTGTCTACAGGGAGGAGGCCTGTTAGCTCCATGCTACTGTTAATGTCTACAGAGAGGAGGCCTGTTAGTTCCATGATACTGTTAGTGTCTACATGGAGGAGGCCTGTTAGTGTCTACAGGTAGGAGGCCTGTTAGTGTCTACATGGAGGAGGCCTGTTAGCTCCATGCTACTGTTAGTGTCTACAGGGAGGAGGCCTGTTAGTGTCTACATGGAGGAGGCCTGTTAGTTCCATGCTACTGTTAGTGTCTACAGGGAGGAGGCCTGTTTGTTCCATGATACTGTTAATGTCTCCAGGGAGGAGGCCTGTTAGCTCCATGCTACTGTTATTGTCTACAGGGAGGAGGCCTGTTAGTGTCTACAGGGAGGAGGCCTGTTAGTTCCATGCTACTGTTAATGTCTCCAGGGAGGAGGCCTGTTAGCTCCATGCTACTGTTATTGTCTACAGGGAGGAGGCCTGTTAGTTCCATGATACTGTTAGTGTCTACAGGGAGGAGGCCTGTTAGTTCCATGATACTGTTAGTGTCTACAGGGAGGAGGCCTGTTAGCTCCATGCTACTGTTATTGTCTACAGGGAGGAGGCCTGTTAGTGTCTACAGGGAGGAGGCCTGTTAGCTCCATGCTACTGTTAGTGTCTACAGGGAGGAGGCCTGTTAGTTCCATGCTACTGTTAATGTCTCCAGGGAGGAGGCCTGTTAGTTCCATGATACTGTTAGTGTCTACAGGGAGGAGGCCTGTTAGTTCCATGCTACTGTTAGTGTCTACATGGAGGAGGCCTGTTAGTTCCATGATACTGTTAGTGTCTACAGGGAGGAGGCCTGTTTGTTCCATGATACTGTTAATGTCTCCAGGGAGGAGGCCTGTTAGCTCCATGCTACTGTTAGTGTCTACAGGGAGGAGGCCTGTTAGTTCCATGCTACTGTTAGTGTCTACATGGAGGAGGCCTGTTAGTTCCATGATACTGTTAGTGTCTACAGGGAGGAGGCCTGTTAGTGTCTACAGGGAGGAGGCCTGTTAGTTCCATGCTACTGTTAGTGTCTACATGGAGGAGGCCTGTTAGTTCCATGATACTGTTAGTGTCTACAGGGAGGAGGCCTGTTAGTGTCTACAGGGAGGAGGCCTGTTAGTTCCATGCTACTGTTAGTGTCTACAGGGAGGAGGCCTGTTAGTTCCATGATACTGTTAGTGTCTACAGGGAGGAGGCCTGTTAGTGTCTACATGGAGGAGGCCTGTTAGTGTCTACATGGAGGAGGCCTGTTAGTGTCTATAGGGAGGAGGCCTGTTACTTCCATGCTACTGTTAGTGTCTACGGGGAGGAGGCCTGTTAGTGTCTACAGGGAGGAGGCCTGTTAGTGTCTACAGGGAGGAGGCCTGTTAGCTCCATGATACTGTTAGTGTCTCCAGGGAGGAGGCCTGTTAGCTCCATGATACTGTTAGTGTCTCCAGGGAGGAGGCCTGTTAGCTCCATGATACTGTTAGTGTCTCCAGGGAGGAGGCCTGTTAGTTCCATGATACTGTTAGTGTCTACAGGGAGGAGGCCTGTTAGTGTCTACATGGAGGAGGCCTGTTAGTGTCTACGGGGAGGAGGCCTGTTAGTTCCATGCTACTGTTAGTGTCTACAGGGAGGAGGCCTGTTAGTGTCTACAGGGAGGAGGCCTGTTAGTTCCATGCTACTGTTAGTGTCTACAGGGAGGAGGCCTGTTAGTTCCATGATACTGTTAGTGTCTACAGGGAGGAGTCCTGTTAGCTCCATGCTACTGTTAGTGTCTACAGGGAGGAGGCCTGTTAGTGTCTACAGGGAGGAGGCCTGTTAGTGTCTACAGGGAGGAGGCCTGTTAGCTCCATGCTACTGTTAGTGTCTACATGGAGGAGGCCTGTTATTTTCTACAGGGAGGAGGCCTGTTAGTGTCTACAGGGAGGAGGCCTGTTATTGTCTACAGGGAGGAGGCCTGTTAGTTTCATGCTACTGTTAGTGTCTACAGGGAGGAGGCCTGTTAGTTCCATGCTATTGTTAGTGTCTACAGGGAGGAGGCCTGTTAGTTCCATGATACTGTTAGTGTCTACAGGGAGGAGGCCTGTTAGCTCCATGCTACTGTTGTCTACAGAGAGGAGGCCTGTTAGTTCCATGATACTGTTATTGTCTACAGGGAGGAGGCCTGTTAGCTCCATGCTACTGTTAGTGTGTACAGAGAGGAGGCCTGTTAGTTCCATGCTACTGTTAGTGTCTACAGGGAGGAGGCCTGTTAGTGTCTACAGGGAGGAGGCCTGTTAGCTCCATGCTACTGTTAGTGTCTACAGGGAGGAGGCCTGTTAGTTCCATGCTACTGTTAATGTCTCCAGGGAGGAGGCCTGTTAGCTCCATGCTACTGTTATTGTCTACAGGGAGGAGGCCTGTTAGTGTCTACAGGGAGGAGGCCTGTTAGTTCCATGCTACTGTTAGTGTCTACAGGGAGGAGGCCTGTTAATGTCTAAAGAGAGGAGGCCTGTTAGCTCCATGCTACTGTTATTGTCTACAGGGAGGAGGCCTGTTAGTGTCAACAGGGAGGAGGCCTGTTAGTTCCATGCTACTGTTAGTGTCTACAGGGAGGAGGCCTGTTAGTTCCATGCTACTGTTATTGTCTACATGGAGGAGGCCTGTTAGTTCCATGATACTGTTAGTGTCTACAGGGAGGAGGCCTGTTAGTGTCTACAGGGAGGAGGCCTGTTAGTGTCTACATGGAGGAGGCCTGTTAGTTCCATGCTACTGTTAGTGTCTACATGGAGGAGGCCTGTTAGTTCCATGCTACTGTTAGTGTCTACAGGGAGGAGGCCTGTTAGTTCCATGCTACTGTTAGTGTCTACAGGGAGGAGGCCTGTTAGTTCCATGATACTGTTATTGTCTACAGGGAGGAGGCCTGTTAGTTCCATGATACTGTTAGTGTCTACAGGGAGGAGGCCTGTTAGTTCCATGCTACTGTTAGTGTCTACATGGAGGAGGCCTGTTAGTTCCATGATACTGTTAGTGTCTACATGGAGGAGGCCTGTTAGTTCCATGCTACTGTTAGTGTCTACAGGGAGGAGGCCTGTTAGTTCCATGATACTGTTAGTGTCTACAGGGAGGAGGCCTGTTAGTGTCTACAGGGAGGAGGCCTGTTAGTGTCTACAGGGAGGAGGCCTGTTAGTTCCATGCTACTGTTAGTGTCTACATGGAGGAGGCCTGTTAGTGTCTACATGGAGGAGGCCTGTTATTGTCTACAGGGAGGAGGCCTGTTAGTGTCTACAGGGAGGAGGCCTGTTAGTGTCTACAGGGAGGAGGCCTGTTAGTGTCTACAGGGAGGAGGCCTGTTAGTTCCATGCTACTGTTAGTGTCTACATGGAGGAGGCCTGTTATTGTCTACAGGGAGGAGGCCTGTTAGCTCCATGCTACTGTTAATTTCTACAGAGAGGAGGCCTGTTAGTTCCATGATACTGTTAGTGTCTACATGGAGGAGGCCTGTTAGCTCCATGCTACTGTTAGTGTCTACAGGGAGGAGGCCTGTTAGTGTCTACAGGGAGGAGGCCTGTTAGTTCCATGATACTGTTAGTGTCTACATGGAGGAGGCCTGTTAGTGTCTACAGGGAGGAGGCCTGTTAGTTCCATGATACTGTTAGTGTCTACATGGAGGAGGACTGTTAGTGTCTACAGGGAGGAGGCCTGTTAGTGTCTACAGGGAGTAGGCCTGTTAGTTCCATGCTACTGTTAGTGTCTACATGGAGGAGGCCTGTTAGTTCCATGCTACTGTTAATGTCTACAGAGAGGAGGCCTGTTAGCTCCATGCTACTGTTAGTGTCTACATGGAGGAGGCCTGTTAGTTCCATGCTACTGTTAATGTCTACAGAGAGGAGGTCTGTTAGTTCCATGATACTGTTAGTGTCTACAGGGAGGAGGCCTGTTAGCTCCATGCTACTGTTAATGTCTACAGAGAGGAGGCCTGTTAGTTCCATGATACTGTTAGTGTCTACATGGAGGAGGCCTGTTAGTGTCTACAGGGAGGAGGCCTGTTAGTGTCTACATGGAGGAGGCCTGTTAGCTCCATGCTACTGTTAGTGTCTACAGGGAGGAGGCCTGTTAGTGTCTACAGGGAGGAGGCCTGTTAGTTCCATGATACTGTTAGTGTCTACATGGAGGAGGCCTGTTAGTTCCATGATACTGTTAGTGTCTACATGGAGGAGGCCTGTTAGTTCCATGCTACTGTTAGTGTCTACAGGGAGGAGGCCTGTTTGTTCCATGATACTGTTAATGTCTCCAGGGAGGAGGCCTGTTAGCTCCATGCTACTGTTATTGTCTACAGGGAGGAGGCCTGTTAGTGTCTACAGGGAGGAGGCCTGTTAGTTCCATGCTACTGTTAATGTCTCCAGGGAGGAGGCCTGTTAGCTCCATGCTACTGTTATTGTCTACAGGGAGGAGGCCTGTTAGTTCCATGATACTGTTAGTGTCTACAGGGAGGAGGCCTGTTAGTTCCATGATACTGTTAGTGTCTACAGGGAGGAGGCCTGTTAGCTCCATGCTACTGTTATTGTCTACAGGGAGGAGGCCTGTTAGTGTCTACAGGGAGGAGGCCTGTTAGCTCCATGCTACTGTTAGTGTCTACAGGGAGGAGGCCTGTTAGTTCCATGCTACTGTTAATGTCGCCAGGGAGGAGGCCTGTTTGCTCCATGCTACTGTTATTGTCTACAGGGAGGAGGCCTGTTAGTGTCTACAGGGAGGAGGCCTGTTAGCTCCATGCTACTGTTAGTGTCTACATGGAGGAGGCCTGTTAGTTCCATGCTACTGTTAGTGTCTACAGGGAGGAGGCCTGTTAGTTCCATGCTACTGTTAGTGTCTACAGGGAGGAGGCCTGTTAGTTCCATGATACTGTTAGTGTCTACATGGAGGAGGCCTGTTAGTGTCTACAGGGAGGAGGCCTGTTAGTTCCATGATACTGTTAGTGTCTACATGGAGGAGGACTGTTAGTGTCTACAGGGAGGAGGCCTGTTAGTGTCTACAGGGAGTAGGCCTGTTAGTTCCATGCTACTGTTAGTGTCTACATGGAGGAGGCCTGTTAGTTCCATGCTACTGTTAATGTCTACAGAGAGGAGGTCTGTTAGTTCCATGCTACTGTTAATGTCTACAGAGAGGAGGCCTGTTAGCTCCATGCTACTGTTAGTGTCTACATGGAGGAGGCCTGTTAGTTCCATGCTACTGTTAATGTCTACAGAGAGGAGGTCTGTTAGTTCCATGATACTGTTAGTGTCTACATGGAGGAGGCCTGTTAGTGTCTACAGGGAGGAGGCCTGTTAGTGTCTACATGGAGGAGGCCTGTTAGCTCCATGCTACTGTTAGTGTCTACAGGGAGGAGGCCTGTTAGTGTCTACATGGAGGAGGCCTGTTAGTTCCATGCTACTGTTAGTGTCTACAGGGAGGAGGCCTGTTTGTTCCATGATACTGTTAATGTCTCCAGGGAGGAGGCCTGTTAGCTCCATGCTACTGTTATTGTCTACAGGGAGGAGGCCTGTTAGTGTCTACAGGGAGGAGGCCTGTTAGTTCCATGCTACTGTTAATGTCTCCAGGGAGGAGGCCTGTTAGCTCCATGCTACTGTTATTGTCTACAGGGAGGAGGCCTGTTAGTTCCATGATACTGTTAGTGTCTACAGGGAGGAGGCCTGTTAGTTCCATGATACTGTTAGTGTCTACAGGGAGGAAGCCTGTTAGCTCCATGCTACTGTTATTGTCTACAGGGAGGAGGCCTGTTAGTGTCTACAGGGAGGAGGCCTGTTAGCTCCATGCTACTGTTAGTGTCTACAGGGAGGAGGCCTGTTAGTTCCATGCTACTGTTAATGTCGCCAGGGAGGAGGCCTGTTTGCTCCATGCTACTGTTATTGTCTACAGGGAGGAGGCCTGTTAGTGTCTACAGGGAGGAGGCCTGTTAGCTCCATGCTACTGTTAGTGTCTACATGGAGGAGGCCTGTTAGTTCCATGCTACTGTTAGTGTCTACAGGGAGGAGGCCTGTTAGTTCCATGCTACTGTTAGTGTCTACAGGGAGGAGGCCTGTTAGTTCCATGATACTGTTATTGTCTACAGGGAGGAGGCCTGTTAGTTCCATGATACTGTTAGTGTCTACAGGGAGGAGGCCTGTTAGTTCCATGCTACTGTTAGTGTCTACATGGAGGAGGCCTGTTAGTTCCATGATACTGTTAGTGTCTACAGGGAGGAGGCCTGTTAGTGTCTACAGGGAGGAGGCCTGTTAGTTCCATGATACTGTTAGTGTCTACAGGGAGGAGGCCTGTTAGTGTCTACAGGGAGGAGGCCTGTTAGTTCCATGCTACTGTTAGTGTCTACATGGAGGAGGCCTGTTAGTGTCTACATGGAGGGGGCCTGTTATTGTCTACAGGGAGGAGGCCTGTTAGTGTCTACAGGGAGGAGGCCTGTTAGTTCCATGCTACTGTTAGTGTCTACATGGAGGAGGCCTGTTATTGTCTACAGGGAGGAGGCCTGTTAGCTCCATGCTACTGTTAATGTCTACAGAGAGGAGGCCTGTTAGTTCCATGATACTGTTAGTGTCTACATGGAGGAGGCCTGTTAGCTCCATGCTACTGTTAGTGTTTACAGGGAGGAGGCCTGTTAGTGTCTACAGGGAGGAGGCCTGTTAGTTCCATGATACTGTTAGTGTCTACATGGAGGAGGCCTGTTAGTGTCTACAGGGAGGAGGCCTGTTAGTTCCATGATACTGTTAGTGTCTACATGGAGGAGGCCTGTTAGTGTCTACAGGGAGGAGGCCTGTTAGTGTCTACAGGGAGTAGGCCTGTTAGTTCCATGCTACTGTTAGTGTCTACAGGGAGGAGGCCTGTTAGTGTCTACAGGGAGTAGGCCTGTTAGTTCCATGCTACTGTTAATGTCTACAGAGAGGAGGTCTGTTAGTTCCATGCTACTGTTAATGTCTACAGAGAGGAGGCCTGTTAGGTCCATGCTACTGTTAGTGTCTACATGGAGGAGGCCTTTTAGTTCCATGCTACTGTTAATGTCTACAGAGAGGAGGTCTGTTAGTTCCATGATACTGTTAGTGTCTACAGGGAGGAGGCCTGTTAGCTCCATGCTACTGTTAATGTCTACAGAGAGGAGGCCTGTTAGTTCCATGATACTGTTAGTGTCTACATGGAGGAGGCCTGTTAGTGTCTACAGGGAGGAGGCCTGTTAGTGTCTACAGGGAGGAGACCTGTTAGTGTCTACAGAGAGGAGGCCTGTTAGTTCCATGATACTGTTAGTGTCTACATGGAGGAGGCCTGTTAGTGTCTACAGGGAGGAGGCCTGTTAGTGTCTACAGGGAGGAGGCCTGTTAGTGTCTACAGGGAGGAGGCCTGTTAGTGTCTACAGGGAGGAGGCCTGTTAGTGTCTACAGGGAGGAGGCCTGTTAGTGTCTACAGGGAGGAGGCCTGTTAGTGTCTACAGGGAGGAGGCCTGTTAGTGTCTACAGGGAGGAGGCCTGTTAGTGTCTACAGGGAGGAGGCCTGTTAGTGTCTACAGGGAGGAGACCTGTTAGTGTCTACATGGAGGAGGCCTGTTATTGTCTACAGAGAGGAGGCCTGTTAGTGTCTACAGAGAGGAGGCCTGTTAGTGTCTACAGGGAGGAGGCCTGTTAGTTCCATGCTACTGTTAGTGTCTACATGGAGGACGCCTGTTAGTGTCTGCAGGGAGGAAGCCTGTTAGCTCCATGCTACTGTTAGTGTCTACAGGGAGGAGGCCTGTTAGCTCCATGCTACTGTTAGTGTCTACAGGGAGGAGGCCTGTTAGCTCCATGCTACTGTTAGTGTCTACAGGGAGGAGGCCTGTTAGCTCCATGGTACTGTTAGTGTCTACAGGGAGGAGGCCTGTTAGCTCCATGCTACTGTTAGTGTCTACGGGGAGTAGGCCTGTTAGTGTCTACATGGAGGAGGCCTGTTAGTTCCATGATACTGTTAGTGTCTACAGGGAGGAGGCCTGTTAGTGTCTACATGGAGGAGGCCTGTTAGTGTCTACATGGAGGAGGCCTGTTAGTGTCTACATGGAGGAGGCCTGTTAGTGTCTACATGGAGGAGGCCTGTTAGTGTCTACAGGGAGGAGGCCTGTTAGTGTCTACAGGGAGGAGACCTGTTAGTGTCTACAGAGAGGAGGCCTGTTAGTTCCATGATACTGTTATTGTCTACATGGAGGAGGCCTGTTAGTGTCTACAGGGAGGAGGCCTGTTAGTGTCTACAGGGAGGAGGCCTGTTAGTGTCTACAGGGAGGAGGCCTGTTAGTGTCTACAGGGAGGAGGCCTGTTAGTGTCTACAGGGAGGAGGCCTGTTAGTGTCTACAGGGAGGAGGCCTGTTAGTGTCTACAGGGAGGAGGCCTGTTAGTGTCTACAGGGAGGAGGCCTGTTAGTGTCTACAGGGAGGAGGCCTGTTAGTGTCTACATGGAGGAGGCCTGTTATTGTCTACAGAGAGGAGGCCTGTTAGTGTCTACAGGGAGGAGGCCTGTTAGTTCCATGCTACTGTTAGTGTCTACATGGAGGAGGCCTGTTAGTGTCTACAGGGAGGAGGCCTGTTAGCTCCTTGCTACTGTTAGTGTCTACATGGAGGAGGCCTGTTAGTGTCTACAGGGAGGAGGCCTGTTAGCTCCATGCTACTGTTAGTGTCTACAGGGAGGAGGCCTGTTAGCTCCATGCTACTGTTAGTGTCTACAGTGAGGAGGCCTGTTAGCTCCATGCTACTGTTAGTGTCTACAGGGAGGAGGCCTGTTAGTGTCTACAGGGAGGAGGCCTGTTAGTGTCTACAGGGAGGAGGCCTGTTAGCTCCATGCTACTGTTAGTGTCTACAGGGAGGAGGCCTTTTGGCTCCATGCTACTGTTAGTGTCTACGGGGAGGAGGCCTGTTAGTGTCTACATGGAGGAGGCCTGTTAGTTCCATGATACTGTTAGTGTCTACAGGGAGGAGGCCTGTTAGTGTCTACATGGAGGAGGCCTGTTAGTGTCTACATGGAGGAGGCCTGTTAGTGTCTACAGGGAGGAGGCCTGTTAGTTCCATGCTACTGTGAGTGTCTACATGGAGGAGGCCTGTTAGTTCCATGCTACTGTTAGTGTCTACATGGAGGAGGCCTGTTAGTGTCTACAGGGAGGAGGCCTGTTAGTGTCTACATGGAGGAGGCCTGTTAGTGTCTACAGGGAGGAGGCCTGTTAGTTCCATGATACTGTTAGTGTCTACATGGAGGAGGCCTGTTAGTTCCATGATACTGTTAGTGTCTACAGAGAGGAGGCCTGTTAGTTCCATGCTACTGTTAGTGTCTACAGGGAGGAGGCCTGTTAGTTCCATGATACTGTTAGTGTCTATAGGGAGGAGGCCTGTTAGTTCCATGATACTGTTAGTGTCTACAGGGAGGAGGCCTGTTAGTTCCATGCTACTGTTAGTGTCTACATGGAGGAGGCCTGTTAGTGTCTACAGGGAGGAGGCCTGTTAGTTCCATGATACTGTTAGTGTCTACAGAGAGGAGGCCTGTTAGTTCCATGCTACTGTTAGTGTCTACAGGGAGGAGGCCTGTTAGTTCCATGATACTGTTAGTGTCTATAGGGAGGAGGCCTGTTAGTTCCATGATACTGTTAGTGTCTACAGGGAGGAGGCCTGTTAGTTCCATGCTACTGTTAGTGTCTACAGGGAGGAGGCCTGTTAGTGTCTACAGGGAGGAGGCCTGTTAGCTCCATGCTACTGTTAGTGTCTACAGGGAGGAGGCCTGTTAGTGTCTACATGGAGGAGGCCTGTTATTGTCTACAGGGAGGAGGCCTGTTAGTGTCTACAGGGAGGAGGCCTGTTAGCTCCATGCTACTGTTAGTGTCTACAGGGAGGAGGCCTGTTAGTGTCTACAGGGAGGAGGCCTGTTAGCTCCATGATACTGTTAGTGTCTACAGGGAGGAGGCCTGTTAGTGTCTACATGGAGGAGGCCTGTTAGTTCCATGATACTGTTAGTGTCTACAGGGAGGAAGCCTGTTAGTTCCATGCTACTGTTAGTGTCTACAGGGAGGAGGCCTGTTAGTTCCATGCTACTGTTAGTGTCTACATGGAGGAGGCCTGTTAGTGTCTACAGGGAGGAGGCCTGTTAGTTCCATGATACTGTTAGTGTCTACATGGAGGAGGCCTGTTAGTTCCATGCTACTGTTAGTGTCTACAGGGAGGAGGCCTGTTAGTTCCATGCTACTGTTAGTGTCTACATGGAGGAGGCCTGTTAGTTCCATGCTACTGTTAGTGTCTACATGGAGGAGGCCTGTTAGTGTCTACATGGAGGAGGCCTTTTAGTTCCATGCTACTGTTAGTGTCTACAGGGAGGAGGCCTGTTAGTGTCTACAGGGAGAAGGCCTGTTAGCTCCATGCTACTGTTAGTGTCTACATGGAGGAGGCCTGTTAGCTCCATGCTACTGTTAGTGTCTACAGGGAGGAGGCCTGTTAGTGTCTACATAGAGGAGGCCTGTTAATTCCATGCTACTGTTAGTGTCTACATGGAGGAGGCCTGTTAGTGTCTACAGGGAGGAGGCCTGTTAGTTCCATGCTACTGTTAGTGTCTACATGGAGGAGGCCTGTTAGCTCCATGCTACTGTTAGTGTCTACAGGGAGGAGGCCTGTTAGTGTCTACAGAGAGGAGGCCTGTTAGTTCCATGCTACTGTTAGTGTCTACATGGAGGAGGCCTGTTAGTTCCATGCTACTGTTAGTGTCTACAGAGAGGAGGCCTGTTAGTTCCATGATACTGTTAATGTCTCCAGGGAGGAGGCCTGTTAGTTCCATGCTACTGTTAGTGTCTACAGGGAGGAGGCCTGTTAGTGTCTACAGAGAGGAGGCCTGTTAGTTCCATGATACTGTTAGTGTCTACAGGGAGGAGGCCTTTTAGTGTCTACAGGGAGGAGGCCTGTTAGCTCCATGCTACTGTTAGTGTCTACAGGGAGGAGGCCTGTTAGTGTCTACAGGAAGGAGGCCTGTTAGTGTCTACAGGGAGGAGGCCTGTTAGTGTCTACAGGGAGGAGGCCTGTTAGTGTCTACAGGGAGGAGGCCTGTTAGTGTCTACAGGGAGGAGGCCTGTTAGTGTCTACAGGGAGGAGGCCTGTTAGTGTCTACAGGGAGGAGGCCTGTTAGTGTCTACAGGGAGGAGGCCTGTTAGTGTCTACACGGAGGAGGCCTGTTAGTGTCTACAGAGAGGAGGCCTGTTAGTGTCTACATGGAGGAGGCCTGTTAGCTCCATGCTACTGTTAGTGTCTACAGGGAGGAGGCCTGTTAGCTCCATGCTACTGTTGTCTACAGAGAGGAGGCCTGTTAGTTCCATGATACTGTTATTGTCTACAGGGAGGAGGCCTGTTAGCTCCATGCTACTGTTATTGTCTACAGGGGATGGAGGCCACACCTCTCTCTCCTCTCCTCCTCTTCCTCTCTCTCCTCTCCTCTCTTCCTCTCTTCCTTTCCTCCTCTCCTTCTGTCCTCTCCTGTCCTCTCCTCTTCCTCTCTCTCCTCTCCTCTCTTCCTCTCTTCCTTTCCTCCTCTCCTTCTGTCCTCTCCTGTCCTCTCCTCTTCCTCTCTCTCCTCTCCTCTCTTCCCCTCTCTTCCTTTCTTCCTCTTTTTTTCTCCTCTCCTAGCTACTCCCTATATAGTGCACTACTTTGGTAGCTACTCCCTATGTGGTGCACTAAATGTTTAGCGAAGTATATGGAATAGGATGTGATTGTGGACACAGCCAGATTATAATTCCTTCTTGTGTGTGTTTGCGTCATCCCAGGCCCGGGCAAGTGCTAAGAAGTTCCGTAAGGTGACCTTGACCATTTCTCCTAAAGGAATCATCATCACTGACACAGAGACACTGGACCTCATAGAGAACGTCTCCATATACAGGTAAACAATAAAACATCATTTTTATTTCATTTATTTTTTATTTCACCTTTATTTAACCAGGTAGGCAAGTTGGGAACAAGTTCTCATTTACAATTGCGACCTCTGGCCAAGATAAAGCATAGCAGTTCGACACATACAACGACACAGAGTTACACATGGAGTAAAACAAACATACAGTCAATAATGCAGTATAAACAAGTCTATATACGATGTGAGCAAATGAGGTGAGATAAGTGAGGTAAAGGCAAAAAAAGGCCATGCCGGCATCATAGAGAACGTCTCCATATACAGGTAAACAATACGACATCATAATGACATCATAGAGAACGTCTCCATATACAGGTAAACAATACGACATCATAATTACATCATAGAGAACGTCTCCATATACAGGTAAACAATGCGACATCATAATGACATCATAGAGAACGTCTCCATATACAGGTAAACAATACGACATCATAATGACATCATAGAGAACGTCTCCATATACAGGTAAACAATACGACATCATAATGACATCATAGAGAACGTCTCCATATACAGGTAAACAATACGACATCATAATGACATCATAGAGAACGTCTCCATATACAGGTAAACAATACGACATCATAATGACATCATAGAGAACGTCTCAGCCCAGTAGGGTCTCAGTTCTGTAGTGTCTCAGCTCAGTAGGGTCTCAGATCAGTAGGGTCTCAGCTCTGTAGGGTCTCAGCTCAGTAGGGTCTCAGCCACAGCGGGTCTCAGCTCAGTAGGGTCTCAGCCCAGTAGGGTCTCAGCTTAGAAGGGTCTCAGCCCAGTAGGGTCTCAGCCCAGTAGGGTCTCAGCTCAGTAGGGTCTCAGCTCTGTAGGGTATCAGCTCAGTAGGGTCTCAGCCACAGTGGGTCTCAGCCCAGTAGTGTCTCAGCTCAGTAGGGTTTCAGCCCAGTAGGGTCTCGGCATAGGTCAAACACCACAACAATAGATACTCACAGGATAACGGACAAAGTGAGATGTAGGCACAAAAACAAAAGAGAGATCTCCAGAGACAACTGATTGGGTTTCATTTAAACCAAGGGAAAGGGGATGTGATTTGGTAAGGGAAAAGGAGCAGGTGTGTCTTCAGATTAGCGACTGATTGGCGACTAATGAGTGGCACCTGTGACTAGGGCAGAAGGAGAGAAAACAAATACACACAGGACACCTGTATCCGTAACACTTGGTTTCATCAGACCAGAGAATCTTGTTTTTCATTTTCTGAAAGTCCTTTAACTCCAATAGGGCTGTCATGTGCCTTTTAGTGAGGAGTGGCTTCCGTCTGGCCACTCTACCATAAAGGCCAATTTTGGTAGAATGCTGCAGAGATGGTTGTCCTTCTGGAAGGTTCTCCCATCTCCACAGAGGAACTCTGGAGCTCTGTCAGAGTGACCATCGGGTTCTTGGTCACCTCCCTGACCAAGGCCCTTATCTCCCTATTGCTCAGTTTGGCCCGGCTGCCAGCTCTAGGAAGAATCTTGGTTGTTCTAAACCTCTTCCATTTAAGGATGATTGAGGCCACTGTGTTCTTGGTACCCTTCCCCAGATCTGTGCCTCGACACAATCCTGTCTCGGAGCTCTACGGACAATTCCTTTGACCTCATGGCTTGGTTTTTGCTCTGACATGCACTGTCAACTGTAGGACCTTATATAGACAGATGTGTGCCTTTCCAAATCATGTCCAATCAATTGAATTTACTACAGGTGGACTCCAATCAAGTTGTAGAAATATATCAAGGATGATCAATGGAAACAGGATGTACCTGAGATCAATGTCAAGTCTCATAGCAAAGGGTCTGAATACTTATGTAAATAAGTTCTGTTTTTTATTTGTAATAAACCCTATTCCTAACCCTAACCCTATCCGTAACCATAACCCTATCCCTATCTCTAACCCTATTCTTAAACCTCCGCCCTACGTGATTGTGTGTATGTGAGGATGAGGCTCCGCCCTACGTGATTGTGTGTATGTGAGGATGAGGCTCCCCCCTACGTGATGGTGTGTATATGTGTGTGTTTCAAGATTGAACCTCTACGGGATCGGTGTCGCTAAACCGGCACAGTTGTTGCTCAATATGCGATAATGTGACAAGAATGACGTTGTAAATAACAGCAAATTCCGGGACATAGACATGTCTTTATATGGGCAGAAAGCTTTACATTCTTGTCTTTATCCTACCCCCTCCTTTTTCGAACATTCTGTTAAAAATCGCGCAACATTTCAGCGTCCTGCTACTCATGCCAGGAATATAGTATATGCATATGATTAGTATGTGTGGATAGAAAACACTCTGAAGTTTCTAAAACTGGTTAAATCACGGCTGTGACTATAACAGAGCGTGTGTTTCATTGAAAAGCGCAAGAAAAACTGGTCACTGAAATCTGAAAAAAGTATCCATGCGCCCCTTTCATGGATTATTTAAAGGAAACCAAATTTAATATGGAGACGGATGCAATTCCTACAGCTTCCACACGATGTCGCCAAAAACGTCATTTTCATTGACAAAAATCCTTTGAGACATTACCAATAGATCCGTGATTCCATCCAGCCTACCTCAATCGATTTTGGAAGATTGAAAAATGGACACTGTTTTCTTGTGTAGCTGCTATTGAATACAGATCGCCCAGTGATGTTTATGGGACATATAGGAGTGCCAACAAAGAATATCATCAAAGGTAATGAATGTTTTATATTTTATTTCTGCGTTTTTGTGTAGCGCCGGCTACGCTAATTATTTTGTTTACGTCGCCTTCAGGCATTTTGGGGTGTTGCATGCTATCAGATAATAGCTTCTCATGCTTTCGCCGAAAAGCATTTTAAAAATCTGACTTGTTGGCTAGATTCACAACAAGTGTAGCTTTAATTCAATACCCTGCATGTGTATTTTAATGAAAGTTTGAGTTTTAACGAGTACATTTAGCATTTAGCGTAGCACATTTGCATTTCCAGGTGCCTACTTGAGACGTCTGCGTCCCAAGTAGGATCAAGAAGTTATTAACCTAACTGCACTCTCAATATTTTGCTTTAATAGCTACTGTAAAAACCACGCTATTTTCTGAGGATAGTCTACATTACAACAACAAAACACTTATCACGGCAACTGTTTTGATACATTCCCATGTGAAGGTAAATAATGTACTTACATTCAGTAATCTGGCTCTGATTTGACAGCCTGAGAGTCCCAGAGATAAAATGTAATCAAATCAAACTTTACACCCTTAACCAACAGTGCAGTAGCATACTTTTGTTTGATAAAATACATGTTTTATATTCAAATGTAGGACCTGGGATCTACAGTTTGACCGCACCGCTGTCTGCCCCCCCCCCCCCCCTAGCCATCTAGATGTGTGACGGTTTGCGTATTATCTGAAGGGAAACTAATGATCCAACATTCCTGGGAGTGTGTATATGTATGTTGTTTATTACCATAGCATTGTTGTATGTTCTCTATAGTTATGTACTTGAAAATGTATCAATTGACCAATTCGGCACATTTGGGCAAACTCCTGGCAGACTTGATACAAAAATATTGTGTCGTGAAGGAATTATTCACTGGATCAGTCTGTACTGTTGCACACACACTGCTGCCATCTTGTGGACAACTTCTAAATTACACCTAGACTCCTATCTCAATGTATGGTCTTTCTCTTGCATTTCAAAGCTGATGGAACGACACAAAAAAATAGAAAAAACATGTTTTTTTTTTGTGTGTGTTTGTATTATGTTTTACAAGATGTAATGTTTTATATTCTCCTACATTAATTTCAAATTTCCACAAACTTCATAGTGTTTCCTTTCCAATGGTATCCAGAATATGCATATCCTTGCTTCAACTACTGAGCTACAGGCAGTTAGATTTGTGTATGTCATTTTAGGAAAACATTTAAAAAGAAAACGGTCCGATCCTTAAGATTTAATGTCCTTATGCACAAGTTCACTGAAAATGCCTTTCTTGCCCTAAAAATAACAAGGTAGAACAAAAACACACAATAAAAAAAAGAAGAACATGAGAAAGAAGCTGTATAGAGGGGTCAGTTCCTGTACCAAATTAACAAGGTACAGGGATACTGGAGTGATGGAGGTAGATATGTAGAGGGGTAAGGAGACAGGGATACTGGAGTGATGGAGGCAGATACAGGGAGCTCCAACAGTACTGGGACAGTGACACATTTGTTGTTGTTTTGTCTCTGTACTCCAGCACTTTGGATTTAAAACGATACAATGACTATGAGGCTAAAGTGCAGACTGTCATCTTTAATTTGAGGGTATTTTCATCCATATCGTGAACCGTTTAGAAATTACAGCACTTTTTCCACATAGTCCCCCCATTTTAGGGGGCCAAAAATATTGTGACAAATTCACTTATAGGTGTATTTAACAGACCTGGGCAGAAAATAGTTATAGTATTTTGTAGTTTATTTGAAAATACCAACTTTTAATATACTCGAGGTAGTCTTATAAAGTTATATTTATTTGATATTAAAATGTGCCCATTACAGAAATCTGGCCACACTGAACACACACTGAACACACACTGAACACACACTGAACACACACAGGACATTTGAACGTAAAAAAAAAGAGTTTTTCATTAAAATGCGTTTTTAGGCAGAAATGCCTTCTTGAACATGTGAACTTTCATGTGCCTTAATAACAAACTTGTATGTAATCTGTAAATATATATACATCAAATCTGAAATCACTGAACTGTTTAGACATGGATAAAATACTGAATCTTGCCTAGCCATGATTGGTTGAGATAATGACACAATGCTGCTCTCTGCTACCGTGGATATATGAACCACCCATTGGATTTACTAATCATTTCATCATTGACTACATGCAAAGTGTAGCTACAGCTTTCAATACCAGTGTGGTCCTGAATACAGCTGCTGGTATCAACTAAAGCTGTTTTCAGTGGCTAAAGCAGTTTGGAGTGGTTGAAGCCGAGTGTGAAGATTTATTTTGAAAGGGTTTCAGTCTGCCGTCTGTGAATCATCATAATCCATACACCGGTAAGAGCCTACAGTTAAAATACCAAGATAGCTACATGTACATATGTTTATTGTCTCAACTGTAAATGTTTTTAAAAAAAAAAGTAATTTCCATTGCTATCTAATTGTTAGCTATATAGCTAGACAGTTATAGCTTGCTTCATTACGCAAAGAGCTATTGTTTACAGATGACTCGTTGCGGGACGAAGCGACGTTAAGACAGCTCGTTGAGCTGGCCAGTTGCATTCTGCTGTTTAATGTTGATTGCTGATGTGCTAAACCAGTGGTTCCCAACCAGGGGGTACTAGGACCACAGCGTAGCCTAGAGCTGACAAGGTAAAAATCTGTCTTTCTGGCCCCTAGGCTGTCTTTGAAAATAATAATTTGTTCTTAACTGACTTGCCTAGTTAAATAAAGGTAAAATAAAAAAAAAAAGGTTTACTTGTAAAATGCACAAATCAGCGGTACTCTGGGCAGATCAACATATGGTGCATTAACCTGAAAAAGGTTGGAAACCACTGTGCTAAATCAAGTATGAGATGATTATCTTTTTCATGTTTTAACTAGCTAGCTACTGAGAATAGTCCCTGTGAATGCTAAATCGAACCCCATTTTATGTTATAGGGACACGTGCTAAGTGTGAAATGATAGTTAACTAGCTAGCTAGCTATTGGATTATTCAACTAGCTAGCTAGCTATTGGATTATTCAACTAGCTAGCTAGCTATTGGATTATTCAACTAGCTAGCTAGCTATTGGATTATTCAACTAGCTGGCTAGCTATTGGATTATTCAACTAGCTGGCTAGCTATTGGATTATTCAACTAGCTAGCTAGCTATTGGATTATTCAACTAGCTAGCTAGCTATTGGATTATTCAACTAGCTGGCTAGCTAGATGAATACCATTTACATCCAGCCAGCTGGTAATCATGAAGCTAAATGTGTGCCAAATCTAGCTACTTATCTTGTCTGCATTGCCATTGTTGGGCTGAAAGCAGGTTAAGTACAGCTCTAGCGTTCAACTGGCAATAACAAGCTATATGACATGAATTAATGTTTTAACCTATTGTCCTGGAATTTGACTTTCAACATAAACCTGCTCTCCGCCACCAGTACAAGGAGATGATCGAGGGTGAACAAGCAACACTTCGGGGTATTTTGTCTTTGTACTTTGAGCTTATTGGTTGAACTTGGGGGCCAATGAATGTTATTGCTGGTATGTGATGTTTTAATGTCTTGTCTATTTTAGTCTGTTTTCCTCCTTTACAGCTGTAATGGTCTGGAGCCTGGTGATGTTGTGGCCAAGGAGCTTTCACTGTGCAATGTTGACGTCCTTCCTCCCAGAGAGGTGAAAACATCCCCCGGACTGGACACAACCCAGCAAACATATATTTTTCAGAAGATCAGGACTTTTGCAATGAAAAACATGTCCTGATCCAAAGGGTAGGACAGAAATATGCTCTCAGATTAATTTGTTCATATCATAACCTGAACCAAAGTTACTCAAAGGATCTGATGATATAGGCCTTGATGTTTTTAATGTTTTTACATTCATGTGTTTTAAGTGTTTCCTAATTGTAGGCTACGATCATTAGCATTTTGAAGTCAATAAAATATTTTATTGCTGTTTGTTTGATTGTTTATTGTTTTTGTTTTTTTAATGCACTACCTCACTGCTTTACCACATGGCCACAGTCACATGTGTTCCAACGTGAATTATTTAAGTGATGCGTGTGTCTAAGGCTTTTGCTAAACCAGCGTAAACAGAGAACAGCATTGTAACTGTGTCTTTTATTATACAACAATAATACTGTGAATGGTTTGCCTGATGGTGTACCGCGGTGAGATGAATATTTTGGCAATTTGGTGAAAGGATTCCCTTTTCTAAATGTGTTTCCAAAAAGGATTTATGTAGAGCAAGTGTGACAGATCACAATGTTGAAATTAACCTTTTTTCTCCTAAATGGGATTATAAGTGTATTAACTTTTTTTAAAGCAGCATCACTCATTACTTCCCCCATGTTTCCCTCCCAACTACAGTGATATTTGATTTAATAATTTAATAATTAATCCTAATTAGCTGATGCCAATGGCGACGGCTTGTCTTACTTGGGTCTGACACACAAAGAAAAAGACTACAGACAAAGGACTTGACAATTTACTTGCATGTATGTAAATTGCCATTTTGAAGCTCTTGAGTCTATACATCTTTCCAATGTAAAAACACCATTTCAGATGTTAGAACACAAGACTGAAAATATCTGGTGGGTCACAAATACAGGTCTCAGAATAATGAAATAATATTTGGAAGTATTTTTGATGAGTACAAAAAGTACAACTTCTAAAAAGGTATACTTTTGACTCATCTGTCCAACGAACATTCTTCCAAGAGTCTTGATGATCACGCAGGTGCTTTTTTTGTCTAAACTTGAGTCAACTTTTTTGGATGAGATGAGACCCGTTATGTCTGGTGAAAACCAAACACTGCATTCCACAGTAAGAAACTCATACCAACGGTTTTCAAGCATCAATCAATCAAAATGTATTTTATAAAGCCCTTTTATTACATCAGCCGATGTCACAAAGTGCTCTACAGAAACCTAGAACAAAACAAACCGACGTGTTGGTGAGAGTCTCATCTTTCCATAGAGGGGTCGTAATAGTGCTGTAATTTCGAAACGGTTCACCCGATATAGATGAAAATACCCTAAAATTAAAGCTGACAGTCTACACTTTAACTCCGTAGTTATTGTATCATTTCAAATCCAAAGTGCTGGAACACAGAAACAACAACAACAAGAAAACATGTGTCACTGTCCCAATACTGTTGGAGCTCACTGTATGTATAGGGTTACGGTGACTAGGCATCAAGTTGTCCTGGCACCACACTACCAGGTCTCTGACCTCCTCCCTGTAGGCTAACTCATCGCCGTCTGTGATCAGGCCTACCACCGTTGTGTCGTCAGCAAACTTAATGATGGTGTTGGCGTCGTCACGCAATCATGGGTGAACAGGGAGTACAGGAGGGGACTAAGCACACAACCCTGTGGGTCCCCCGTGTTGGGGGTCAGTGTGGCGGCGGTGATGTTGCCTACCCTCACCCACTCGGGGTTCGGCCCGTCAGAAAGTCCAGGATCCAGTTGCAGAGGGGAGATGTTCAGTCCCCGCGTCCTGAGCTTGGTGATGAGATTGGAGGGCACTATGGTGTTGAACGCTGAGCTGTAGTCAATGAACAGCATTCTCACATAGGTATTCCTCTTATCTAGGTGGGTGAGGGCAGTGTGGAGTGCAATTGAGATTGCGTCGTCTATGGATCTGTTGGGGTGGTATGTAAATTAGAGTAGGTCTGGGATGAGTAGACATAATGTGTTGCCATAACCAGCCTCTCAAAGCATTTCCTGATTACAGAAGTGAGTCCTACAGCCTGGTAGTCAGTGTGGCATGAATCCTTAAGAGTTCTAGGGAACAGGAATGATGGTGGTCATTTTAAGTGGGAACTACAGACTGTGTCAAGGAGAGAAAATGTACCTTAATATGCCTGCCAGCGTGTGTATGTGTGTGTGTGTGTGTGTGTGTTTGGTCCAGGGTATTGTAATACAGACTAGTCTCTGATCCTCATATGGCCTCCTGGACTAGGATCAGTGGGATTGGGGCTGTCACACAGGACAAGAGACCCATTGGCCAGAAACTGGTTGAATCAATGTTGTTTCCAAGTCATTTCAACCCCCCCCCCCCCCAAAAAAAAAAAGTGTGACGATGTTGAATCAACGTGGGAAACTAAATGCATTTACAAAAAAGTAATCAACGTAAGGGCAATTATTTATTTTTTTAACCTAAATCCAATGACCTGCTGAATGTGTTTTGTTGATGTCATGTTAAATTCACAACCACGTGGAAATCAAAACTAGATGTTGAACTGAGGTCTGTTCCCAGTGTGTGTGTTGGAAAGAAGGGGGTTGATTGTGTTAGCATATCTTGTCTTATCCAAGTGTGTGTGTGTGTGTGTGTGTGTGTGTGTGTGTGTGTGTGTGTGTCTCTGTTAAGACGGATCAGCCCTGATAGCCTTCTTATCAGCTACAGCAGACCACGGGCCAGGGGAATCATCCTTCCCTTTCATCCTCCTCTCCCCTCCATCACCCCCTCTCCTTTCCATCACCTCCTCTCCTCTCCATCACCCTATCTTCTCCTTGCCCCCTCCTTTTCCCTTCTCTCCTGTCCGAGGAGACTCCCTCTCTGTCTCTCTCTTTGTCTCTCTCTATCCACCTGACAAACAGTTCTCTTCATAGCCCAGTAATAATTGTCCTCTTCTGTGCCCATACTAGGGACGTCAAACGGATACGGGGGGGGGGCTGTGTATGGAGGAGGAGGGGGTGTTGTGTATGGAGGAGGAAGGGGTGCTGTGTGTGTTTCTTAATGAGTGTGTGTGCATTGAAAACCACCTCAGGCCAGACTTGAACGAATGCAAAACTAACACTGAGGCTGTGGATAGGAGGAGGGTGAGGAGAGGGGGGGTGGGAGGGGGGTGGAGAGAGGGGGGGTGGGAGGAGGGTGAGGACAGAGGGGGGGTGGGAGGAGGGTGAGGACAGAGGGGGGGGTGGGAGGAGGGTGAGGAGAGGGGGGGTGGGAGGGGCTGGAGAGAGGGGGGTGGGAGGGGGTGGAGAGAGGGGGGTGAGGAGAAAGGGGGATGGGAGGGGGGTGAGGCGGGGTGGGGGGTGAGGAGAGGAGGGTGGGGGGGTGAGGAGAGGGGGATGGGAGGAGGAAACATCCTCAGCTTTTACTATACATCTTGGTTGGTATTTTCTCCTCTCTCCTCCTCAACACAGCTGTACAGTTGGAACAGAAACAAGACCTCATCGTTTAGTTGAGTCATGATGAAATGTGACAGTCCGTCTCCTGTTATTGATTATTGATGTTATTTTTTGTCTGTTCAGGCTAAAGATAAAAGACAAAAAAAAGCTCAGGCTCAGGGTCAGGGCAGGGCAGGAGGGAAGGGTCAGGGAAGGCAGGCGCAGGGCAGGCAGGCTCAGGGTCAGGGCAGGCAGGGTCAGGGCAGACTCAGGTTCAGGGTAGGCAGGGTCAGGGCAGGCAAGCTCAGGGTCAGGGTCAGGCTAGGCAGAATGGTCAAAACCGGGAAAACTAGGAAAAAGACAGGAGCAAGGGAAACTGCTGGTAGGCTTGACAAACAGAGAACACAGGTATAAATACACTGGGGATAATGGGGAAGATGAGCGACACCTGGAGGGGGGTGGAGACAAACACAAAGACAGGTGAAACAGATCAGGGTGTGACATAGTTTGGACACACCTACCCATTCAAGGGTTTTTCTTTATTTTTAACTATGTTCTACATTTGTAGAATAATAATGAAGACGTCAACACTATGAAATAACACATATGGAATCATGTAGTAACCAACAAAAGTGTTAAACAAGTGTGCAAAGCAGTCATCAAGACAAAGGGTGGCTACTTTGAATAATCTGGTACTGTACATTTAAAAACATGAACATGTAGTTTGTGTCTGTGTGCATCTATCAATTACATATACAGTGGGGCAAAAAAAAGTATTTAGTCAGCCACCAATTGTGCAAGTTCTCCCACTTAAAAAGATGAGAGAGACCTGTAATTTTCATAATAGGTACACTTCAACTATGACAGACAAAATGAGAAAAAATATCCAGAAAATCACATTGTAGGGTTTTTAATGAATTTATTTGCAAATTGTGGTGGAAAATAAGTATTTGGTCACCTACAAACAAGCAATATTTCTGGCTCTCACAGACCTGTAACTTCTTCTTTACATGTAATTACATATACATGTCAGTAAATACACACATGTTGGGTGAAAAAAATACTAATCATTTTTTCCATGTTGATTCAACATCATCACACACACTGTAGATTGTTGGGGTTGAAATGACATGAAAACAACGTTGATTCAACCAGTTTTTGCCCAGTGGATATGGCCCAGAGACAGAAAAACTGACATTTTGTCACATCATGGTTTTCTCTGTGGATTTTGATTGTCTATCTGCTACTCTAGCAATGAAGCTTTTGGGCCACACTGGATTTAGCCTCAAATCCAATATGGCAGCCAAAATCCAATATGGCACCTATAATACCATTGAATTGAGGTTTATGCACTTATGAATGTAAAACAATGTACGATAGAAGGCAATTTTCAGAGTTGTGTTATATCTATTCCCATTTAAACTACCGTGTGTAATTTTACGTCACTGTGAATCCAAAATTGCCACCACAATGAGCTTTTATGGCTAGGCACCACAACCCAATAGGGTATTTTTTGCCCTTTACCAGTTTGAATATCGACACAAATATCACTGTTTTGAATTACACTTTTTTCTGAAATATTGAATTAAAATATGCAAATAAGGAACTACCTCATGAAATATGCGCATATTTGCATATACTGGAAATCAATTTCTCGGAACACCGAATGAAGTCAGACTTAAAATGTTGATTTTAATTTTATTAAGACACTTCAGGATATGCATAGTGCATAAACACGTTTTTCATCTTTGAATACTAAAATGCATTTTTTACACATTTTTATGAAGAAAATGTTTTCTAGAATAAATGTTTGGCAACATATCAACAATTCCCTCGATACAAGTATGGAGAATATAACTAAGGATAACGTGGTGAATGCAGATGCTTCTGAGGAAAATGAGTTGGTGTGTGGGAGGAGTCTGACTTTGGGAAAATGGCAGTTAAAAGGCCCAATCACAATATCTTCAAAGTAAGTAACTTCATATATTCGTAAATATGTAAATCATATGTAGTGCAATCTTGCCCCTTCCAAAGTGGTAATTTAATGTGGCCCTTTGAAGGCAGTCTCACACACACACAGAGAGAGAGAGAGAGAGAGAGAGAGAGAGAGAGAGAGAGAGAGAGAGAGAGAGAGAGAGAGAGAGAGAGAGAGAGAGAGAGAGAGAGAGAGAGAGAGAGAGAGAGAGAGAGAGAGAGAGAGAGAGAGAGAGAGAGAGAGAGAGAGAGAGAGAGAGAGAGAGAGAGAGAGAGAGAGAGAGAGAGAGAGAGAGAGAGAGAGAGAAGGCATTCTCCACCAAGATCAGCGCTCTAAAGTGTATTCACTCCAATGGGTGGCCACAACAACAACAACAACAAAAAGATTCTGATTATTTCACATTGTTGCTTCATTATAACAAACTCCATTCCAGTTGACCTGGATTATATTGCATTACAATATTCTATTCAGACTCATGTGATCTAGACTCATGTATATTTACCGTATCTTGTTCTGTTGCATATAGGTCTACAGAGTGTCTGTCAATGTTTGGCAATCATTTCTATTCTGATGTAATATTAGGACATTGTTACTATTATTAACCTTCCCTGCAGGAATTAATTTGTCTGCATGTCTATTCAATATAATTTTTTTATTTTTCACAGTGCGTAATGCGTCACTCAAATTGCTTTGAGAAAAATTAGCCTTCAAAACATTTAAATGCCATATTGTTTTGATAATCAAATAGTTTAGGCCTCATTAAAAAAATAAACCATTCACAGAATCATCTGGGGGGGGGGGGGGGCATTAGCTCTGTTCATGGACAAATCCAGAAGGTTTTAGAACCACGGGCTGTGAAACTTGAATATCCGACCAGATTCAGGACTCTGAACACACACACACACACACACACACACACACACCCTCTTCATATGTGAAACGTGTTATAGTCCTAGCTAGTTACTCCAACTTCTTGATTATATCCCAACTTGTTTCAGCAGCATACATTTATTAAGGCCATTGCTTCCAACTTCTCCTCGCGTTCCACATTCAGGCCCTAAACGACAAGTCGAACCGATACTGCACGGAGGGTTATTATATGATATAGTTGGGTGTCTTGGGTATTGCTATTTGGGTCACGGTGCGCGTCAGAGATACATCCAGGCAACATTTATCCATCTGAGAGAGATCTGAGTGAGGGTTATTACATGCTTGTTGTTTGATAGAGGATTTAATGACTTGGTTAGCTCGTTAGGTCAGGTCCTTTTTGAAGTGGAGACACGCACGCACACACAGGGAGTCTTGTGTCCAAACACAGATCCATACCACACCATCTCCCATCAGTCCAAGATAATTCAATATCCCCATCTCTCTCTCTCTCTCTCTCTCTCTCTCTCTCTCTGCCGCTCTCAATCTTTCTCTCTGAACTGAACAGAGCTAACTAGCTAGAACAGAACAGAGCTAATTAGCTAGAACAGAACAGAGCTAACTAGCTAGAACAGAACAGAGCTAACTAGCTGGACAGAACAGAGCTGACTAGCTGGAACAGTTCTGAACAGAGCTAACTAGCAAGAACAGAACAGAGCTAACTAGCTAGAACAGAGCTAACTAGCTAGAACGGAACAGAGATAACTAGCTAGAACAGAACAAAGCTAACTAGCTTGAACAGAACAGAACAGAGCTAACTAGCTAGAACGGAACAGAGCTAACTAGCTGGAACGGAACAAAGCTGACTAGCTAGAACAGAACAGAGCTAACTAGCTAGAAGAGAGCTAACTAGCTAGAACAGAACAGAGCTAACTAGCTAGAACAGAACAGTGCTAACTTGCTAGAACAGAGCTAACTAGCTAGAACAGAACGGAGCTAACTAGCTATAGCCAGCCTCAGTAGGCAATCAACAGCCTCTGAAGCATCAGAGTACCATCAACTGACTGTTATGGCAACTGAATATGATTTCAAACACACTATCATACTGCAACAAGAATATTGTTTTGCCTTTGTTCCAGCTTACCAGTTTGGATTGAAAAGGAATGCTAATTTAAATGGTTCTCGTCTGGTTTGTCCAACCTGCACACAGCTGTGACTAAAGGGTTTATAATAAGCCAGAAGACTACGGAGAGATGGGGTTAAACACTGTACAGTGCTCTGCCTCTGATGTTCACTTAATATACATAGCTATTTTATATCCGTAGCCTGTGTGTGTGTATTTGTGTGTGTGCACGTGTGCATGTGTAACCTCCAACATTCAGCTTTAAAGGCAGAAGCTTAAGGATTGCATCCCAAATGGCACCGTATTCCCCATATAGTGCACTTATTTGGATCAAGACTCCTAGGCTGGTAGTGCACTATAAAAGGGAAATATGGTGCCATTTGGGATGACTGTTTAAATCAATACCATCTCCTGTAGCTTCCTTTAGCCCACTTAAAGATGACAGAGCTAATGCATTCACTGTGTCTGCATCCTAAATGGCATCCTATTAGCTATATAGTGCCCATAGGGCTCTGGTCAAAAGTAGTGCACTATGTAGGGAAGAGGGATGCCATTAAGGACACACACTGTATATATTAGGGATCACTGGCAAGCTGTGAGCTGTCATCCAACAGAATGTTTTAGTGAGCTTTGTTTGGATTGCTTTTAGATAGGCAGTTAAGACACACACAAACACACACACACACACACACACACACACACACACAGACAGCGTAATACACGCACACACACACACACAAAGACAGCGTAATACACGCACGCACACACACAAACATTCGCACGTTTAAAACCAACCACTCACCATGGCCTTAACTTGCTACAATAGTTATTGGTCGTTGAAAGATAGATCTGGTATAGATCAGTGGTCTATAGTGTTATTACAGGGAACGGTAATATGGCCTATATCCCTCAAACTTAACTCTGGACCTCAAAGCCAGTTCTGTAACTTATTTTAATCCCCCCCCCCCTCTCTAATCAGGGACTGATTTAGACCTGGGACACCAGGTGGGTGATTCCCCTCTTATCAGGGACTGATTTAGATCTGGGACACCAGGTGGGTGATTCCCCTCTAATCAGGGCCTGATTTAGACCTGGGACACCAGGTGGGTGATTCCCCTCTAATCAGGGACTGGTTTAGACCTGGGACACCAGGTGGGTGATTCCCCTCTTATCAGGGACTGATTTAGATCTGGGACACCAGGTGGGTGATTCCCCTCTAATCAGGGCCTGATTTAGACCTGGGACACCAGGTGGGTGATTCCCCTCTAATCAGGGCCTGATTTAGACCTGGGACACCAGGTGGGTGATTCCCCTCTAATCAGGGCCTGATTTAGACCTGGGGCACCAGGTGGGTGATTCCCCTCTAATCAGGGACTGATTTAGACCTGGCTCCGGACCTGGTACAGTAAGAGTTGGATTGGTGTGTAGTGTTTTTCCAGGATGGGTAATGTGGTCTATAGTGTTATTACAGGATGGGTAATGTGGTCTATAGTGTTATTACAGGATGGGTAATGTGTTCTATAGTGTTATTACAGGATGGGTAATGTGGTCTATAGTGTTATTACAGGATGGGTAATGTGGTCTATAGTGTTATTACAGGATGGGTAATGTGGTCTATAGTGTTATTACAGGATGGGTAATGTGGCCTATAGTGTTATTACAGGATGGGGAATGTGGTCTATAGTGTTATTACAGGATGGGGAATGTGGTCTATAGTGTATTTCCATGATGGGTAATGTGGTCTATAGTGTTATTACAGGATGGGTAATGTGTTCTATAGTGTTATTACAGGATGGGTAATGTGGTCTATAGTGTTATTACAGGATGGGTAATGTGGTCTATAGTGTTATTACAGGATGGGTAATGTGGTCTATAGTGTTATTACAGGATGGGTAATGTGGCCTATAGTGTTATTACAGGATGGGGAATGTGGTCTATAGTGTTATTACAGGATGGGGAATGTGGTCTATAGTGTATTTCCATGATGGGTAATGTGGTCTATAGTGTTATTACAGGATGGGTAATGTGGTCTATAGTTTTCCCTTTCAGTCAGGCAACCTCCTGGTCGTTGTGTGCTGAAGTTTGTTTGGTTTTCTTAAGTTTTCTATTCACAAACGATTAGTTATTCCTCTAATTGGTTTGCCTGGCTATAGCAATAAGTAGCTAACACAAACAAAATCGACGAAGGCTAACAAGCCGGGTTCGCGACCATGCCTCAATGGATTCAAAGATACTCACGTTGGTTGTCTTGTACGTCTTGGCTCGGTGCATGCTCAGGCTGCCCTTTCTCCAATCAGTTTTATGTGAGACTAGGGGACGACTGTTCCCCTACTAGTCCGTGGCGCAGGTTCTCTTGAAAATCGTGTAGCATTCTTTAGGGAGCTTTGTGTTTCCGTTAGTGACTTTCTTTCCCCAGCTGCCCGTACCTCGGCTGAGTCTTGAGTTAAGACGCGGAGATGATTTGGGTCGTTGGTCGAGTCAAATGTCTCCCGGCTCCTGTGTCTCACTCTATCGTCAGTTACGGGAGGCTACTCTAAGAAATAGGGCTACCAGGTTCTGTGGCTATCCCCCCCACCACCTGTGTCTGTCTTGGTTAAGCACCGCTTGCCTCGCTTCCCAGAAGGTTTCTGATCCCACCTCGGTGGTCTGGTCCAATGTAAACATTCTGGACCAGGTTAGCTAAAATGCACTGCATAGCATGCTAGGCGAGCTAGCTACAACTAGCTATTCCTGCCTCCCCACGGTGGAGTTGCTTGGGTAGCTCTCTCTTGTTTAGTATACGTAGCGTTAAGTAACTTGGTTATTCTAAACAGACCGTGCTGTGGTCAAAGAGGATAGCTAGCCTAGCTTAGACTAAAGAGCCTCCTGGCTAATGTCGGCTAGCATGCATAACTTCCGGTGAATGTAGCTTATTAGCGTTCCCCCCCGGCGATATGGCAAACCCGTTCCTATTTTCAATTCCTGGAGTTGGAGGGAGTAGAGAGAGCGGGGCTTGCGTGCTCCTCCAATGAGTAAAGTAGCCTTCCCCCCCCCCACCCGAGCAGCTGAGCCACTCCACTTCTTCTTGTGAATTTCCGGCAGACTAGACAATGTGTTCCTTATTGCTGCCTTTCGCAGCTTGTACTGACATTGCCCTCTCTGCCCATGATGGGGATGTGCTTCATGTAGGCTATACAGTGTCACAGAAGCACAACGTGTGTTGGAAGCTTGTCCATGTTTAATGCCCCTCTGGTACCCCACGTTCCGTGGTGTTTGTGTTTGTGTTTGTATTTGTTATGGATCCCCATTAGCTCCTGTCAAAGCAGCAGCTACTCTTCCTGGGGTTCAGCAAAATTAAGGCAGTTTATACCATGTTCACAGGGTTCAAGGGGTATATCAATCTGGGGGTATCAAGTTGGATGATTCGTTCCCTGTCCACAAGGGGGCAGCCCTCCTCCATAGATGGCTCATTACTGGGCTTCGATGCTGAATCCTGCCTGTAGCTCACTAGTTCATTTGGGGTGTCTAGTGATACAGGTTATGGGCCCTGTAGGCTATTGGTTGTTAGTATCGGAGTCTGTTACCGCTGCAGGGGTCAGTTTTTCAGAGCTGTCTGTCCCATTCCCAGCTAGGTTACAAGGCGCTTTGTCACCAGTACCTATGACCAATGTTCCCTCTAAGCTAAATATCAACTCGGGCAGAGAAGCATGAGATTGAACTTTCTAGAGTTTTCCCCCGTTAGTTAACACTATCAACGTTTCCCTTCACTGTGGGAATTGTGATCGAATCAAGGCAACATTTGCCGCTTTCAATGCAACATACCCGAAACAAACTATGAGTTAACTATGAGATTGTGTTGTAGACAGAACACAACGGAGTAGGATTCTATTGCATTGGCAGGCATGACTCAACTCCATACTCTACACAGACCGGTGTGCCGTAACCAATCAGAGCTGCAGTAAGCCTATATGCAAATAGACCATTGCCATATATGGATCTATGCCATTCACTTTCAATTGGACTGTTTTTACAGCATGAGCAGATGTGCTTGTTTGCACTTGTTTTGAGATCAAAGCCAAAGCTACATGTAGCCACGTTCTCACATTTGTTCAAATCCTTTGCTAGTTAGTGAGTTATTAGCCCAGTTATATATAATTTGTATTCAGCAATAGGGGAGTGATTGTTTCCTACAAGAGAACAAAATGCGTATATTTCTAGACATCTTTTGAAAAGCAAGTCAGGTTTTTTGTCTTAAAGGGGCAGTGTTGTATTATGAGTGGCACAGTGGTCTAAGGCACTGCATCTCAGTGCAAGAGGCGTCACTACAGTCCCTGGTTAGAATCCAGGCTATATCACATTCGGCCGTGATTGGGAGTCCTATAGGGCGTCGCACAATTGGCCCAGCGTCGTCCGGGTTTGGCCAGGGTAGGCCGTCATTGTAAATAAGAATTTGTTCTTAACTGACTTGCCTAGTTAAATAAAGGTTAAATAAAAAATAAATTGAGACAAACTTGAATAAGCTATGTAGCCAATAGGCAGAGGATAGCATAATGTGTCTGATTCTCTGTAATAATGGTAAATATTTATGAATTTTATTTTGTACAGTGGTTTTGCATTGTTTGCAGCTTATTTTGTACATAATGTTGATGCTACCGTCTCTTATGACCGAAAAGAGCTTCGAACTGGACAAAGATTTTTTTCATCATGAGTCAGACAGGAAGGAGATAATGTTGCTCCCAGACAAGGCCCAAATCCCCGTCATTCACATGAAGAAAATAAGGAAATACAGGGGGCAGAGATCAGGGTGCTGTCGTGGTAATTTCCTGTATTACTAAATGATGAGAGTTACAAACCACACACCAGGCAGAGTTACACTTAAACTTCATTTATCATTTAATAATATGAGATTCACCATAGCCCTGTGACTCTCAGATCAATTCAGTGTCTATAAATGAATTCTGAGAGTGCTTACAAAAGAATACTTAGTATCTTTTATAGCCAAGATACACCCCTCTCAACTCACAATGACGAACCACAGATCTTAGGAACTTCACAAAGGGCCTTTTACTTGAGAGAGGAGTATCCCATAACCAGATAGCATTAGCTATAAATTGTCATTCAGTTTGGTCTCAGACGAGGTTCTACTTCTCGTTCTTGGTACTTCATAGTACCAAAACATTACCTCATCCAATGGCATATATCAATTGTCAATTCTAGATACTTCCATCTCAAATACACTCCCTCCTGGGCAAGCTCACGGAGGGGAGTGAGCCTCTAGGTCAAGATTCATGCAACATCAGAGGGGACATACAATGGTTCCAGACACTGCCATACTCCTCCCCCCAATGGGAAAAGGAGGGAGTGACTGGAGTACAGACATGGTGGAGCCCTTCACATGGTTTAGGAATAGTTACAGACACATTCAAATATGAAGACAATCCTGACCTCTCCCCTCTCTGGGCCCCAAGTGACTATCTCACATAAGCATATTATGCCTAGTAAAGCATAATAAAACATCTTATTTATCAATGTTACTTAACTAATTCTGTCTCAGCTACGACAGTGCCTTGTGAGAATTTGTCGGCGGGTGGGTAACCCTCCTCTACCATCCGTTCTATTGGCCAACGTGCAATCACCGGAGAATAAACTGGATGAGTGCCGTTCGAGACTATCCTACCAACGGGACATTAAAAACTGTAATATCTTATGTTTCACCGAGTCGTGGCTGAACAACGACAGGTGCATCAGCAGGACAGAACAGCTATGTCTTGTAAGATGAGGAGTGGGGGTGTGTGTCTATTTGTCAATAACAGCTGGTGCACAATGTCTCTAAATTAAGGTAGTCTTGAGGTATTGCTTGCCTGAGGTAGAGTGATATGCTATGATAAGCTGTAGACCTCACTATCTACCAAGAGAGTTTTCCTCTATATTTGTTTCGTAGCCGTCTATTTACCACGACAAACCAACTCTGGCACTAAAACCACTCTCAACGAGCTGTATAAGCTTGTAAGTAAGCATTTCACGAATACCTAATACTGTATTCGACACATGTGACAAGAGTAAAATTAGATTTGATTTTGTTTCATTCCAGAGGCCTCAGTGCCCATTTTGAGGGAGGAAATATCCTCCTGTTTCCAGAAACAGACAATCTGAGTGGTTCCTATGTCGAAGATCCAGGATGGCTGGTACAGCCGGTATTTCTTGGTTCTGAAAAGGGCCGGGACTTTGCATCCCATTCTAGACTTACGTGCCCTTAGCAAGCACCTCAGAGTTTACAAACGCTCAGGAGCCGCAAGCTATTACAGCCGATTGGTTGGTGGAGGCGGAGTCTAGTGGGCAAGCGGTATTTCACACATCCATCCCACTGTCCCGGATTCAGTCTCTAGACTTCATAGGAAACCAGAAAAAGAGCTGTCTGACTTCGGTAGCAGAGCATTCCGTTACTCACTCTCGTATTGCTTTTTTCTATCTCCATGGAGGGTGTCCAGGATGGGACATACAGTGTCTTTACAACAGTGCTTACGCTTACTTAGATGATGGCTTCTGTGATGAAAGTTGTTCCTGTTGGGCTATTGTTGATGCGGGCCTTCCAGTGAGGAGCGGATTTCATTGGCATTGTCAGGCGTGATTGTAGATCCTTCAACCAAAGTTGCGAGAGTTCAACTCCCCAAAGTATGTTCTACCGGGTTTCCCTCCTTCAGGGAACAGTAGTTATAGTCATAATGTTACGTTTTGAACATAGTATGTTGTACCGGGTTCCTCTCCTTCAGGGAACAGTAGTTATAGTCATAATGTTTAGTTTTGAACATAGTATGTTGTACCGGGTTTCCCTCCTTCAGGGAACAGTAGTTATAGTCATAATGTTACGTTTTGAACATAGTATGATGTACCGGGTTTCCCTCCTTCAGGGAACAGTAGTTATAGTCATAATGTTTAGTTTTGAACATAGTATGTTGTACCGGGTTTCCCTCCTTCAGGGAACAGTAGTTATAGTCATAATGTTTAGTTTTGAACATAATATGTTGTACCTGGTTTCCCTCCTTCAGGGAACAGTAGTTATAGTCATAATGTTTAGTTTTGAACATAGTATGTTGTACCTGGTTTCTCTCCTTCAGGGAACAGTAGTTATAGTCATAACGTTACGTTTTGAACATAGTATGTTGTACCGGGTTTCCCTCCTTCAGGGAACAGTAGTTATAGTCATAACGTTTAGTTTTGAACATAGTATGATGTACCGGGTTTCCCTCCTTCAGGGAACAGTAGTTATAGTCATAATGTTTAGTTTTGAACATAGTATGTTGTACCTGGTTCCTCTCCTTCAGGGAACAGTAGTTATAGTCATAATGTTTAGTTTTGAACATAGTATGTTGTACCTGGTTTCCCTCCTTCAGGGAACAGTAGTTATAGTCATAATGTTTAGTTTTGAACATAGTATGTTGTACCTGGTTTCCCTCCTTCAGGGAACAGTAGTTATAGTCATAACGTTACGTTTTGAACATAGTATGTTGTACCGGGTTTCCCTCCTTCAGGGAACAGTAGTTATAGTCATAATGTTACGTTTTGAACATCAAATCAAATCAAATCAAATTTTATTTGTCACATACACATGGTTAGCAGATGTTAATGCGAGTGTAGCGAAATGCTTGTGCTTCTAGTTCCGACAATGCAGTAATAACAAGTAATCTAACTAACAATTCCAAAACTACTGTCTTATACACAGTGTAAGGGGATAAAGAATATGTACATAAGGATATATGAATGAGTGATGGTACAGAGCAGCATAGGCAAGATACAGTAGATGGTATCGGGTACAGTATGTACAAATGAGATGAGTATGTAAACAAAGTGGCATAGTATAGTATAAAGTGGCTAGTGATACATGTATTACATAAGGATACCGTCGATGATATAGAGTACAGTATATACGTATGCGTATGAGATGAATAATGTAGGGTAAGTAACATTTATATAAGGTAGCATTGTTTAAAGTGGCTAGTGATATATTTACATCATTTCCCATCAATTCCCATTATTAAAGTGGCTGGAGTTGAGTCAGTGTCAGTGTGTTGGCAGCAGCCACTCAGTGTTAGTGGTGGCTGTTTAACAGTCTGATGGCCTTGAGATAGAAGCTGTTTTTCAGTCTCTCGGTCCCAGCTTTGATGCACCTGTACTGACCTCGCCTTCTGGATGATAGCGGGGTGAACAGGCAGTGGCTCGGGTGGTTGATGTCCTTGATGATCTTTATGGCCTTCCTGTGACATCGGGTGGTGTAGGTGTCCTGGAGGGCAGGTAGTTTGCCCCCGGTGATGCGTTGTGCAGACCTCACTACCCTCTGGAGAGCCTTACGGTTGAGGGCGGTGCAGTTGCCATACCAGGCGGTGATACAGCCCGCCAGGATGCTCTCGATTGTGCATCTGTAGAAGTTTGTGAGTGCTTTTGGTGACAAGCCGAATTTCTTCAGCCTCCTGAGGTTGAAGAGGCGCTGCTGCGCCTTCTTCACGATGCTGTCTGTGTGAGTGGACCAATTCAGTTTGTCTGTGATGTGTATGCCGAGGAACTTAAAACTTGCTACCCTCTCCACTACTGTTCATAGTATGTTGCATCTGGTTTCCCTCCTTCAGGGAACAGTAGTTATAGTCATAATGCTTAGTTTTGAACATAGTATGTTGTACCTGGTTTCCCTCCTTCAGGGAACAGTAGTTATAGTCATAATGTTTAGTTTTGAACATAGTATGTTGTACCGGGTTTCCCTCCTTCAGGGAACAGTAGTTATAGGCATAACGTTACGTTTTGAACATGAATACTCTCTGTTTCCTTGTTTCCTGTTGTTGAAACTGGGGTTGATTGTTACGTAGATAACAAGAAACATTTCCAGAACGTTCTCGCTCGGTTCTCATTTGCGTGTGACATTGTGTTTTAATATATGTATGTAGATTGAGTAGGAGTGCTGATGTAGGACCAGTTTGGTCTTTTAGATCACAGTTAAAAAATATTACATGGATAGATAGAATCTGATCCTAGATCAGCGCTCTTCCTCTGAGAGGTTAATAACCGTGGCCCCTGGTAAATGAATCTCTTTCTAAGCCTGTTCAGAGGTTTTACATCTTTGACAAGACAGCTTAAGATTCCGTAAGGATTTTTTTTTTTTAAGACTGTAAAGCTAATGTGTTCAGTTTGTTTCTGCTCTGCTCTGTCTTCCATGTTCTTCCTGTGTCCCAAATGGCACCCGATTCCTTTCCATGTAGTGCACTACTTTTGACTAGGACCCGTAGGGGTTTGGGACACAGTCTCTTTGGCCCATCTGTGATCTATATATACCTAATTAATATTCATGTTTTCCCCCTCACTACCGGCTGTGATTGGCCTGCTGCTCATGCATATGCAACAGGTTGGGAAGAGCAGAGTGGAGTTATGAGTATAAAACTATCATCATATTCTCTCTTTCTCTCTCTCACTCTCTGTCTTTCTCTCTCACTCTCTCTGTCTTTCTCTCTCACTTTCTCTGTCTTTCTCTCTCACTCTCTGTCTTTCTCTCTCACTCTCTCTGTCTTTCTCTCTCACTCTCTGTCTCTCTCTCTCTCTCTGTCTTTCTCTCTCTGTCTTTCTTTCTCTCTCTCTGTCTTTTTCTCTCTCTCTCTGTCTTTCTTTCTCTCTGTCTTTCTTTCTCTCTCACTCTCTCGCTGTCTTTTTCTCTCTGTCTTTCTCTCTCACTCTCTGTCTCTCTCTCTCTCGCTGTCTTTTTCTCTCTGTCTTTCTCTCTCACTCTCTCTGTCTTTCTCTCTCTCACTCTGTCTTTCTCTCTCTCTCTCTCTGACTTTCTTTCTTTCTCTCTCTGTCTTTCTTTCTCTCTCTCTCTCTCTCTCTCTCTCTCTGTGTCTTTCTTTCTCTCTCTCTGTCTTTCTCTCTCTGTCTTTCTCTCTCTCTCTCTCTCTCTCTCTCTCTCTCTCTCTCTCGCTATCTCTCTCTCTATTCAATTCAATTCAAAGGGGCTTTATTGGCATGGGCAACATACACTACATGACCAAAAGTATGTGGACTGTTGCCACAAAGTTAGAATCATCTAGAATGTCATTGTATGCTGTAGCATTAAGATTTCCCTTCACTGTAACTGGAACTAAGGGGCCCAAACCAATGAAACAGCCCCAGACCATTATTCCTCCTCCACCAAACTTTACAGTTGGCACTATGCATTGGGGCAGGGGGCATTTTCCATCCGCCAAACCCAGATTTGTCCGTTGGACTGCCAGATGGTGAAGCGTGATTCCTCGCTCCATAAAATTATTTTTTTTTTTTACCCCTTTTGGTAGTTACAG
This sequence comes from Oncorhynchus clarkii lewisi, assembly GCF_045791955.1. Taxonomy (NCBI): domain Eukaryota; kingdom Metazoa; phylum Chordata; class Actinopteri; order Salmoniformes; family Salmonidae; genus Oncorhynchus; species Oncorhynchus clarkii. The sequence goes on from NC_092150.1 coordinate 90,274,981, forward strand.
TCTTGTCTCATCACTGCAACTCCCGTACGGATTCGGAAGAGGCCATGCGTCCTCCGAAACACGACCCTGACAGGCCGCACAGCTTCTTGACACACTGCTGGCTTAACCCGGAAGCCAGCCGCACCCCAATGTGTCAGAGGAAACACTGTCCAACTGACGACCCGAAGTCAACTTGCAGGCGCACGGCCCACCATAAGGAGTCCCTATAGCACAATGAGACAAGGAAATCCCTCCCCTAACCCGGAAGACGCTGGTCCAATTGTGCTACCGCCTCATGGGTCTCCCGGCCGGATGTGACACATCGAACATAAGGCTGTGGTGACACCTCAGCACTGCGATGCAATTACTTAGACTGCTGCTCCACTCGAAAGGCCGTGATTCATCACTCCAGAGAGTGTTTATGAAGTCAGGTTTTATTTGACATTGCAGTGAAGTTTGTGGTATGTTTTCCCATGTCATGTTCTTCCGTATCCTAGACCGCATTGGTTGATGGGAGTTGTATTTCTCTCTCCTCCTGCAGAATCTCTTACTGCACAGCAGATAAAACTCAGGACAAGGTGTTTGCCTACGTTTCCCAGAGTCAGTTCAATGAGACACTTGAGTGCCACGCTTTCCTCTGCCACAAGAAGAAGATCGTAAGTGAGCAAAAAGTTTTAATTTTTGAAAAGACACGCGCAATCTTACTGTTATCATTTAAAAGTCCTGTTTGATAGTAATGATTCCAGGCACTGAATATCACAAATAAGACCTTAAATAAATGAAGGAGTTTTATTCGCCTGACTTCATAAGACACCAGGATTTTCAATAGAAGACCAAACGTACTCTCTTTAGATGCAGACTGCAGTGAAAAAGGCGTGGGTGGCGCCATCTTGTGGTAACAATGGGTAGTGCACGTGTGATAATGTTTACTGTGTATTTGCTTCAACTCTTAACAGTAAGGGCCAGTTGAACTATGGTAGACCTCACTCTGGAGATATAGTTCAGAGCCATGTATCATTCCCTGAGGTTCTTTGAAGATGTAGCCAATCAGAGTGTGTTATTCTCTGAGGTTCTGTGTTCTGTCATTGACAGGCCCAGGCTGTGACGCTAACAGTAGCCCAGGCCTTCAAAGTAGCTCTGGACCTGTGGGAGATTGCTCAGGAAGGTGAGTACTAACTCTAACAGTATATCAGGAAGGTGAGTACTAACTCTAACAGTAAATCAGGAAGGTGAGTACTAACTCTAACAGTAAATCAGGAAGGTGAGTACTAACTCTAACAGTAAATCAGGAAGGTGAATACTAACTCTAACAGTAAATCAGGAAGGTGAGTACTAACTCTAACAGTAAATCAGGAAGGTGAGTACTAACTCTAACAGTAAATCAGGAAGGTGAATACTAACTCTAACAGTAAATCAGGAAGGTGAGTACTAACTCTAACAGTAAATCAGGAAGGTGAGTACTAACTCTAACAGTAAATCAGGAAGGTGAGTACTAACTCTAACGGTAAATCAGGAAGGTGAGTACTAACTCTAACGGTAAATCAGGAAGGTGAGTACTAACTCTAACAGTAAATCAGGAAGGTGAGTACTAACTCTAACAGTAAATCAGGAAGGTGAGTATTAACTATTAACAGTAGCTCAGGAAGGTAGATCATTAATGCTGTTAATGCTGTTGATCTAAGTGTGCAGAGATTCTTCCCCTTTAAGGTCAGAGTCTTCTCTTCTCTTTGCTTCTCCTCTCTGTCCTCAGATAAAAGTAAGAAGGCCAGGACGTGCTGCTCATGTTCTGTCAGCGATGGACAGACAGAGATGACAAACACACACTGTGTCTCAGGTAGGTCAACTTCCTGGTACTCTTGCTGTATATGACCTTGACAGCTGTTGTCACTAAAGCCTTTCGCTGCTCAACTCTAGCACGGCAGGGAGTCTGCAGATGTAGACCCCTCCGTAGGACACTTAGCTACTCTCTGCTCCACTCTCCTCTCAGTGCTCATGGCTTCAGGGGAGACAGCTGGAGATTCTGCTAAAGTGGCGCAGTAAAGCCTCGGGGACCTGGTCTGATCACTACGGTTGAAAGTTTCAGGTCATTAAAATTCCACTGCTGTGATGGCCATGTCCCATGGGCTTTCATTGATCTACTCTGTCCTGTGACGCAGGGTCAATGGGAACAACAAAAGATGAGCCTCTTTCTCTCTCTCTCTCTCTCTCTCTCTCTCTCTCTCTCTCTCTCTTTTCCTCTACCTCTCCCCTCCCCTCCCCTCTCTACCTCTCTCTCTATCTCTTTTTCTCTACCTCTCCCCTACCCTCTCTACCTCTCTCTCTCTTTATCTCTACCTCTCCCCTCCCCTCTCTACCTCTCTCTCTCTTTTTCTCTACCTCTCCCCTCCCCTCTCTACCTCTCTCTCGCTCTCTTTTTCTCTACCTCTCCCCTCCCCTCTCTACCTCTCTCTTTTTCTCTACCTCTCCCCTCCCCTCTCTACCTCTCTCTCTCTTTCTCTCATCCAACCTCTCTCCCTTGCTCCTTCCCCCTCTGTCTCTGTCTCTCTCAGACTCAGACAAGCACCAGCCCCTGGAGAAGGAAGAGAAACTGAGACGGCCATTCTTCTCCATGTCGTTCAGCTCGCCCCGCAGCAAACCCACCCGGAAACGACCAATCAAACACGACTCCTGGGTAGGTCGCGACCTTGGGTTCCAGGCCTCTGATTGGTCTATCCAGTCTCATTATCACACCTAATGTGACTCAAACAGTATTTCTTCTCCTCTGAGGATGAACTGGGTCTGTTCCAGGATATTGTTTAGAGATAACGGATGAGAATCTGGGTCTGTTCCAGGATATTGTTTAGAGATAACGAATGATAATGACATGAACCCCATTCTGCGGCGGACTGGGACCAAATATCGGCCATGGCATTTCTAATACACCGGCCCCCAATTAACCAGATAATGATAATTTTGCACAACAAACAGGCCCACTAGGCTTCAAATGTACCAGCCCATCTGGCACATGCCAGAAATGCCAGATGGCCAGTTCGCCCCTGTCCCCATTAGACATGGCCTCGATTATAATAGTGGTGGATAGTCTTCTCTACTACAGGCTTTAAAACTCTGTAGTGCCAGGGGGTTATTTTCGAAGCAGCCATATACTATATACATTATTAAGGTGTAGAGGTCACCCCTAAATACTGGTTTATGGTTCACAAATCCTAAACTTAACAACAAGTTATGATAGCTGACCCTGGATCAGTGATTAGTTGAATGTTCTACTCCAAACACAAGAGCGGGTACTTGTTATGCAGCTGTGTTGACATATACTGGCCACTAGGTGGCAGAGTTTCCCTTTGAATGTTAAATACTCCACATCATCCGATACGTGTCCTCACTGGGAGACTAGATCAACCACATCTCATCAACTAGTCTGTCAACTACATTATAAAGTCTCTCTCTCTCTCAATTCAATTTAAAGGGTTTTTTATTGGCATGGGAAACATATGTTTACATTGACAAAGCAAGTGAAATATGTCATATTATCTATGTTTATATACAGTGTTGTAACGATGCTCACTGAGTCTGTACATAGTCAAAGCTTTCCTTAAGTTTGGGTCAGTCGCAGTGGTCAGGTATTCTGCCACTGTGTACTCTCTGTTTAGGGCCAAATAGCATTCTAGTTTGCTCTGTTTTTTTGTTAATTCTTTCCAATGTGTCAAGTAATTATCTTTGTGTTTTCTCATGATTTGGTTGGGTCGCTCTCTGTCTTTCCCTCTCGCTTCACTCTCTTTCTCTCTATTTACTGAATATTCTTTATTAAAAGTCTCCCAAAAGATGTATCTGAAATGTGTCTCCTTTACTATTCTAAATTTGACCGTACGTCACAAACCAATATTATTAACAAACAAATATTGATTTAAAATGTTGATATACACTGAGTGTATCAAATGTTAGGAACACCCCCCCCCCCCCCCCCTTGCCCTCAGAACAACGTCAATTTTGTACACTCAGTGGAGATTGAAAACAGTGTAGAGATGAAATACTGCTCTGCAGCTCTTGGTAATTCACTTAAAACCTCTTAAGGATCCAACCTTTTAAAAAAACAACATTTTAGTCTAAAATGACATACCCAAATCTAACTGCCTGTAGCTCAGGACCTGAAGCAAGGATATGCATATTCTTGACCGTTTGCATGTTCTTGGTACCATTTGAAAGGAAACACTTTGAAGTTTGTAGTGATGTGAAATGAATGTGGGAGAATATAACATATTAGATCTGGTAAAAGATAATACAAAGAAAAAAACAACATTTTTTTTTGTACCCTCATCTTTGAAATGGAAGAGAAAGGCCATAATGTATTATTCCAGCCCAGGTGCAATTTAGATTTGGGCCACTAGATGGCAGGAGTGTATGTGCAAAGTTTTAGACTGATCCAATGAACCATTTCGTATCGGTTCAAAATGTTGTATCAAGACTGCCCAAATGTGCCTAATTGGTTTATTAATACATTTTCAAGTTCATAACTGTGCACTCTCCTCAAACAATCGCATGGTATTCTTTCACTGTAACAGTTACTGTAAATTGGACAGTCCAGTTAGATTAACACGAATTGAAGCTTTCTGTCAATATCAGATATGTCTACATCCTGGGAAATGTTCATGTTACTTACAACCTCATGCTAATCACATTAGCCTACATTAGCTTAACTGTCCCGTGGGGTGGGGACACCGATTTAATTTAATTAAATAAAAACATCACTGCGCTATTTGATTGATTGAAGCTATGTGGGTGAAGCTATTTCATAATATGGTGCACTGAGGAGGTGTATAGAATTGATACTGGTAACGCTTTTTCTTTGTTATAAATGTTACCGTTTGTAGGTTATATTGGCCTGTACGTTGATGTGTACAGTGTCATGTGGGGGTTGTCTTGGTAGTGCTTCTACTCACAGAATGTGGAGGTCATGTTGCGATTTGAAGGTTATCTTCGATGCACATTGATGCATACAGTACATTTTGTCTCGTGGGGTTGTATTGATACTGTACTACAGTACATTTTGTCTCTTGGGATTATACTGTACTACAGTACATTTTGTCTCATGGGGTTGTATTGATACTGTACTACAGTACATTTTGTCTCTTGGGGTTATACTGTACTACAGTACATTTTGTCTCATGGGGTTATATTGATACTGTACTATAGTACATTTTGTCTCATGGGGTTATATTGATACATACTACAGTAAATGTTGTCTCATGGGGTTATATTGATACTGTACTACAGTACATTTTGTCTCATGGGGTTGTATTGATACTGTACTACAGTACATTTTGTCTCATGGGGTTGTATTGATACTGTACTACAGTACATTTTGTCTCATGGGGTTGTATTGATACTGTACTACAGTACATTTCGTCTCATGGGGTTGTATTGATACTGTACTACAGTACATTTTGTCTCATGGGGTTATATTGATACTGTACTACAGTACATTTTGTCTCATGGGGTTGTATTGATACTGTACTATAGTACATTTTGTCTCATGGGGTTATATTGATACATACTACAGTAAATGTTGTCTCATGGGGTTGTATTGATACTGTACTACAGTACATTTTGTCTCATGGGGTTGTATTGATACTGTACTACAGTACATTTTGTCTCATGGGGTTGTATTGATACTGTACTACAGTACATTTTGTCTCGTGGGGTTATATTGATACATGCTACAGTACATTTTGTCTCATGGGGTTATATTGATACTGTACTACAGTACATTTTGTCTCATGGGGTTGTATTGATACTGTACTACAGTACATTTTGTCTCATGGGGTTGTATTCGTTCTCTTTTTATTCACAGGACGTGGAGGACGGCCTCGATGATGCGTTCTCAAGGTAATATTTAAATTGTTTTACATTCTGTTGTTTGTCAAATACTGTAAATATCATTTATTTACATGTTTTTTAAGCCCCAACCTGAGACTGTATGAAAAAAATACGTTTCTGGGTTGAAATTTCCAGATAACTTTCCCCGCAAATCAAGGTCACATCTATCCACTAATATCCACTAATAGTTTAATAAAGTAACTGTTGGTAAAGTAGAGTAAAATAAAAAATACATGTAGTGGTGTATGGACTGACTTGAGATCAGCTGTAGTGGTGTACGGACTGACTTGAGATCAGTTGTAGTGGTGTATGGACTGACTTGAGATCAGTTGTAGTGGTGTATGGACTGACTTGAGATCAGTTGTAGTGGTGTATGGACTGACTTGAGATCAGTTGTAGTGGTGTATGGACTGACTTGAGATCAGTTGTAGTGGTGTACGGACTGACTTGAGATCAGTTGTAGTGGTGTATGGACTGACTTGAGATCAGTTGTACATGTAATGGTATATGGACTGACTTCTGATCAGTTGTAGTGGTGTACGGACTGACTTGAGATCAGCTGTAATGGTGTATGGACTGACTTGAGATCAGTTGTAGTGGTGTACGGACTGACTTGAGATCAGTTGTAGTGGTGTACGGACTGACTTGAGATCAGTTGTAGTGGTGTACGGACTGACTTGAGATCAGCTGTAATGGTGTATGGACTGACTTGAGATCAGCTGTAGTGGTGTATGGACTGACTTGAGATCAGTTGTAGTGGTGTACGGACTGACTTGAGATCAGCTGTAGTGGTGTATGGACTGACTTGAGATCAGTTGTAGTGGTGTACGGACTGACTTGAGATCAGCTGTAGTGGTGTACGGACTGACTTGAGATCAGTTGTAGTGGTGTACGGACTGACTTGAGATCAGCTGTAATGGTGTATGGACTGACTTGAGATCAGCTGTAGTGGTGTATGGACTGACTTGAGATCAGTTGTAGTGGTGTACGGACTGACTTGAGATCAGTTGTAGTGGTGTACGGACTGATTTGAGATCAGTTGTATCGGCAATTAAGGAAATTAAACTAAATGTAGCCAGCCAGGCTATATTTCCCTGGCTCTCTCTACATCTACATCTTTTGGTGCAGCAGGGTAGTCTAGTGGTTAGAGTGTTGGACTAGTAACCAGAAGGTTGCAAGATCAAATCCCGAGCTGACAAGGTACAAATCTGTTGTTCTGCCCCTGAACAGGCAGTTAACCCACTGTTCCTAGGCCGTCATTGAAAGTAAGAATTTGTTCTTAACTGACTTGCCTAGTTAAATAAAGGTAATATATATATAAAAATGTTTTGCTACCTCAGCTGCAATAGGCAACACTAAAACAATCTTTAGGCTGGTTTACAAAATATATTATTATACAATGCTACCTTTTTTCTAAACATCCAAATTCACTTTCAAATGATACATTCAGAACAAAACATGTCTTTCAACTCTAACCCAGTTTTGTATCCAACATGTCGTGGGGAGGGTAGCCACCCCATAACAACAACCTAGTGCTGTATCCAACATGTCCTGGGGAGGGTAGCCACCCCATAACAACAACCTAGTGCTGTATCCAACATGTCCTGGGGAGGGTAGCCACCCCATAACAACAACCCAGTACTGTATCCAACATGTCCTGGGGAGGGTAGCCACCCCATAACAACAACCCAGTACTGTATCCAACATGTCCTGGGGAGGGTAGCCACCCATAACAACAACCTAGTGCTGTATCCAACATGTCCTGGGGAGGGTAGCCACCCCATAACAACAACCTAGTGCTGTATCCAACATGTCCTGGGGAGGGTAGCCACCCCATAACAACAACCCAGTACTGTATCCAACATGTCCTGGGGAGGGTAGCCACCCCATAACAACAACCTAGTGCTGTATCCAACATGTCCTGGGGAGGGTAGCCACCCCATAACAACAACCCAGTACTGTATCCAACATGTCCTGGGGAGGGTAGCCACCCCATAACAACAACCTAGTGCTGTATCCAACATGTCCTGGGGAGGGTAGCCACCCCATAACAACAACCCAGTACTGTATCCAACATGTCCTGGGGAGGGTAGCCACCCCATAACAACAACCCAGTACTGTATCCAACATGTCCTGGGGAGGGTAGCCACCCCGTAACAACAACCCAGTACTGTATCCACCATGTCCTGGGGAGGGTAGCCACCCCATAACAACAACCTAGTGCTGTATCCAACATGTCCTGGGGAGGGTAGCCACCCCATAACAACAACCCAGTACTGTATCCAACATGTCCTGGGGAGGGTAGCCACCCCATAACAACAACCCAGTACTGTATCCAACATGTCCTGGGGAGGGTAGCCACGTTATAACAACAACCTAGTACTGTATCCAACATGTCCTGGGGAGGGTAGCCACCCCATAACAACAACCTAGTGCTGTATCCAACATGTCCTGGGGAGGGTAGCCACCCCATAACAACAACCCAGTACTGTATCCAACATGTCCTGGGGAGGGTAGCCACCCCATAACAACAACCTAGTGCTGTGTCCAACATGTCCTGGGGAGGGTAGCCACCCCATAACAACAACCCAGTACTGTATCCAACATGTCCTGGGGAGGGTAGCCACCCCATAACAACAACCTAGTACTGTATCCAACATGTCCTGGGGAGGGTAGCCACCCCATAACAACAACCCAGTACTGTATCCAACATGTCCTGGGGAGGGTAGCCACCCCATAACAACAACCTAGTGCTGTATCCAACATGTCCTGGGGAGGGTAGCCACCCCATAACAACAACCTAGTGCTGTATCCAACATGTCCTGGGGAGGGTAGCCACCCCATAACAACAACCTAGTGCTGTATCCAACATGTCCTGGGGAGGGTAGCCACCCCATAACAACAACCCAGTACTGTATCCAACATGTCCTGGGGAGGGTAGCCACCCCATAACAACAACCCAGTACTGTATCCAACATGTCCTGGGGAGGGTAGCCACCCCATAACAACAACCCAGTACTGTATCCAACATGTCCTGGGGAGGGTAGCCACCCCATAACAACAACCTAGTGCTGTATCCAACATGTCCTGGGGAGGGTAGCCACCCCATAACAACAACCCAGTACTGTATCCAACATGTCCTGGGGAGGGTAGCCACCCCATAACAACAACCCAGTACTGTATCCAACATGTCCTGGGGAGGGTAGCCACCCCATAACAACAACCCAGTACTGTATCCAACATGTCCTGGGGAGGGTAGCCACCCCATAACAACAACCTAGTGCTGTGTCCAACATGTCCTGGGGAGGGTAGCCACCCCATAACAACAACCCAGTACTGTATCCAACATGTCCTGGGGAGGGTAGCCACCCCATAACAACAACCCAGTACTGTATCCAACATGTCCTGGGGAGGGTAGCCACCCCATAACAACAACCTAGTGCTGTATCCAACATGTCCTGGGGAGGGTAGCCACCCCATAACAACAACCCAGTACTGTATCCAACATGTCCTGGGGAGGGTAGCCACCCCATAACAACAACCTAGTGCTGTATCCAACATGTCCTGGGGAGGGTAGCCACCCCATAACAACAACCTAGTGCTGTATCCAACATGTCGTGGGGAGGGTAGCCACCCCATAACAACAACCCAGTACTGTATCCAACATGTCCTGGGGAGGGTAGCCACCCCATAACAACAACCCAGTACTGTATCCAACATGTCCTGGGGAGGGTAGCCACCCCATAACAACAACCCAGTACTGTATCCAACATGTCCTGGGGAGGGTAGCCACCCATAACAACAACCTAGTGCTGTATCCAACATGTCCTGGGGAGGGTAGCCACCCCATAACAACAACCTAGTGCTGTATCCAACATGTCCTGGGGAGGGTAGCCACCCCATAACAACAACCCAGTACTGTATCCAACATGTCCTGGGGAGGGTAGCCACCCCATAACAACAACCTAGTGCTGTATCCAACATGTCCTGGGGAGGGTAGCCACCCCATAACAACAACCCAGTACTGTATCCAACATGTCCTGGGGAGGGTAGCCACCCCATAACAACAACCTAGTGCTGTATCCAACATGTCCTGGGGAGGGTAGCCACCCCATAACAACAACCCAGTACTGTATCCAACATGTCCTGGGGAGGGTAGCCACCCCATAACAACAACCCAGTACTGTATCCAACATGTCCTGGGGAGGGTAGCCACCCCATAACAACAACCCAGTACTGTATCCACCATGTCCTGGGGAGGGTAGCCACCCCATAACAACAACCTAGTGCTGTATCCAACATGTCCTGGGGAGGGTAGCCACCCCATAACAACAACCCAGTACTGTATCCAACATGTCATGGGGAGGGTAGCCACCCCATAACAACAACCCAGTACTGTATCCAACATGTCCTGGGGAGGGTAGCCACGTTATAACAACAACCTAGTACTGTATCCAACATGTCCTGGGGAGGGTAGCCACCCCATAACAACAACCTAGTGCTGTATCCAACATGTCCTGGGGAGGGTAGCCACCCCATAACAACAACCCAGTACTGTATCCAACATGTCCTGGGGAGGGTAGCCGCCCCATAACAACAACCTAGTGCTGTGTCCAACATGTCCTGGGGAGGGTAGCCACCCCATAACAACAACCCAGTACTGTATCCAACATGTCCTGGGGAGGGTAGCCACCCCATAACAACAACCTAGTACTGTATCCAACATGTCCTGGGGAGGGTAGCCACCCCATAACAACAACCCAGTACTGTATCCAACATGTCCTGGGGAGGGTAGCCACCCCATAACAACAACCTAGTGCTGTATCCAACATGTCCTGGGGAGGGTAGCCACCCCATAACAACAACCCAGTACTGTATCCAACATGTCCTGGGGAGGGTAGCCACCCCATAACAACAACCCAGTACTGTATCCAACATGTCCTGGGGAGGGTAGCCACGTTATAACAACAACCTAGTACTGTATCCAACATGTCCTGGGGAGGGTAGCCACCCCATAACAACAACCTAGTGCTGTATCCAACATGTCCTGGGGAGGGTAGCCACCCCATAACAACAACCCAGTACTGTATCCAACATGTCCTGGGGAGGGTAGCCACCCCATAACAACAACCTAGTGCTGTGTCCAACATGTCCTGGGGAGGGTAGCCACCCCATAACAACAACCCAGTACTGTATCCAACATGTCCTGGGGAGGGTAGCCACCCCATAACAACAACCTAGTACTGTATCCAACATGTCCTGAGGAGGGTAGCCACCCCATAACAACAACCCAGTACTGTATCCAACATGTCCTGGGGAGGGTAGCCACCCCATAACAACAACCTAGTGCTGTATCCAACATGTCCTGGGGAGGGTAGCCACCCCATAACAACAACCTAGTGCTGTATCCAACATGTCCTGGGGAGGGTAGCCACCCCATAACAACAACCTAGTCCTGTATCCAACATGTCCTGGGGAGGGTAGCCACCCCATAACAACAACCCAGTACTGTATCCAACATGTCCTGGGGAGGGTAGCCACCCCATAACAACAACCTAGTGCTGTATCCAACATGTCCTGGGGAGGGTAGCCACCCCATAACAACAACCCAGTACTGTATCCAACATGTCCTGGGGAGGGTAGCCACCCCATAACAACAACCCAGTACTGTATCCAACATGTCCTGGGGAGGGTAGCCACCCCATAACAACAACCCAGTACTGTATCCAACATGTCCTGGGGAGGGTAGTATCCACCCCATAACAACAACCCAGTACTGTATCCAACATGTCCTGGGGAGGGTAGCCACCCCATAACAACAACCCAGTACTGTATCCAACATGTCCTGGGGAGGGTAGCCACCCCATAACAACAACCCAGTACTGTATCCAACATGTCCTGGGGAGGGTAGCCACCCCATAACAACAACCTAGTGCTGTATCCAACATGTCCTGGGGAGGGTAGCCACCCCATAACAACAACCCAGTACTGTATCCAACATGTCCTGGGGAGGGTAGCCACCCCATAACAACAACCTAGTGCTGTATCCAACATGTCCTGGGGAGGGTAGCCACCCCATAACAACAACCTAGTGCTGTATCCAACATGTCCTGGGGAGGGTAGCCACCCCATAACAACAACCCAGTACTGTATCCAACATGTCCTGGGGAGGGTAGCCACCCCATAACAACAACCTAGTGCTGTATCCAACATGTCCTGGGGAGGGTAGCCACCCCATAACAACAACCCAGTACTGTATCCAACATGTCCTGGGGAGGGTAGCCACCCCATAACAACAACCCAGTTTTGTATCCAACATGTCCTGGGGAGGGTAGCCACCCCATAACAACAACCCAGTACTGTATACCAACATGTCCTGGGGAGGGTAGCCACCCCATAACAACAACCTAGTGCTGTATCCAACATGTCCTGGGGAGGGTAGCCACCCCATAACAACAACCCAGTACTGTATCCAACATGTCCTGGGGAGGGTAGCCACCCCATAACAACAACCTAGTGCTGTATCCAACATGTCCTGGGGAGGGTAGCCACCCCATAACAACAACCCAGTACTGTATCCAACATGTCCTGGGGAGGGTAGCCACCCCATAACAACAACCCAGTACTGTATCCAACATGTCCTGGGGAGGGTAGCCACCCCATAACAACAACCTAGTGCTGTATCCAACATGTCCTGGGGAGGGTAGCCACCCCATAACAACAACCTAGTGCTGTATCCAACATGTCCTGGGGAGGGTAGCCACCCCATAACAACAACCCAGTACTGTATCCAACATGTCCTGGGGAGGGTAGCCACCCCATAACAACAACCCAGTACTGTATCCAACATGTCCTGGGGAGGGTAGCCACCCCATAACAACAACCCAGTACTGTATCCAACATGTCCTGGGGAGGGTAGCCACCCCATAACAACAACCTAGTGCTGTATCCAACATGTCCTGGGGAGGGTAGCCACCCCATAACAACAACCCAGTACTGTATCCAACATGTCCTGGGGAGGGTAGCCACCCCATAACAACAACCTAGTGCTGTATCCAACATGTCCTGGGGAGGGTAGCCACCCCATAACAACAACCCAGTACTGTATCCAACATGTCCTGGGGAGGGTAGCCACCCCATAACAACAACCCAGTACTGTATCCAACATGTCCTGGGGAGGGTAGCCACCCCATAACAACAACCCAGTACTGTATCCAACATGTCCTGGGGAGGGTAGCCACCCCATAACAACAACCCAGTACTGTATCCAACATGTCCTGGGGAGGGTAGCCACCCCATAACAACAACCCAGTACTGTATCCAACATGTCCTGGGGAGGGTAGCCACCCCATAACAACAACCCAGTACTGTATCCAACATGTCCTGGGGAGGGTAGCCACCCCATAACAACAACCTAGTGCTGTATCCAACATGTCCTGGGGAGGGTAGCCACCCCATAACAACAACCCAGTACTGTATCCAACATGTCCTGGGGAGGGTAGCCACCCCATAACAACAACCTAGTGCTGTATCCAACATGTCCTGGGGAGGGTAGCCACCCCATAACAACAACCTAGTGCTGTATCCAACATGTCCTGGGGAGGGTAGCCACCCCATAACAACAACCCAGTACTGTATCCAACATGTCCTGGGGAGGGTAGCCACCCCATAACAACAACCTAGTGCTGTATCCAACATGTCCTGGGGAGGGTAGCCACCCCATAACAACAACCCAGTACTGTATCCAACATGTCCTGGGGAGGGTAGCCACCCCATAACAACAACCCAGTTTTGTATCCAACATGTCCTGGGGAGGGTAGCCACCCCATAACAACAACCCAGTTTTGTATACAACATGTCCTGGGGAGGGTAGCCACCCCATAACAACAACCCAGTACTGTATCCAACATGTCCTGGGGAGGGTAGCCACCCCATAACAACAACCCAGTACTGTATCCAACATGTCCTGGGGAGGGTAGCCACCCCATAACAACAACCTAGTGCTGTATCCAACATGTCCTGGGGAGGGTAGCCACCCCATAACAACAACCCAGTACTGTATCCAACATGTCCTGGGGAGGGTAGCCACCCCATAACAACAACCCAGTACTGTATCCAACATGTCCTGGGGAGGGTAGCCACCCCATAACAACAACCTAGTGCTGTATCCAACATGTCCTGGGGAGGGTAGCCACCCCATAACAACAACCTAGTGCTGTATCCAACATGTCCTGGGGAGGGTAGCCACCCCATAACAACAACCCAGTACTGTATCCAACATGTCCTGGGGAGGGTAGCCACCCCATAACAACAACCCAGTACTGTATCCAACATGTCCTGGGGAGGGTAGCCACCCCATAACAACAACCCAGTACTGTATCCAACATGTCCTGGGGAGGGTAGCCACCCCATAACAACAACCTAGTGCTGTATCCAACATGTCCTGGGGAGGGTAGCCACCCCATAACAACAACCTAGTGCTGTATCCAACATGTCCTGGGGAGGGTAGCCACCCCATAACAACAACCCAGTACTGTATCCAACATGTCCTGGGGAGGGTAGCCACCCCATAACAACAACCCAGTACTGTATCCAACATGTCCTGGGGAGGGTAGCCACCCCATAACAACAACCTAGTGCTGTATCCAACATGTCCTGGGGAGGGTAGCCACCCCATAACAACAACCCAGTACTGTATCCAACATGTCCTGGGGAGGGTAGCCACCCCATAACAACAACCCAGTACTGTATCCAACATGTCCTGGGGAGGGTAGCCACCCCATAACAACAACCCAGTACTGTATCCAACATGTCCTGGGGAGGGTAGCCACCCCATAACAACAACCCAGTACTGTATCCAACATGTCCTGGGGAGGGTAGCCACCCCATAACAACAACCCAGTACTGTATCCAACATGTCCTGGGGAGGGTAGCCACCCCATAACAACAACCTAGTGCTGTATCCAACATGTCCTGGGGAGGGTAGCCACGTTATAACAACAACCTAGTGCTGTATCCAACATGTCCTGGGGAGGGTAGCCACCCCATAACAACAACCCAGTACTGTATCCAACATGTCCTGGGGAGGGTAGCCACCCCATAACAACAACCCAGTACTGTATCCAACATGTCCTGGGGAGGGTAGCCACGTTATAACAACAACCTAGTGCTGTATCCAACATGTCCTGGGGAGGGTAGCCACCCCATAACAACAACCCAGTACTGTATCCAACATGTCCTGAGGAGGGTAGCCACCCCATAACAACAACCTAGTGCTGTATCCAACATGTCCTGGGGAGGGTAGCCACCCCATAACAACAACCTAGTGCTGTATCCAACATGTCCTGGGGAGGGTAGCCACCCCATAACAACAACCCAGTACTGTATCCAACATGTCCTGGGGAGGGTAGCCACCCCATAACAACAACCCAGTACTGTATCCAACATGTCCTGGGGAGGGTAGCCACCCCATAACAACAACCCAGTACTGTATCCAACATGTCCTGGGGAGGGTAGCCACCCCATAACAACAACCTAGTGCTGTATCCAACATGTCCTGGGGAGGGTAGCCACCCCATAACAACAACCTAGTGCTGTATCCAACATGTCCTGGGGAGGGTAGCCACCCCATAACAACAACCCAGTACTGTATCCAACATGTCCTGGGGAGGGTAGCCACCCCATAACAACAACCCAGTACTGTATCCAACATGTCCTGGGGAGGGTAGCCACCCCATAACAACAACCTAGTGCTGTATCCAACATGTCCTGGGGAGGGTAGCCACCCCATAACAACAACCCAGTACTGTATCCAACATGTCCTGGGGAGGGTAGCCACCCCATAACAACAACCCAGTACTGTATCCAACATGTCCTGGGGAGGGTAGCCACCCCATAACAACAACCTAGTGCTGTATCCAACATGTCCTGGGGAGGGTAGCCACCCCATAACAACAACCCAGTACTGTATCCAACATGTCCTGGGGAGGGTAGCCACCCCATAACAACAACCCAGTACTGTATCCAACATGTCCTGGGGAGGGTAGCCACCCCATAACAACAACCCAGTACTGTATCCAACATGTCCTGGGGAGGGTAGCCACCCCATAACAACAACCCAGTACTGTATCCAACATGTCCTGGGGAGGGTAGCCACCCCATAACAACAACCTAGTGCTGTATCCAACATGTCCTGGGGAGGGTAGCCACGTTATAACAACAACCTAGTGCTGTATCCAACATGTCCTGGGGAGGGTAGCCACCCCATAACAACAACCCAGTACTGTATCCAACATGTCCTGGGGAGGGTAGCCACCCCATAACAACAACCCAGTACTGTATCCAACATGTCCTGGGGAGGGTAGCCACGTTATAACAACAACCTAGTGCTGTATCCAACATGTCCTGGGGAGGGTAGCCACCCCATAACAACAACCCAGTACTGTATCCAACATGTCCTGGGGAGGGTAGCCACCCCATAACAACAACCTAGTGCTGTATCCAACATGTCCTGGGGAGGGTAGCCACCCCATAACAACAACCTAGTGCTGTATCCAACATGTCCTGGGGAGGGTAGCCACCCCATAACAACAACCCAGTTTTGTATCCAACATGTCCTGGGGAGGGTAGCCACCCCATAACAACAACCTAGTGCTGTATCCAACATGTCCTGGGGAGGGTAGCCACCCCATAACAACAACCTAGTGCTGTATCCAACATGTCCTGGGGAGACTGTTTAGATAAAACAAAAGTTGCCACATTGATTATTGCGATCCTAAATGAATATACTTGTTTTTTATAAGAACAACACATGTGGATAATTGTTTAAATTTAACTGGCCTTTTATTATCTTCCAAAGACAGCAAAAAAACATTACCCCAACAGGGTCACCTGGTAAGACTGACCTGGCAACAACGTAGCCTGGCAACAACGTAGCCTGGCAACAACGTAGCCTGGCAACAACGTAGCCTGGTAACAACGTAGCCTGGCAACAACGTAGCCTGAAGTGAGGGTTGTAGGGTGTACCTCCTTCGTGGGAGGAACCAGAGGAGCCTGGGGTGGTGGAATATTGAGTACAATCATTATCATTTATGTCTCCATAAAACACCTATATGCTTTAATATTAATTGCAAGCTGTTTTTTTTTTGCTACACTCACAAAATCCAACTCTCTCAGGAAATCAAACCACACAGACATGAAGCCGTATCCTACCTTTTGATGTCCAGCTGAGAGTGAATGATGTTTCCCATGACAGAGGTGTTGTTCAGGTCTTTGACCATGTCCTTAGCCCCACTGGTGCTGATGAAAAACTCCTCCACCTTTCCAAACATGATGCACATCTTGGCCAGGAAGGGCTACTTGATGTTGTCATTGAGGTGCCCAAAGATCACCTCCTTGAGGGGTGACCTTGTAGAACTCATCCAGGGGTTACCTCCTTGAGGGGAAGGGAACTCATCCAGAGATCACCTCCTTGAGGGGATGGGAACTCATTCAGAGGTTACCTCCTTGAGGGGACGGAAACTCATCCAGAGATCACGTCATTTATGGAAATGGGCCCCTTGTAGAACTCATCCAGAGTTCACCTCCTTGAGGGGACGGGAACTCATCCAGAGGAGGGGATTATGAATGAAGCACACACAGACAGCATGCACTAGGCTTCTCATAATGACCTCAACACAGTCACCTTGAGAAACAATACCAACAGATAAATTCCCTGTTCCCAGATCTGTTTGTGCCGTCTTGCCAACTCCTTTAATAATTGTCAAACATGTTTGGCATAACAATGAGTATAGGGTTGGCAAGACAACAGATCTGGGACCAGGCTGGCAGGCACACATTATATGCTTTAAATATCATAGACAACACATCTCTGCAATAACGATTACATTCCAAATCCAAACAGGTTACATCTGAGCTGTAAGCTGATGGCATAGCTGACAGGGACTGGCTGGCTACATACTGCTTGGAGCCTCCGGAGCTCATCATTGGCTGGCTACATACTGCTTGGAGCTTCCGGAGCTCATCATTGGCTGGCTACATACTGCTTGGAGCCCCCTGAGCTCATCATTGGCTGGCTACATACTGCTTGGAGCCCCCTGAGCTCATCATTGGCTGGCTACATACTGCTTGGAGCCTCAGGAGCTCATCATTGGCTGGCTACATACTGCTTGGAGCCTCCGGAGCTCATCATTGGCTGGCTACATACTGCTTGGAGCCTCAGGAGCTCATCATTGGCTGGCTACATACTGCTTGGAGCCTCCGGAGCTCATCATTGGCTGGCTACATACTGCTTGGAGCCCCCTGAGCTCATCATTGGCTGGCTACATACTGCTTGGAGCCTCCGGAGCTCATCATTGGCTGGCTACATACTGCTTGGAGCCTCCGGAGCTCATCATTGGCTGGCTACATACTGCTTGGAGCCTCCGGAGCTCATCATTGGCTGGCTACATACTGCTTGGAGCCCCCTGAGCTCATCATTGGCTGGCTACATACTGCTTGGAGCCTCCGGAGCTCATCATTGGCTGGCTACATACTGCTTGGAGCCTCCGGAGCTCATCATTGGCTGGATACATACTGCTTGGAGCCCCCGGAGCTCATCATTGGCTGGCTACATACTGCTTGGAGCCTCCGGAGCTCATCGTTGGCTGGCTCTGGTAGTCATGCAGTTTACACACCCGAAAATGTCACATTAGGTTGATGCACAATAATCAGGAGTGTACAATCCCAGAAATCCTTGTGTCAGTGCGTAATCAGGAGTGTATGATGCCAGAAATACTTTATAGGAGACAGACAGCATGAGGGGTTGTTAAGGTTAGTGGGGCAGCAGATCTTGTCTTTTATAGGAGACATAAGTCTCTCACAAAACAGCAGATCAGAAGTACTGCTAGAGGCGCTGTCAGAAGTACTGCTAGAGGGGCTTTCAATCAATCACAATGCCTCGTGGGTAATAGAGGCAGGGACGGTTTCTTTCTTTCTGCTTGTTTGTTTTCCTTTTATTTTGGGCCCCCGGATTGATCCAACCAGGCCAGAACCGTTTGTAGAATGATTCCCGAGATGATAGTATAGAAATATAATCGATAGAACCTGACTTGAATTTCTATGATTACAGTATAGATGGGAGTTGGTGTCCAATCTCTATAGTCACACTGAGGTTTGGATGTGGTGTGTGTGTGTGTGTGTGTGTGTGTGTGTGTGTGTGTGTGTGTGTGTGTGTTATTATATCATTTTAATGGATTATGTCTTAAATGCTCATTAAAGTGCGGTAAATGGGTACATTTTCATGTTTAAAAAAAAAAAAAAAGTTCAGAAACAAGCTGTTTACTAGTTTAGCCCCTCAGTGACTGCCAGCTCCGCTTCACAGCTCCGCTTCGCAGCACTTAGGCCGTGGGAACATTGCTCCGATTGTTTTGCCAGCTATTTGCTATGAGGGGGAAATACCTCAATGCAATCGCAAGATTTCATAGCATGGATTATAACAGCACTAAGTAAATAGATATGCTCTGTTCAGTCAGAACTCTGCTGTAGTCTCCATCCCAATGAGTCTCTCGTGCCAGACGGCTTTACTTCCCCACAATGAGAGTAGATCTGTTCTAATCAGGTACAGATGACGCTAAAACAAAAAGCAAATTGTAATTTCAACAGTCAAGGGAGCCTGAGACCTGATAAACCAGACAACTACATCTAACAAGAGTGGAAGGACAGAAGGATAGACTAACTAGAAGGGATAGAGGGAGAGACTAGCTAGATAGGATAGAGGGAGAGACTAGCTAGATAGGATAGAGGGAGAGACTAGCTAGATAGGATAGAGGAAGAGACTAGCTAGATAGGATAGAGGGAGAGACTAGCTAGATAGGATAGGGGAGAGACTAGCTAGATAGGATAGAGGGAGAGACTAGCTAGATAGGATAGAGGGAGAGACTAGCTAGAAGGGATAGACTAGCTAGAAGGGACAGAGCGATACACTAACTAGAACCTTCTCAGATCCGGTAGAAACAAAAAAAATCATGGCCAGTTTCCCCCCGATTTTGTTTATAAGGTTCTACAGTGGGTGACATGTTTGGACTAAAACAGCATAAAACCGGGTCTATCACAACCCATGTTAAAAGGAATTAGCCAGTTACAGAAACATTTAGAAATAGTTTGTTTGATTTTTTTGTGTGTGTGAAATTAACCAGTTAGCGATCTACCTTTTTGAACATCTGCCACGCTAAACACTGGGACACCTCAGGGGTACGTGCTCAGTCCCCTCCTCAACACCAGGACACCTCAGGGGTACGTGCTCAGTCCCCTCCTCAACACCGGGACACCTCAGGGGTGCGTGCTCAGTCCCCTCCTCAACACCGGGACACCTCAGTGCTCAGTCCCCTCCTGTACTCCCTGTTCACTCATGACTGCACGGCAAAGGCACGAGTCCAACACCATCATTAAGTTTGCTGATGACACAAAAATGGTTTGGCCTGATCACCGACAACGATGAGACAGCCTACAGTGAGGAGGTCAGAGACCTGGCCATGTGGTGCAAGGACAACAACCTTTCCCTCAACGTGATCAAGACAAAGGAGATGATTGTGGACTACAGGAAAATGAGGACTGAGCACGCCCCATTCTCATCAACAGGGCTGTAGTGGAGCAGGTTGAGAGCTTCAAGTTCCTTGGGGTCCACATGACTAACAAACTAACATGGTCCAAGCACACCAAGACAGTCGTAAAGAGGGCACAACAAAACCTATTCCCCCTCAGGAGACTGAAAAGATTTGGCATGGGTCCTCAGATCCTCAAAAGAGTTTACAGCTGCACCATCGAGAGCATCCTGACTGGTTGCATCATTGCCTGGTATGCAACTGCTCGGCCTCCGACCACAAGGCACTACAGAGGGTAGTGAGTACGGCCCAGTACATCACCAGGGCCAAGCTTCCTGCCATCCAGGACCTCTATACCAGGCGGTGTCAGAGGAAGGCCGTAAAAATTGTCAAAGACTCCAGCCACCCCAGTCATAGACTGTTTTAACTGCTACCGCACGACAAGCGGTACCGGAGCGCCAAGTCTAGGTTGAAGAGGATTCTAAACAACTTCTACCCCCAAGCCATAAGACTCCTGAAAGTCTAATCAAATGGCTTCCCAGACTATTTGCAGACTACTCTCTGTTATTATCTATGCATAGTCACTTTAATAACTCTACCTACATGTACATATTACCTCAATTACCCCAACACTGGTGCCCCCACACATTGATTCTGTACCGGTACCCCCTGTATATAGCCTCCACATTAACTCTGTACCGGTGCCCCCTGTATATAGCCTCCACATTAACTCTGTACCGGTACCCCCTGTATATAGCCTCCACATTAACTCTGTACCGGTGCCCCCTGTATATAGCCTCCACATTAACTCTGTACCGGTACCCCCTGTATATAGCCTCCACATTGACTCTGTACCGTAATACCCTGTATATAGCCTCCACATTGACTCTGTACCGTAATACCCTGTATATAGCCTCCACATTGACTCTGTACCGTAATACCCTGTATATAGCCTCCACATTGACTCTGTACCGTAATACCCTGTATATAGCCTCCACATTGACTCTGTACCGTAATACCCTGTATATAGCCTCCACATTGACTCTGTACCGTAATACCCTGTATATAGCCTCCACATTGACTCTGTACCGTAATACCCTGTATATAGCCTCCACATTGACCCTGTACCGTAATACCCTGTATATAGCCTCCACATTGACTCTGTACCGTAATAACCTGTATATAGCCTCCACATTGACTCTGTACCGTAATACCCTGTATATAGCCTCCACATTGACCCTGTACCGTAATACCCTGTATATAGCCTCCACATTGACTCTGTACCGTAATACCCTGTATATAGCCTCCACATTGACTCTGTACCGTAATACCCTGTATTTCGCCCCGCTATTGTTATTTACTGCTGCTCTTTAATTATTTGTTATTCTTAAATCTGTAACCTAATAAAATGTGGGAAAAGTAAAGGGGTCTGAGTACTTACCGAAGACACTGTAGTTCTGTCTTGTTGTTTTGTTAACTCCACCCACCTCGTGTCCCAGGTATTCAGCCAATCAGCGGCCGCTGCTGTGTGGTGGGATGTGTGGCTATACAATGGCTGGCTACCCAGGGTTGTATATGTGGACAACGGGACATGAAAGCAGATTTCCAGATACATCGCCGTAGATTGTGTATTGTCGGTGTGAAATGAAATGCAATGTTACACAGTATCCAAAAACAAAGTAGTATTTTAGATGTACTGTAAATTCCCCAGGCATTGTATTGGGTTAACAGTTCATTTTTTTTTTAAAAACATGACACATTAAAAAGGCCGTTTTGACAGAGTTGAAAACGTTGGCTCAGGCTTCTTTAATGCATTATGGAAGTGTGAATAATTCAACCTGACCTAAAATAGGATGTTGTCATATCTTTAAGATTTCAGCTGGCTTGTTCTTCTTCTTCTTTTTTTTTAAATATACCCTAATTTGAGCCCAGGAAGTTACAGGGCTGGAGCCAGACTTTGTGGATTATTTATTGCTAAAAGTGGACACTGCATTTCATCTGTCGGTCTCCGTCTTTGACACTAAGCAGTAACCTATTCACAGACTGAGCACATCTATGTGTGTGTACAAGGCGAGTACATTTCCTCATACTGAGAAGAACATGTCTGTATATGTCACGCGGAGTCTTTTGAACTTTCTCCTTTATAAAAGATCTGTTTCAATGATGAAAACGTTGGTAGTCTGACCTTTGCCCTTTGCCGTTGGGCTTTAAAGCTATCTAGCCCTGACCAGTAGCGTTGCGTGTATAAAATCACCGGGGACGCCAAGTCCCCCTCCCCCGCGCCACAATGCCAAAGTACAAACTATGTGTTGTGATAATGGCGTTGTTTGCTCTATAACCTGTTAGTTCATATACCTTGACACAGTGATATATACTGTAGGCCTAAAGGCTGAGACAATAAGAAGACACAGTGATATATACTGTAGGCCTAAAGGCTGAGACAATAAGAAGACACAGTGATATATACTGTAGGCCTAAAGGCTGAGACAATAAGAAGACACAGTGATATATACTGTAGGCCTAAAGGCTGAGACAATAATAAGACACAGTGATATATACTGTAGGCCTAAAGGCTGAGACAATAAGAAGACACAGTGATATAGAGGCCTAAAGGCTGAGACAATAATAAGACACAGTGATATATATATATACTGTAGACCTAAAGGCTGAGACAATAAGAAGACACAGTGATATATACTGTAGGCCTAAAGGCTGAGACAATAAGAAGACACAGTGATATATACTGTAGGACTAAAGGCAGAGACAATAAGAAGACACAGTGATATAGAGGCCTAAAGGCTGAGACAATAAGAAGACACAGTGATATATACTGTAGGCCTAAAGGCAGAGACAATAAGAAGACACAGTGATATAGAGGACTAAAGGCTGAGACAATAAGAAGACACAGTGATATATACTGTAGACCTAAAGGCAGAGACAATAAGAAGACACAGTGATATATACTGTAGGACTAAAGGCTGAGACAATAAGAAGACACAGTGATATATACTGTAGGACTAAAGGCTGAGACAATAAGAAGACACAGTGATATAGAGGCCTAAAGGCTGAGACAATAAGAAGACACAGTGATATATACTGTAGGCCTAAAGGCTGAGACAATAAGAAGACACAGTGATATATACTGTAGACCTAAAGGCTGAGACAATAAGAAGACACAGTGATATAGAGGCCTAAAGGCTGAGACAATAAGAAGACACAGTGATATATACTGTAGGCCTAAAGGCTGAGACAATAAGAAGACACAGTGATATATACTGTAGGCCTAAAGGCTGAGACAATAAGAAGACACAGTGATATATACTGTAGGCCTAAAGGCTGAGACAATAAGAAGACACAGTGATATATACTGTAGGCCTAAAGGCTGAGACAATAAGAAGACACAGTGATATAGAGGCCTAAAGGCTGAGACAATAAGAAAACACAGTGATATGTAGACCTAAAGGCTGAGACAATAAGAAGACACAGTGGCAGAATAAATCCAATCACAACTTTGTTTCAACACAAAACCGGAGAGCAACATCGATGCAGTGAAGTCCCCAAAGCATATTGCACGAAACAGACCTACATGACCTACAGCCTGGGTCAAACAGGTTAATGTTTCCTACATTTTCCCACTACTAAACTATTGATTTAGAACCACAGAGAGTTACCTCAAGTCGCAGAGAAAACAGGTGCTGCCTCCACTATTCCAGCAACATTTCAACTTCAACATTTCAACATCATCTTTTCAGTTTTGCTTAGTCTAATACGATGACAAATAAAAGATACCAAAAACAATTTAGTCCAATCAACGTAGACTAAGTATGATGTAGATGTCCATGGTTCTGATTTGTGTGTGTGTGTGTGTGTGTTTAACATATTGAACTTTCATCCCCTCAGGCCAGGGGCGTGATGTATTCATTTATGTTTGCATCAAAATCAACTATTATAATCATTGGCCATTGCAGAGAATTAAGTAAAACCACAAGTCCAAGCTAATTTAGGAAAGGGACAGTTTCAGCTAGCTAGCCACCGGACGACAACGATACAACAGTTAAAGTTTTTTGTCAATGACGATTGGCTTCTCAACCTGGTGTCAGAGCTTCTGATGTGATGTGATGTGATGGGTGTGAAGCCAAATCCAAACTGGCTTCCCTTTACACTTTTTATTTTGTGTGTGCGCCAGAACCATTCACAGCTGAGCTCACTCAGTTTAGCTCAATGCTGATTGGCTGTTATTTTATACTTATTTTCATCAAGGGAAGCCAAAAGCTCGCTGGCTTCCCCTACATTCAATACTACGGCGGCAACAATGTCATACACTTTTTAACCAGACAGCATCAGATAGATGGGCTACATGTACAGAGACAGAGGGGGCGCTGTTTCGCTCAGATGCTTTCTCCGTTGAGATAAATTCAACCTCTTGCGAATCGAAGGAAAATTATGACACACAAAATATACATAATTTTTTTGGTGGGGGGTTTTGGTCATTTTGGGGGGAAGCCTGGCTTCCCTTGGCATCCCTGAATACATGCCACTGGCCCTGATCCTGTTGTTGGGCTTAAAACGAACTAGCCCCGACCCTGTTGTTGGGCTTAAAACGAACTAGCCCCGACCCTGTTGTTGGGCTTAAAACGAACTAGCCCCGACCCTGTCGTTGGGCGTAAGACGAACTAGCCCTGACCCTGTTGTTGGGCTTAAAACGAACTAGCACTGACCCTGTTGTTGGGCTTAAAACTAACTAGCCCTGACCCTGTTGTTGGGCTTAAAACTAACTAGCCCCAACCATGCTTACTAACCTTAAAACTAACTAGCCCTGACCCTGCTAACTAACCTTAAAACGAACTAGCCCGACCCTGCTGACTAACCTTAAAACTAACTAGCCCCGACTAACTAGCCCCAAACTACTGAGTAGTTGGGTTCATCAGGCTGACCTCCAGTCTTCATGGAGATTACTGAGTAGTTGGGTTCATCAGGCTGACCTCCATTCTTCATGGAGATTACTGAGTAGTTTGGTTCATCAGGCTGACCTCCATTCTTCATGGAGATTACTGAGTAGTTTGGTTCATCAGGCTGACCTCCATTCTCCATGGAGATTACTGAGTAGTTTGGTTCATCAGGCTGACCTCCAGTCCTCATGGAGGAGATTACTGAGTAGTTTGGTTCATCAGGCTGACCTCCAGTCTCCATGGAGATTACTGAGTAGTTTGGTTCATCAGGCTGACCTCCAGTCCTCATGGAGGAGATTACTGAGTAGTTTGGTTCATCAGGCTGACCTCCAGTCTCCATGGAGATTACTGAGTAGTTGGGTTCATCAGGCTGACCTCCATTCTTCATGGAGATTACTGAGTAGTTTGGTTCATCAGGCTGACCTCCATTCTTCATGGAGATTAGTGAGTAGTTGGGTTCATCAGGCTGACCTCCAGTCTTCATGGAGATTACTGAGTAGTTGGGTTCATCAGGCTGACCTCCAGTCCTCATGGAGGAGATTAGTGAGTAGTTTGGTTCATCAGGCTGACCTCCAGTCTCCATGGAGATTACTGAGTAGTTGGGTTCATCAGGCTGACCTCCAGTCTTCATGGAGATTACTGAGTAGTTGGGTACATCAAGCTGACCTCCATTCTTCATGGAGATTAGTGAGTAGTTGGGATCATCAGGCTGACCTCCAGTCTCCATGGAGATTACTGAGTAGTTTGGTTCATCAGGCTGACCCCCAGTCTTCATGTGTTAGATTACTGTGTAGTTGGGTTCATCAAGCTGACCCCCAGTCTTCATGTGTTAGATTAGTGAGTAGTTGGGTTCATCAGGCTGACCCCCAGTCTTCATGTGTTAGATTAGTGAGTAGTTTGGTTCATCAGGCTGACCCCCAGTCTTCATGTGTTAGATTAGTGAGTAGTTTGGTTCATCAGGCTGACCCCCAGTCTTCATGTGTTAGATTAGTGAGTAGTTGGGTTCATCAGGCTGACCCCCAGTCTTCATGTGTTAGATTAGTGAGTAGTTGGGTTCATCAGGCTGACCCCCAGTCTTCATGTGTTAGATTAGTGAGTAGTTTGGTTCATCAGGCTGACCCCCAGTCTTCATGTGTTAGATTACTGTGTAGTTGGGTTCATCAAGCTGACCCCCAGTCTTCATGTGTTAGATTAGTGAGTAGTTGGGTTCATCAGGCTGACCCCCAGTCTTCATGTGTTAGATTAGTGAGTAGTTTGGTTCATCAGGCTGACCCCCAGTCTTCATGTGTTAGATTAGTGAGTAGTTTGGTTCATCAGGCTGACCCCCAGTCTTCATGTGTTAGATTAGTGAGTAGTTTGGTTCATCATGCTGACCCCCAGTCTTCATGTGTTAGATTAGTGAGTAGTTTGGTTCATCAGGCTGACCCCCAGTCTTCATGTGTTAGATTAGTGAGTAGTTGAGTTCATCAGGCTGACCCCCAGTCTTCATGTGTTAGATTAGTGAGTAGTTGGGTTCATCAGGCTGACCTCCAGTCTTCATGGTTCATCAGGCTGACCTCCATTCTTCATGGAGATTACTGAGTAGTTTGGTTCATCAGGCTGACCTCCATTCTTCATGGAGATTACTGAGTAGTTTGGTTCATCAGGCTGACCTCCATTCTTCATGGAGATTTCTGAGTAGTTTGGTTCATCAGGCTGACCTCCATTCTTCATGGAGATTACTGAGTAGTTTGGTTCATCAGGCTGACCTCCATTCTTCATGGAGATTACTGAGTAGTTGGGTTCATCAGGCTGACCTCCAGTCTTCATGGAGATTACTGAGTAGTTGGGTTCATCAGGCTGACCTCCAGTCCTCATGGAGGAGATTAGTGAGTAGTTTGGTTCATCAGGCTGACCTCCAGTCTCCATGGAGATTACTGAGTAGTTGGGTTCATCAGGCTGACCTCCATTCTTCATGGAGATTACTGAGTAGTTTGGTTCATCAGGCTGACCTCCATTCTTCATGGAGATTACTGAGTAGTTGGGTTCATCAGGCTGACCTCCAGTCTTCATGGAGATTACTGAGTAGTTGGGTTCATCAAGCTGACCTCCATTCTTCATGGAGATTAGTGAGTAGTTTGGTTCATCAGGCTGACCTCCATTCTTCATGGAGATTACTGAGTAGTTGGGTTCATCAGGCTGACCTCCAGTCTTCATGGAGATTACTGAGTAGTTGGGTTCATCAAGCTGACCTCCATTCTTCATGGAGATTAGTGAGTAGTTGGGTTCATCAGGCTGACCTCCAGTCTCCATGGAGATTACTGAGTAGTTTGGTTCATCAGGCTGACCCCCAGTCTTCATGTGTTAGATTACTGTGTAGTTGGGTTCATCAAGCTGACCCCCAGTCTTCATGTGTTAGATTAGTGAGTAGTTGGGTTCATCAGGCTGACCCCCAGTCTTCATGTGTTAGATTAGTGAGTAGTTTGGTTCATCAGGCTGACCCCCAGTCTTCATGTGTTAGATTAGTGAGTAGTTTGGTTCATCAGGCTGACCCCCAGTCTTCATGTGTTAGATTAGTGAGTAGTTGGGTTCATCAGGCTGACCCCCAGTCTTCATGTGTTAGATTAGTGAGTAGTTGGGTTCATCAGGCTGACCCCCAGTCTTCATGTGTTAGATTAGTGAGTAGTTTGGTTCATCAGGCTGACCCCCAGTCTTCATGTGTTAGATTAGTGAGTAGTTTGGTTCATCATGCTGACCCCCAGTCTTCATGTGTTAGATTAGTGAGTAGTTTGGTTCATCAGGCTGACCCCCAGTCTTCATGTGTTAGATTAGTGAGTAGTTGAGTTCATCAGGCTGACCCCCAGTCTTCATGTGTTAGATTAGTGAGTAGTTGGGTTCATCAGGCTGACCTCCAGTCTTCATGGTTCATCAGGCTGACCTCCATTCTTCATGGAGATTACTGAGTAGTTTGGTTCATCAGGCTGACCTCCATTCTTCATGGAGATTACTGAGTAGTTTGGTTCATCAGGCTGACCTCCATTCTTCATGGAGATTACTGAGTAGTTTGGTTCATCAGGCTGACCTCCATTCTTCATGGAGATTACTGAGTAGTTTGGTTCATCAGGCTGACCTCCAGTCTTCATGGAGGAGATTACTGAGTAGTTTGGTTCATCAGGCTGACCTCCAGTCTTCATGGAGGAGATTACTGAGTAGTTTGGTTCATCAGGCTGACCTCCAGTCTCCATGGAGATTACTGAGTAGTTGGGTTCATCAGGCTGACCTCCATTCTTCATGGAGATTAGTGAGTAGTTTGGTTCATCAGGCTGACCTCCATTCTTCATGGAGATTACTGAGTAGTTGGGTTCATCAGGCTGACCTCCAGTCTTCATGGAGATTACTGAGTAGTTGGGTTCATCAAGCTGACCTCCATTCTTCATGGAGATTAGTGAGTAGTTGGGTTCATCAGGCTGACCTCCAGTCTCCATGGAGATTACTGAGTAGTTTGGTTCATCAGGCTGACCTCCATTCTTCATGGAGATTACTGAGTAGTTGGGTTCATCAAGCTGACCTCCATTCTTCATGGAGATTAGTGAGTAGTTGGGTTCATCAGGCTGACCTCCAGTCTCCATGGAGATTACTGAGTAGTTTGGTTCATCAGGCTGACCCCCAGTCTTCATGTGTTAGATTACTGTGTAGTTGGGTTCATCAAGCTGACCCCCAGTCTTCATGTGTTAGATTAGTGAGTAGTTTGGTTCATCAGGCTGACCCCCAGTCTTCATGTGTTAGATTAGTGAGTAGTTTGGTTCATCAGGCTGACCCCCAGTCTTCATGTGTTAGATTAGTGAGTAGTTGGGTTCATCAGGCTGACCCCCAGTCTTCATGTGTTAGATTAGTGAGTAGTTGGGTTCATCAGGCTGACCCCCAGTCTTCATGTGTTAGATTAGTGAGTAGTTTGGTTCATCAGGCTGACCCCCAGTCTTCATGTGTTAGATTAGTGAGTAGTTTGGTTCATCATGCTGACCCCCAGTCTTCATGTGTTAGATTAGTGAGTAGTTTGGTTCATCAGGCTGACCCCCAGTCTTCATGTGTTAGATTAGTGAGTAGTTGAGTTCATCAGGCTGACCCCCAGTCTTCATGTGTTAGATTAGTGAGTAGTTGGGTTCATCAGGCTGACCTCCAGTCTTCTCCTGAAGTTATTGAGGGAGTATGGAACCAAAGGTGCAGATGGAGTCAGGTAATTAGAGGTGGCTAGTCTTGCAAATGTATTCTGTATGATGAGTAATTTGTGTAGGTAGGAGGCAACTAACTAGCCCTCCCTGTACATGCTAACTAGCCTTAAAACGAACTAGCCCTGTACATGCTAACTAGCCTTAAAACAAACTAGCCCTGTACATGCTAACTAGCCTTAAAACGAGCTAGCCCTGTACATGCTAACTAGCCTTAAAACGAACTAGCCCTGTACATGCTAACTAGCCTTAAAACGAACTAGCCCTGTACATGCTAACTAGCCTTAAAACGAACTAGCCCTGTACATGCTAACTAGCCTTAAAACTAACTAGCCCTGAATACATGCGTGGCTGCGTGACTGCGTGTGTGCGTGTGTGCGTGTGTGATGGTTTCATCTATAAGGTGTGTTTTGTCTCTTCAACCCGACATGCAGCAACATGGAGGTAGAAGAGATGGACACTGGTAAGTGAGGTGAGCTCATTAGAATGTTTATTATACAATAAACACATACATGAACATGTTTTGATTTCATCAGTCAGTACTGTCTGTCTGTCTGTCTGTCTGTCTGTCTGTCTGTCTGTCAGTTTCTGTGTGTGTGTCTATATCAGTTGGACTCAAACTATTATGATTCCCTATCTTTTCTGTGTGTACAGACAGGCAGTGAACCTCTACAGACTACCTGTGTCTCCTTTCATCTCCACTCCTCTCCCTTCTTCCTCCCCTGTCCTCTCCTCTCCACTCCTTTCTCCTCTCCTCTCCTTTCTCCTCTCCTCTCCTCTCCTCTCCTCTCCTCTCCTCTCCTCTCTCTCTCTCCCCTCTTCTCCTCTCCTCTCCTCTCCTGCTCCTCTCCTCTCCTGCTCCTCTACTCTTCCTATCCCCTTCCTTGTCACCTCTCCTCTCCTCTCCTCTCCTCTCCTCACCTCTCCTCTCCTCTCCTCTCCTCTCCTCTCCTCTCCTCTCCTCTCCTCTCCTCTCCTCTCCTCTTCTCTCCTGCTCCTCTCCTGCTCCTCTACTCTTCCTATCCCCTTCCTTGTCACTTCTCCTCTCCTCCCCTTTTGTCATTGTCATTCCATCGCTCAAATGCACTCCTTTATTTTCACATTTATTCTCTCCTTCTTTCGACATCTTTGTTCCCTGCCACCTTTTTTTTCCAATGTATCATGCATATTCTGGCTTACTCGTATGAACCCCCACCTCGCTTTTCCCGTTTTCCTCTCTATCCCCTCTCTCACTTTCTCTCTGTCTTTCTCTCTCTATCTCTCACCCCTCTCTCTCTCCCACTCGCTCCTTCCTCCTTCCTTCCCTCCCTCTCTCTCTCTCTATCTCTCACCCCGCTCTCTCTCCCACTCGCTCCTTCCTCCTTCCTTCCTTCCTTCCTTCCCTCTCTCTCTCTATCTCTCACCCCTCTCCCACTAACCTCTCTCCCACTCGCTCCTTCCTCCTCCCCCCCTCTCTCCCCTCCCCCTCCCAGCCTGGCAGAGTCCAGTTCCAGACAGCAGTCTAAGGATGCAGCTCTGAACCCCTTAGAGGAAGACACCACCCGCCCTAGAGGAAGACACCACCCCTCCTAGAGGAAGACACCACCCCTCCTAGAGGAAGACACCACCACCACCCCCCCCCCTAGAGGAAGACACCACCCCTCCTAGAGGAAGACACCACCCCCCCTAGAGGAAGACACCACCCCCCCTAGAGGAAGACACCACCCCCCCTAGAGGAAGACAACACCACCACCCCCCCTAGAGGAAGACACCACCCCCCCTAGAGGAAGATACCACCCTCCTTAGAGGAAGACACCACCCCCCTAGAGGAAGACAACACCACCACCCCCCCTAGAGGTAGACACCACCCCCCTAGAGGAAGACACCACCCCCTCTAGAGGAAGACATCACCCCCCCTAGAGGAAGACACCACCCCCCCTAGAGGAAGACACCACCCCCCCTAGAGGAAGACAACACCACCACCCCCCCTAGAGGAAGACACCACCCCCCCTAGAGGAAGATACCACCCCCCTTAGAGGAAGACACCACCCCCCTAGAGGAAGACAACACCACCACCCCCCCTAGAGGAAGACACCACCCCCCTAGAGGAAGACACCACCCCCTCTAGAGGAAGACATCACCCCCCTAGAGGAAGACAACACCACCACCCCCCCTAGAGGAAGACAACACCACCACCCCCCCTAGAGGAAGACACCACCCCCCTAGAGGAAGACACCACCCCCTCTAGAGGAAGACACCACCCCCCCTAGAGGAAGACACCACCCCTCCTAGAGGAAGACACCACCCCCCCTAGAGGAAGACACCACCCCCCCTAGAGGAAGACAACACCACCACCCCCCCTAGAGGAAGACACCACCCCCCTAGAGGAAGACACCACCCCCTCTAGAGGAAGACACCACCCCCCCTAGAGGAAGACACCACCACCACCACCACCCCCCCTAGAGGAAGACAACACCACCCCCCCTAGAGGAAGACAACACCACCACCACCCCTAGAGGAAGACACCACCACAACTCTCCTAGAGGAAGACCCCCCCCCCCCCCCCCTAGAGGAAGACACCACCACCACCCCCCCTAGAGGAAGACACCCCCCCCCCCCCTAGAGGAAGACACCACCCCCCCTAGAGGAAGACAACACCACCACCCCCCCTAGAGGAAGACACCCCCCCCCCCCCCTAGAGGAAGACACCACCCCCCCCTAGAGGAAGACAACACCACCCCCCCTAGAGGAAGACAACACCACCACCCCCCCTAGAGGAAGACACCCCCCCCCCCCCACCTAGAGGAAGACACCACCCCCCCTAGAGGAAGACAACACCACCCCCCCTAGAGGAAGACACCCCCCCCCCCTAGAGGAAGACACCACCCCCCCTAGAGGAAGACAACACCACCACCCCCCCTAGAGGAAGACACCACCACCACCCCCCCTAGAGGAAGACACCACCACCACCCCCCTGAGAGGAAGACACCACCCTCCCCCCTAGAGGAAGACACCACCACCCCCCTAGAGGAAGACACCACCCCCCCTAGAGGAAGACACCACCACCACCCCCCCCCCCCCCTAGAGGAAGACACCACCACCACCCCCCCGAGAGGAAGACACCACCACCCCCCGAAGAGGAAGACACCCCCACCACCACCCCCGAGAGGAAGACACCACCACCCCCCCTAGAGGAAGACACCACCACCCCCCCTAGAGGAAGACACCACCACCCTAGAGGAAAACACAACCACCCCCCCTCCTAGAGGAAGAACATCCTCTCACTATATAGGGAATAGTAGAGTGAGGTGCAGCTATTGTATTGATATCTCATTAATCTAACACCAGCAGTCTGCCACCAGCAGTCTGCCCTAGTGGTCTGCCACCAGCAGTCTGCCACCAGCATGCTGCTCTAGTAGTCTGCCACAGTAGTCTGCCACCAGCAGTCTACCACAGTAGTCTGCCACCAGCAGTCTACCACAGTAGTCTGCCACCAGCATGCTGCCACAGTAGTCTGCCACCAGCGGTCTACCACAGCAGTCTGCCACCAGCAGTCTGCCACCAGTAGTCTGCCACCAGTAGTCTACCACCAGCAGTCTGCCACCAGCAGTCTGCCACCGGTAGTCTGCCACAGTAGTCTGCCACAGTAGTCTGCCACCTGCAGTCTGCCACTGGTAGTCTGCCACCGGCAGTCTGCCACCAGTAGTCTACAACCGGCAGTCTGCCACTAGTAGTCTGCCACCGGCAGTCTGCCACCAGCAGTCTGCCACCGGTAGTCTGCCACAGTAATCTGCCACAGTAGTCTGCTACCGGCAGTCTGCCACCGGTAGTCTGCCACCGGTAGTTGGCCACCGGCAGTCTACAACCAGCAGTCTGCCACCGGCAGTCTGCCACCGGTAGTCTGCCACAGTAGTCTGCCACAGTAGTCTGTCACCGGTAGTCTGCCACCGGCAGTCTGCCACCAGTAGTCTGCCACTGTAGTCTGCCACTGGTAGTCTGCCACCGGTAGTCTGCCACAGTAGTCTGCCACAGTAGTCTGCCACCGGTAGTCTGGCACCGGTAGTCTTCCACCAGCAGTCTGCCACCGGTAGTCTGCCACCGGCAGTCTTCCACCAGCAGTCTGCCATCGGTGGTCTGCCACCGGTAGTCTGCCACCAGCAGTCTGCCACCAGCATGCTGCTCTAGTAGTCTGCCACAGTAGTCTGCCACCAGCGGTCTACCACAGTAGTCTGCCACCAGCAGTCTGCCACCAGCAGTCTGCCACCAGTAGTCTGCCACCAGTAGTCTACCACCAGCAGTCTGCCTCCAGTAGTCTGCAACCGGCAGTCTGCCAGCGGTAGTCTACAACCAGCAGTCTGCCACTAGTAGTCTGCCACCGGCAGTCTGCCACCAGCAGTCTGCCACCAGCAGTCTGCCACCAGTAGTCTGCCACCAGTAGTCTACCACTGGCAGTCTGCCACCGGTAGTCTACAACCAGCAGTCTGCCACTAGTAGTCTGCCACCGGTAGTCTACAACCAGCATTCTGCCACTAGTAGTCTGCCACCGGTAGTCTTCCACCAGCAGCCTGCCACCGGTAGTCTGCCACCGGTAGTTTGGTGAGAAAGCTGCTGGAACAGACTGTCTTGTATTTTATTTGAAAGGTTCTAGATTATTTTTGTCCAGAATGTTGATTAAAGCCTTTGTGAAGAACAAAGGATAACAGGAAACATGTAATCAATAATTGTTAGCTGCTGTACTGCTGCATTCATTTCAGAGCAACGTGTAGGCCTCGTCTATTTAGGGGATCTTTGTACCATGACGTTTAGCACGAGTTGGATTAGAAATACAGAAACCAAACAAACGGATAATATCTTAAAGTGTTATCAGAAGCCAAACAGTCAAATCTTACATTTCGATCTGATCTTGAGAAAAACTGTAACAATTGAGAAGCTAAGCAGATAGTGTGTGCTATTGGTTCTGGTCTAAAGTAGTGCACTATATAGGGAATAGGGCTTTGGTCTAAAGTAGTGCACTATATAGGGAATAGGGCTCTGGTCTAAAGTAGTGCACTATATAGGGAATAGGGCTATGGTCTAAAGTAGTGCACTATATAGGGAATAGGGCTCTGGTCTAAAGTAGTGCACTATATAGGGAATAGGGCTCTGGTCTAAAGTAATGCACTATATAGGGAATAGGGCTCTGGTCTAAAGTAGTGCACTATATAGGGAATAGGGCTCTGGTCTAAAGTAGTGCACTATATAGGGAATAGGGCTCTGGTCTAAAGTAGTGCACTATATATGGAATAGGGCTCTGGTCTAAAGTAGTGCACTATATAGGGAATAGGGCTCTGGTCTAAAGTAATGCACTATATATGGAATAGTGCTCTGGTCTAAAGTAGTGCACTATATAGGGAATAGGGTGCCATTTGGGACATACATCCCCAGTCTCATGCTTTTGTCGATGCTGATCAAAAACATGATATACACCGTCTCTGTGCTTCATGTCTTTGGGATGGACCTGGGCCTTGACTGACTTCATATCGCTTCTTTACTCAATGACCTTCAACAACTGGGGATGTTGCAATTCTCTCAGAAACTAAAGAAAGCTTTTCCAATCCATCACTGCTTTTGTGCGAGCTGTTCAAACGAGAAAGAGACAGTGAGCAATGTGGATGGAACAATTACTGGTACGAACACCCCTAAGGGTGGACTGGAACAACTAGGGGTGGACTGGGACAACTAGGGGCGGACTGGGATCACTAGGGGTGGACTGGGACCACCAGGGATGGACTGGAACAACTAGGGGTGGACTGGGACAACTAGGGGCGGACTGGGATCACTAGGGGCGGACTGGGATCACTAGGGGTGGACTGGGACCACCAGGGATGGACTGGGACCACTAGGGGTGGAATGGGACCACCAGGGGCGGACTGGGACCATCAGGGGCGGAATGGGACCACAAGGCACGAACTGGGACCAGAAATCGGCCCTGGAATTTCTAACACAGCAGCCCATTTTGGTCCTTGAGGCTCCCGCATTGGTCTGTTTTCCCCCTTGACGCCATCGTTATTAGTGCAAAAACACCCATTAGGCTAAAGTTGGACAAGCCCATCTGGCATTTGCCAGAATAGCCCTATGCACAGTCCACCAATGAACACCACCTTCCCCCTGTGCTGTCATGTGAGAGCGGATTGACATTGGCGTTCCCAATCAGGACAAAATGACGACACTCAACAAAAACAAACATGTTAATTTGTTTTAATGCGTCTGAAGACCACCGTTCAGTTGAAATGATAAACCACAGTGGAATCCTACTTCCACATGGAAGACATCACCTACCTGTTGTTGACGGTTATGTAGCCTCAAAACAGACAGGTTAAGGAGGCTGTTGACATCTGTTCTTCAAGAGGTCAATGTGGATACAGATTTAAAGTAGAGGTCAATGTGGATACAGGTTTAACGTAGAGGTCGATGTGGATACAGGTTTAACGTAGAGGTCAATGTGGATACAGGTTTAAAGTAGAGGTCGATGTGGATACAGAGATAAAGTAGAGGTCGATGTGGATACAGATTTAAAGTAGAGGTCGATGTGGATACAGATTTAAAGTAGAGGGCAATATGGATACAGATTTAAAGTAGAGGTCAATGTGGATACAGGTTTAACGTAGAGGTCAATGTGGATACAGATTTAACGTAGAGGTCAATGTGGATACAGATTTAAAGTAGAGGGCAATGTGGATACAGATTTAAAGTAGAGGTCAGTGTGGATACCGATTCTAAAGTAGAGGTCAATGTGGATACAGATTTAAAGTAGAGGTCAATGTGGATACAGATTTAAAGTATGAATCATAGAAATAGAATTGGTCATGGGTACACTCAAAATGGCCGCCGGGTCAACCCGCCAAAACTGCCCCAAGTGACTTGAGCTGGAAGGTCCATTCTAAGGATCCTCCTTATATGATGTGAATGACATCATGACACGCCAGCAACTATAAGAGTATAAAAAGACGTATTTCCATATGCTGTTTTTTCTCTCTCTATGTGAATAACTAGTGTAATAATCACTGTACATATGTTGATTTTAATTATTTGAAATGATTAGGTTCTGGTCTCAATAGAATCAGGGTTACTTGGAGTCAAACCATTTAATCTCGAGTCTCGTCAATAATTAGGATGCTCGTTTGTTTTTCGCATTGATTTATGCAGTTGTTTAAATTGTGTATAGAACTTGTAAATTGTAAATTAAATTTTCTGACAGCAGCAATTGGTTTTATTTTTTAAGATTGGATACAATTGGTTTGTGTTACGCACCATGAGGTCAATAATAACAGTACTGTCATATCTGAAACATAGAATGTGTCCGAAATGGCACCCTATTCCCTATATAGTGCACTACTTTTGACCAGAGCACCATAGACCCTGGTCAAAAGTAGTGTACTATATAGGGAATAGGGTCCCATTTGGGAAGCACACACACTTCCCTGCTCCCTCTACCCCTCATTCCCCACAATTAAGAAAACAGTCATACAGGATCTGAAATATCTATGTTCACTGCAATAACGTCATGGTCAATGTGATTGTCTTTTCTCATGATTGGGTTTATTGTAAAGAACACGGCTGCAACACACACACACACACACACACACACACACACACACACACACACACACACACACACACACACACACACACACACACACACACACACACACACACACACACACACACACACACACACACACAGGGAGTCATGAGGTGTGTGTATTTAATCAAAAACAAAAATGTTCTACTCTTAGTAGATTGAGTTTAATGTCAAATCCCCCCCACCCCCCCCCCCACCAAATAAATGTTGATATAGGTTTCTTTGTTTTTCCCTTTCGCCTTTCAAGTCCAAGGTCGTGCAGTACAGTTCCAAGGTCGTGCAGTACAGTTCCAAGGTCGTGCAGTACAGTTCAAAGGTCGTGCAGTACAGTTCCAAGGTTGGACAGTACAGTTCCAAGGTCGGACAGTACAGTTCCAACAGTACAGTTCCAAGGTCGTACAGTACAAGTCCAAGGTCGTACAGTACAAGTCCAAGGTCGTACAGTACAGTTCCAACAGTACAAGTCCAAGGTCGTACAGTACAGTCCCAACAGTACAGTTCCAAGGTCGTGCAGTAAATTGAAATGGAATGATGGGTTTTCTCTGCTGTACTTTTCTGGCCACGTCCGTTATTTTTCCAATTTGCAGGAAATGTTTTGGGTTGCAGTATTTACCTCAGCCCCTGAATTGGTGTGTTACCGTGTGTGTGTGTGTGTGTGTGTGTGTGTGTGTGTGTGCGTGCGCGTGCGTGCGTGCGTGCGTGTGTTCCAATATGGTGACAGAGGCTCAATCTAACTGAGGAGAGATCTTCAGATGTGCTGTGAACACTCAGAAATGGGGTTTTAGATGAGAAGCCACAGCACAGAATAAAAGTAACCAATATTTTCTAGCAACAGGTTGACAATAAATCATTTTGTATTTCACAACCAGGCAAAATGCCTGATCTTTATTATTCAAGTAAATTATTCCCTAAAAATATATATTATCCTATAAGTGATCATAATGTTTTAAAAACATTTTCAGAATACATTTGATCTGTCTCTGATAACTGGTCTAAAGTTTGTAATGAAGTTTATAGTTTTATCACTTAGTATATATATACAAAAGGGAGGTGCTTCATTTTGCTGAGATCTATGCAATAGTGGGAGTTCCATGAACAATGTAATATTATCATTTGTGTCATGCAGTTTCCTGATCATGTAAAAAATGCTATTTGTACAGACTTTGAGAACAGTTTTGGTTTGCTTAACATAATGCATAATAAAGGACTTTGTTCAAATATTAAACTTTGTCATTTCTGTTCTTACACAGGGATGTTAACTATGCAAAAAATCGCTCCTCCCAGTTGCTAACATTCTAATACTGGGATTCGCCTAATTTCAGTTTATGT
Organism: Oncorhynchus clarkii lewisi; assembly: GCF_045791955.1. Classification (NCBI taxonomy): domain Eukaryota; kingdom Metazoa; phylum Chordata; class Actinopteri; order Salmoniformes; family Salmonidae; genus Oncorhynchus; species Oncorhynchus clarkii. Next base: position 90,313,493 of record NC_092150.1, read on the forward strand.
GTGCAATAGCTGTTTGAAGCTGCTGTACAAAACTGAAAGTAAAAGAGGCAAAAACGAAACTTAAACACGGGACGCATAGAAATAGCACACATAGAACAAATCTACCGCTACTTAGACTCGCTTTCAATGAGAATGGCAGATCTATAAATCACATTTCTATATGAATTTTGTCATCAGAAAAGTTTCATAATGCAGCTTTAAGGCGCATTGTTGACAAGAACAATGCGCTTGACTTTTAAAGGTAAATTACGCTTGGGTGGGCATCAGCATTGGGTGGGCATCAGCATTGGGTGGGCATCAGCATTGGGTGGGCATCGGCAGCATTGGGTGGGCATCGGCAGCATTGAGCTCTCTTAACGTGAGCTCTTCAAAATATTTCAGATAAAGTTCAGATACAGATGTAGGATCTTAATTTGACCCAGTTTCTCACAGCAGGAAAATAATGCTGTAGCAACAAGAAATGTGAATTATTATGTGGATTATAATTAATGGTCATTTTTGTAGCGGTTGATAAATATCAAATCTGAAAGTGGAAATAGTCAAACTTCAGAAGCCTTTTTAAAATATCAAATAAAACATCAGACTTGTTCAGAAAAGAGCTTCTGCAACAGGGTGATCAAATTAAGATCCTACATCTGTATTTTCAAAATATCCCAGCTGAGCCTCAGCATTCTATCGCTTAGTGTAACCCTGATAGAGCTACGATACATCACAGGTGTGTATATATATTCGTATATTTTTTTGCACACAACAAAATACAAAACAATATGATGGGAGTTTAAAAGGAAAATCAAAAGAGCAGGAGAGGTAGAAATCCCTGAGAGGCTTGTCAAGACACCTAACCCCATTTTATGTTAATGGATCATCTAATTCTACGTTGATAGTGAGAGCTTGTTGCTCTTTACAACCCTTGGGAAATGGGTCATCTAATTCTACGTTGATAGTGAGAGCTTGTTGCTCTTACAACCCTTGGGAAATGGGTCATCTAATTAAACGTTGATAGTGAGAGCTAGTTGCTCTTACAACCCTTGGGAAATGGGTCATCTAATTCTACGTTGATAGTGAGAGCTTGTTGCTCTTACAACCCTTGGGAAATGGGTCATCTAATTCTACGTTGATAGTGAGAGCTTGTTGCTCTTACAACCCTTGGGAAATGGGTCATCTAATTCTACGTTGATAGTGAGAGCTTGTTGCTCTTACAACCCTTGGGAAATGGGTCATCTAATTCTACGTTGATAGTGAGAGCTTGTTGCTCTTACAACCCTTGGGAAATGGGTCATCTAATTCTACGTTGAAGGTGAGAGCTTGTTGCTCTTTACAACCCTTGGGAAATGGGTAATCTAATTCTACGTTGATAGTAAGAGCTTGTTGCTCTTTACAACCCTTGGGAAATGGGTCATCTAATTCTACGTTGATAGTGAGAGCTTGTTGCTCTTACAACCCTTGGGAAATGGGTCATCTAATTCTACGTTGATAGTGAGAGCTTGTTGCTCTTACAACCCTTGGGAAATGGGTCATCTAATTCTACGTTGATAGTGAGAGCTTGTTGCTCTTACAACCCTTGGGAAATGGGTCATCTAATTCTACGTTGATAGTGAGAGTTTGTTGCTCTTTACAACCCTTGGGAAATGGGTCATCTAATTCTACGTTGATATTGAGAGCTTGTTGCTCTTTACAACCCTTGGGAAATGGGTCATCTAATTCTACGTTGATAGTGAGAGCTTGTTGCTCTTACAACCCTTGGGAAATGGGTCGTCTAATTCTACGTTGATAGTGAGAGCTTGTTGCTCTTACAACCCTTGGGAAATGGGTCATCTAATTCTACGTTGATAGTGAGAGCTTGTTGCTCTTTACAACCCTTGGGAAATGGGTCATCTAATTCTACGTTGATAGTGAGAGCTTGTTGCTCTTACAACCCTTGGGAAATGGGTCATCTAATTCTACGTTGATAGTGAGAGCTTGTTGCTCTTACAACCCTTGGGAAATGGGTCATCTAATTCTACGTTGATAGTGAGAGCTTGTTGCCCTTACAACCCTTGGGAAATGTGTCATCTAATTCTACGTTGATAGTGAGAGCTTGTTGCTCTTTACAACCCTTGGGAAATGGGTCATCTAATTCTACGTTGATAGTGAGAGCTTGTTGCTCTTACAACCCTTGGGAAATGGGTCATCTAATTCTACGTTGATAGTGAGAGCTTGTTGCTCTTACAACCCTTGGGAAATGGGTCATCTAATTCTACGTTGATAGTGAGAGCTTGTTGCTCTTACAACCCTTGGGAAATGGGTCATCTAATTCTACGTTGAAGGTGAGAGCTTGTTGCTCTTTACAACCCTTGGGAAATGGGTAATCTAATTCTACGTTGATAGTAAGAGCTTGTTGCTCTTTACAACCCTTGGGAAATGGGTCATCTAATTCTACGTTGATAGTGAGAGCTTGTTGCTCTTACAACCCTTGGGAAATGGGTCATCTAATTCTACGTTGATAGTGAGAGCTTGTTGCTCTTACAACCCTTGGGAAATGGGTCATCTAATTCTACGTTGATAGTGAGAGCTTGTTGCTCTTACAACCCTTGGGAAATGGGTCATCTAATTCTACGTTGATAGTGAGAGTTTGTTGCTCTTTACAACCCTTGGGAAATGGGTCATCTAATTCTACGTTGATATTGAGAGCTTGTTGCTCTTTACAACCCTTGGGAAATGGGTCATCTAATTCTACGTTGATAGTGAGAGCTTGTTGCTCTTACAACCCTTGGGAAATGGGTCGTCTAATTCTACGTTGATAGTGAGAGCTTGTTGCTCTTACAACCCTTGGGAAATGGGTCATCTAATTCTACGTTGATAGTGAGAGCTTGTTGCTCTTTACAACCCTTGGGAAATGGGTCATCTAATTCTACGTTGATAGTGAGAGCTTGTTGCTCTTACAACCCTTGGGAAATGGGTCATCTAATTCTACGTTGATAGTGAGAGCTTGTTGCTCTTACAACCCTTGGGAAATGGGTCATCTAATTCTACGTTGATAGTGAGAGCTTGTTGCTCTTACAACCCTTGGGAAATGGGTCATCTAATTCTACGTTGATAGTGAGAGCTTGTTGCTCTTACAACCCTTGGGAAATGGGTCATCTAATTCTACGTTGATAGTGAGAGCTTGTTGCTCTTACAACCCTTGGGAAATGGGTCATCTAATTCTACGTTGATAGTGAGAGCTTGTTGCTCTTTACAACCCTTGGGAAATGGGTAATCTAATTCTACGTTGATAGTGAGAGCTTGTTGCTCTTTACAACCCTTGGGAAATGGGTCATCTAATTCTACGTTGATAGTGAGAGCTTGTTGCTCTTACAACCCTTGGGAAATGGGTCATCTAATTCTACGTTGATAGTGAGAGTTTGTTGCTCTTTACAACCCTTGGGAAATGGGTCATCTAATTCTACGTTGATATTGAGAGCTTGTTGCTCTTTACAACCCTTGGGAAATGGGTCATCTAATTCTACGTTGATAGTGAGAGCTTGTTGCTCTTACAACCCTTGGGAAATGGGTCGTCTAATTCTACGTTGATAGTGAGAGCTTGTTGCTCTTACAACCCTTGGGAAATGGGTCATCTAATTCTACGTTGATAGTGAGAGCTTGTTGCTCTTTACAACCCTTGGGAAATGGGTCATCTAATTCTACGTTGATAGTGAGAGCTTGTTGCTCTTACAACCCTTGGGAAATGGGTCATCTAATTCTACGTTGATAGTGAGAGCTTGTTGCTCTTACAACCCTTGGGAAATGGGTCATCTAATTCTACGTTGATAGTGAGAGCTTGTTGCTCTTACAACCCTTGGGAAATGGGTCATCTAATTCTACGTTGATAGTGAGAGCTTGTTGCTCTTACAACCCTTGGGAAATGGGTCATCTAATTCTACGTTGATAGTGAGAGCTTGTTGCTCTTACAACCCTTGGGAAATGGGTCATCTAATTCTACGTTGATAGTGAGAGCTTGTTGCTCTTTACAACCCTTGGGAAATGGGTAATCTAATTCTACGTTGATAGTGAGAGCTTGTTGCTCTTTACAACCCTTGGGAAATGGGTCATCTAATTCTACGTTGATAGTGAGAGCTTGTTGCTCTTACAACCCTTGGGAAATGGGTCATCTAATTCTACGTTGATAGTGAGAGCTTGTTGCTCTTACAACCCTTGGGAAATGGGTCATCTAATTCTACGTTGATAGTGAGAGCTTGTTGCTCTTACAACCCTTGGGAAATGGGTCATCTAATTCTACGTTGATAGTGAGAGTTTGTTGCTCTTTACAACCCTTGGGAAATGGGTCATCTAATTCTACGTTGATATTGAGAGCTTGTTGCTCTTTACAACCCTTGGGAAATGGGTCATCTAATTCTACGTTGATAGTGAGAGCTTGTTGCTCTTACAACCCTTGGGAAATGGGTCGTCTAATTCTACGTTGATAGTGAGAGCTTGTTGCTCTTACAACCCTTGGGAAATGGGTCATCTAATTCTACGTTGATAGTGAGAGCTTGTTGCTCTTACAACCCTTGGGAAATGGGTCATCTAATTCTACGTTGATAGTGAGAGTTTGTTGCTCTTTACAACCCTTGGGAAATGGGTCATCTAATTATACGTTGATAGTGAGAGCTTGTTGCTCTTACAACCCTTGGGAAATGGGTCATCTAATTCTATGTTGATAGTGAGAGCTTGTTGCTCTTACAACCCTTGGGAAATGGGTCATCTAATTCTACGTTGATAGTGAGAGCTTGTTGCCCTTACAACCCTTGGGAAATGGGTCATCCAATTCTACGTTGATAGTGAGAGCTTGTTGCTCTTTACAACCCTTGGGAAATGGGTCATCTAATTCTACGTTGATAGTGAGAGCTTGTTGCTCTTACAACCCTTGGGAAATGGGTCATCTAATTCTACGTTGATAGTGAGAGCTTGTTGCTCTTACAACCCTTGGGAAATGGGTCATCTAATTCTACGTTGATAGTGAGAGCTTGTTGCTCTTACAACCCTTGGGAAATGGGTCATCTAATTCTACGTTGATAGTGAGAGCTTGTTGCTCTTTACAACCCTTGGGAAATGGGTAATCTAATTCTACGTTGATAGTGAGAGCTTGTTGCTCTTTACAACCCTTGGGAAATGGGTCATCTAATTCTACGTTGATAGTGAGAGCTTGTTGCTCTTACAACCCTTGGGAAATGGGTCATCTAATTCTACGTTGATAGTGAGAGTTTGTTGCTCTTTACAACCCTTGGGAAATGGGTCATCTAATTCTACGTTGATAGTGAGAGCTTGTTGCTCTTACAACCCATGGGAAATGGGTCATCTAATTCTACGTTGATAGTGAGAGTTTGTTGCTCTTTACAACCCTTGGGAAATGGGTCATCTAATTCTACGTTGATAGTGAGAGCTTGTTGCTCTTACAACCCTTGGGAAATGGGTCATTCTTGTGCTACTGTAATATATATTTTTTAAAGAAATTAATACATTTTTCTGAACACCCCACAACATTTAAGTACATATTAAACCTTCAAGAAAACATATTTTCCTATCTCAGACATTAAAGCCATTTTATTATTGTCCATTTTTCTCTGATATGGACACTATTTATCTTCAACCCCGTCACAGACAACACGGAAGTTGTCTGAATATGATTATAAAATATATTTGTTATAAAATTATCATTTCCCTAATGCTCATGTGTCCCCCAAACCAATTCAATTATTATACATATAAAATATAAGTAAAATATCTGAATTTTGCTAAATTCAACCCTGAAATAGGCACAATTTGTGTCAGCGGGCTCATCATTTAAATAAATAAAAAAATGCCGTCAATTCAGAGTTTGAACATAAATCTAATCTTCTTTAACATTTCAGACTGAGCTCAGAAAATATTACATTCATATTTATTTATCTTGGCCATTTTATTGAACAAATATTATCATGTGACGGAGTTGAGACTAGAGTGACAGGGTTGAATACTGTAATGGGGTTGAATACTGTAATGGGGTTGAATACTGTAACAGGGTTGAATACTGTAATGGGGTTGAATACTGTAACAGGGTTGAAGAGACACATCGGTTTCCATATATACTGGTTTAGTTTACTGTCATATTCCCTCCCAAGATTTACACCAAAACATTGCATTTCATTGTATGCAACCATGTAATAAGGACATTAGATATATATTTAGAATAATCTGGGTTTTATTAACCAAACTGTAGTAAATATCGGAAAAAAAAAAGAAAAAAAAACACATCAGGCATTATGGTAATTAATAACGTTCAACAGGTTTCATCAGAAAAGTAATTATGGTAATTAATAACGTTCAACAGGTTTCATCAGAAAAGTAATTATGGTAATTAATAACGTTCAACAGGTTTCATCAGAAAAGTAATTATGGTAATTAATAACGTTCAGCAGGTTTCATCAGAAAAGTAATTATGGTAATTAATAACGTCCAACAGGTTTCATCAGAAAATGTCCAATGTGTCGTCAAACTGTAGGAACATTTTTCCAAGGGCATTTAGAATGCTAGAACAGCTGTAACTACAGCACTGGTGTCACCATGACTACCCTTCTTTCTCAGGAGCACAATATTCATTTGTTCATGGGTTTTCCTTCCTGAGAGTCTAGCCCACACATCTCTCTCAACCTTTACGCTGTGGGGGTGTGGAATCATCTCAAGGACTTCATCAAACTGGATACGAGGTGAATGTCGTCTCGAGAAGGCCAGGAAAATCTGTTTGGTCCTGTACCTTTCACTTGTACACTCCTTTTCATCCGTGCCGAGGATGATGTCAAAGCATGTAACAGTTTAAGCACTTCTTTGTTGGAAAAAAAAGACAGTTGACATGACGAGACATCAGCTCACCAGAGGAAGTAAAGGTGATCGTTAAAACGGTCGGCTCATCTCCTTTCCAAGACCCCAACTTTCTTTTGGTTTTCCTTTTGGTTTTTTTGGGCGGCAGGGTAGCCTAGTGGTTAGAGTGTAGAGGTGGCAGGGTAGCCTAGTGGTTAGAGCGTTGGACTAGTAACCAGAAGGTTGCAAGTTCAAACCCCTGAGCTGACAAGGTAAAAGTCTGTCGTTCTGCCCCTGAACGGGCAGTTAACCCACTGTTCCTAGGCTGTCATTGAAAATAAGAATTTGTTCTTAACTGACTTGCCTAGTTAAAGGTATATATGATAAAGGTATAAAACATGGAATAATGCCACACCAAGCAGCCTTCTTTTCCGGGACTTATACCCGACCAGGCAGGGCCTCAGGCAGTCTATAGTTTCTATTAAAATAACCAACCTGTTTTTCTCTCCTGCTTAATTTGACCTCCTTACAAGAAATTGATTTTCTTACTGATGTTATTGTGATAGCAGCAGTAAGTGCCAAAATCCTGACGTCTTGTTGTTTGGAGCTAAATAGTGTCTGTTGTGAATATGTGCTACTGGTGTTCAACTTGCTAGCTTGCGTACTCCTGCTCGCATTAGCATTGTCATCCGGAATGCATTAGTAGCGATTAGCGTTTGTCTGTGGTGCTAGGCTATTTTCGGTTGTAAATCGCTCATGCTTGTTATGTTTTACAATGTGTAGCTATGTCTACATTGCTCTATTGTTCTTTGTACAGCTAGCATGTGTTTGGGTCCACATAGCCTGTTTAGTTGTTGACATGCAAATAGGCGGATATTTTAAACATACTGCTATAGCCAAAGTTCTCCTTTTTTCTTTACAGAACCACAAATAATATCAGAGAGAGTGGTTGTATATATGTGTGTGGCTCTTCATTAAATCCTTGAACTGGAACTACTGCTTCCTCGGGTTCTGAACAGACACCCTGTGGTGGTTACTACTGGCCCACTACTTCCTCTGCTTTTGAACAGACACCCTGTGGTGGTTACTACCGGCCTACTGCTTCCTCGGGTTCTGAACAGACACCCTGTGGTGGTTACTACCGGCCTGCTGCTTCCTAGGGTTCTGAACAAACACCCTGTGGTGGTTACTACCGGCCTACTGCTTCCTCGGGTTCTGAACAGACACCCTGTGGTGGTTGTTACTGGCCAACTACTTCCTCTGCTTCTGAACAGACACCCTGTGGTGGTTGCTACCGGCCCAATGCTTCCTCGGGTTCTGAACAGACACCCTGTGGTGGTTACTACCGGCCTACTGCTTCCTCGGGTTCTGAACAGACACCCTGTGGTGGTTACTACCGGCCTACTGCTTCCTCGGGTTCTGAACAGACACCCTGTGGTGGTTACTACCGGCCTACTGCTTCCTCGGGTTCTGAACAGACACCCTGTGGTGGTTGTTACTGGCCCACTACTTCCTCTGCTTCTGAACAGACACCCTGTGGTGGTTGCTACCGGCCCAATGCTTCCTCGGGTTCTGAACAGACACCCTGTGGTGGTTACTACCGGCCTACTGCTTCCTCGGGTTCTGAACAGACACCCTGTGTTGGTTACTACCGGCCTACTGCTTCCTCGGGTTCTGAACAGACACCCTGTGGTGGTTACTACCGGCCTACTGCTTCCTCGGGTTCTGAACAAACACCCTGTGGTGGTTACTACCGGCCTACTGCTTCCTCGGGTTCTGAACAGACACCCTGTGGTGGTTGTTACCGGCCCACTACTTCCTCTGCTTCTGAACAGACACCCTGTGGTGGTTGCTACCGGCCCACTGCTTCCTCGGGTTCTGAACAGACACCCTGTGGTGGTTACTACCGGCCTACTGCTTCCTCGGGTTCTGAACAGACACCCTGTGGTGGTTACTACCGGCCTACTGCTTCCTCGGGTTCTGAACAGACACCCTGTGGTGGTTACTACCGGCCCACTGCTTCCTCGGGTTCTGAACAGACACCCTGTGGTGGTTACTACCGGCCTACTGCTTCCTCGGGTTCTGAACAGACACCCTGTGGTGGTTACTACCGGCCTACTGCTTCCTCGGGTTCTGAACAGACACCCTGCGGTGGTTACTACCGGCCTACTGCTTCCTCGGGTTCTGAACAGACACCCTGTGGTGGTTACTACCGGCCTACTGCTTCCTTGTGTTCTGAACAGACACCCTGTGGTGGTTACTACCGGCCTACTGCTTCCTTGGGTTCTGAACAGACACCCTGTGGTGGTTGTTACCAGCCCACTACTTCCTCTGCTTCTGAACAGACACCCTGTGGTGGTTACTACCGGCCTACTGCTTCCTAGTGTTCTGAACAGACACCCTGTGGTGGTTGTTACTGGTCTACTGCTTCCTGGGTTCTGTTGCTACCGGCCTACTGCTTCCTCTGGTTCTGAACGGCCACCCTGTGGTGGTTGCTACCGGCCTACTGCTTCCTTGGGTCCTGAACAGACACCCTGTGGTGGTTGTTACTGGTCTACTGCTTCCTGGGTTCTGTTGCTACCGGCCTACTGCTTCCTCGGGTTCTGAACAGACACCCTGTGGTGGTTACTACCGGCCTACTGCTTCCTTGGGTTCTGAACAGACACCCTGTGGTGGTTGTTACTGGTCTACTACTTCCTCTGGTTCTGAACAGACACCTTGTGGTGGTTGCTACCGGCCCACTACTTCCTCTGGTTCTGAACAGACACCCTGTGGTGGTTGCTACCGGCCCACTGCTTCCTCTGGTTCTGAACAGACACCCTGTGGTGGTTGCTACCGGCCTACTGCTTCCTTGGGTCCTGAACAGACACCCTGTGGTGGTTGCTACCGGCCTACTGCTTCCTGGGTTCTGTTGCTACCGGCCTACTGCTTACTTGGGTTCTGAACAGACACCCTGTGGTGGTTGTTACTGGTCTACTGCTTCCTGGGTTCTGTTGCTACCGGCCTACTGCTTCCTCGGGTTCTGAACGGAACTCAACATCGGCACTCTTCACAAAGAACAACAATGCACTTTGCCCTGACCTTGAAGTTCCTGGCTGTGCGGACTGTTCTGGAATGTGATCTGGACTTAGTGGAGGAGTGATCAAGTTCCTCAGTGCTCCTCTCCTTGTTCCTTGCTTCTTTTGTTCTGCTGTTCTCAAATGTTTACGCTTCTGACGCTGGCCTCTGAAATCACTGATCTTTTTCCCCTGCCTCAACATTTCCTTTCCATCTCTGACTCTCTCAAGGTATCGTTCCCATTTTGACGTGCTCGACACCACCTTTGTCTTTCTGCTGCTCATCATTCCATATATGTTTCAATGGAATAACGTTAAATCAAAGATTCTTATAAAATATACATGTATACACTATAATCCTTGAGAGAATTTAGGCTCTAGAACGAGTTAATGAAGCCTTGCCCAACTCTCTTATCACTAGGCTACCTACCTTAAAATATATGTCTTGTTCACATTACAGCAAGTGAATATAAACAATATATAATGTATAATATATTTAATAATTAATTTGTTTAGATGCAATATCCAAGAATGAAGTAAATACCTCAACCCTGTTACAGGTTTACAACCCTGTTACAATGAAACATGTTTTTGGCTCAAAATGGCCTCTTCTCCTCATGTGGTGAAGGACAGGAGACCACATGGTGGTGTGCATTAAATGAATAGATTGTATATTTTTATGGGTTAAAGTATAATTTTGATAAGTACTAGTTTTCCATCTTTATTTAATGTAACGTGGTTGAGTTGGTCAGCTCAACGATCCCCACCTGACTTAAAAAAAAACAACAAAATACAGATATAAAACAATGTGATGACTTTCCTGTTTCTGTACCATGCCGTTGAACATTGTTGAATGATGTCACTTCCTGTTAATGATGGCACATAAGGGTGGAATCACCATTTTTATTGGCGGAGTTTGGTCATAGTGTCAGTTAAAAAATCTTTTTATTTTATTTTTAATAATCAAGTTTAAATTAATCAAGTTTAAATTAATCAAGTTTAAATTAATCAAGTTTAAATTAATGCTATATTTATTTCAATTCATTATACTGGACATTTCAATTTGTATACAACATATTTTAACATTTCATTTTTGGTGACCCAATATCATTTAAAAAGTCAGAGGGACTGAAATATTACCTGAGCCTAAGAATGACCAATATAGGAATTTTAAGACCGAACTTCTCTTTGCCCTTACAACCTTTGAGTTACAGATTAACCTGTAGCCAAATGTCAAATCTTAATTTGACCCAGTTTCTCACAGCAGTAAAATAATCCTACAGTGACAGGAAATGTGAATTACTGTGGATTATAATTAATGGATCCTTTTTTTATAGGTTTTGATAAAAATATTTGTTAGGGAAAATCAAGTGGAAATTACAAGTAGAAATGACAAATTTAAGGAGCCTTTTTAAACCTTGAATACATTACAAGCTTGCATTTTCTGCTATGGATGATCAAATTAAGATATGGCATCTGTAGAACCTTCTAGCCAGTCTGGTGATCTTGGTTCTGGTTCCAGGAGTTCCTCTACTGTAATTGGATGTTGGATATGTATAAAGCTGCCAACCTGTGTCATCTCTGGGATACCAAATCACCTGAGAACACACACAGACAGACAGGCAGGCAGGCAGGCAGGCAGGCAGGCATGCAGGCAGGCAGGCAGGCAGGCAGACAGACAGACAGACAGACAGACAGACAGCACTGACAGACAGCACTGACTGACAGACAGACAGCACTGACAGACAGACAGACAGCACTGACAGACAGACAGACAGACAGACAGACAGCACTGACAGACAGACAGACAGACAGCACTGACAGACAGACAGACAGCACTGACAGACAGACAGACAGACAGACAGACAGACAGACAGCACTGACAGACAGACAGACAGCACTGACAGACAGACAGACAGACAGACAGACAGACAAACAGACAGACAGACAGACAGACAGACAGACAGACAGACAGACAGACAGACAGGCAGACAGGCAGGCACAGTTGAGACTATTTACCATACTCATAAAACATGTTTTTTCTGTTTTGGCTCCCACAGTATCTCTGCCAGGGAAACAGGACAATAACACTGACTCATAGTCTCCCAACTCACCTCTGCCACCCCAGACACCACCAGCCAGTGGCCCCAACCACAATTATATCCAGCTCGGTCCAGAGGGGCACAAAGAAATAAACAAAAAAGAAATTGATGGATCAATGCCATGCTCTTTAACCCTGCGGTGGCGTTTGGCGTCTCTCTCTCCTCTTTTCTCTCTCTCTCTCTCTCTCGCTCTCTCTCTCCTCTTTTCTCTCTGTTGCTCTCTCTCTCCTCTTTTCTCTCTCTTGCTCTCTCTCTCTTCTTTTCTCTCTCGCTCTCTCTCCTCCTCTTTTCTCTCTCTCTCTCTCTCTCTCTCTCTCTCTTTTTTCTCTCTCTCGTTCTCTCTCTCCTCTTTTCTCTCTCTCGCTCTCTCCTCCTCTTTTCTCTCTCTCGCTCTCTCTCCTCCTCTTTTCGTTCTAGCTCCTCTGTTGAGACTGACTGTCAATGTGATGTGTTGGATCGATGCCATCCTCCTGCCTTGACCTGGTCTTGGCCTTGTGTCGCCTTATCTGGCCGCCACTATCTCCCAATGGTACTAACCCGTCCTGGCCTCGCCACACCTCGCCCTTACCACACCAATGACAAAAGGATTCCAATAGAGCCGCCGTTCCTATCGCCACATCGTCCTTGTGTCTGAACTGTGTCTGAGTTTATTTTATTTTCTTTTTTTACAAGGACAGTGCACATTAATCAACGTTTCAGTAAAAGTGACGGTTTTAGCCAGCCGGCTAATTTTCAACCGCAGTCCCTGGGCAGGTTAAGTCTAGGGGCTTGTTCCTGGAAACCTCATGAGGACTTCTCAGATAGAAGACAAAACCTCGGGAGGACTTCTCAGATACAAGACAAAACCTCATGAGGACTTCTCAGGGGCCAAGGTAGAAGACAAAACCTCATGAGGACTTCTCAGGGGCAAAGTTAGAAGACAAAACCTCATGAGGACTTCTCAGGGGCCAAGGTAGAAGACAAAACCTCATGAGGACTTCTCAGGGGCAAAGTTAGAAGACAAAACCTCATGAGGACTTCTCAGGGGCAAAGTTAGAAGACAAAACCTCATGAGGACTTCTCAGGGGCCAAGGTAGAAGACACAACTTCATGAGGACTTCTCAGATAGAAGACACAACCTCATGAGGACTTCTCAGGATTTTGGAAACACTTCACAATCAGTTTTCCCCACCGTTCATTTTTCCCATAGAGGATTTTGGAAACACTTCAAATAATGGCTGTGTTTCGTGTAGGTTTACCCTGGCGTGACATTCTGTTAACCTTGTAAATCTCTCTAGGACAAGGAGACTTTTATCAATACATTCACCTGTATTCCCCACCCCAAAAATAACATGCTAATTAGCTGCTAATGTGGCTATCGTAAAGAACTACAAATGCCATGGTGATCTGGACGAGACTGACGAATCGAGGCAAAGGTAAGAATCTCTTGGTTAACTATTTAATGTTAGTTAAATGTAGTAATAGATAAATTGGCTAAATTGAGCACGGGACAGAAAGATGGTTTTTTTTTAATGACGTTTCCGCTGGATATATGGGATCGTCAGATCATTATACAGGGGATCGTCAGATCATTATATAGGGGATCGTCAGATCATTATATAGGGGATCATCAGATCATTACGTAGGGGATCGTCAGATCATTATATAGGGGATCGGCAGATCATTATATAAGGGATCGTCAGATCATTATATAGGGGATCGTCGGATCATTATATAGGGGATCGTCAGATCATTATGGTGACATTTGAGGCCGAGAGTGTTGGAAAGATTTTTTAGACTTCTGAGGAATTATCATTCACGACGGATGTTTAAATAACAGACTTTGTTGACTTTGTGTGAGGCGAAGAGCGGTGTCCGTGGTGAGTCAAAACAATTAGAAATCAGACACTTTCCTACATACATTATGCATGCGTTCTGGAGAGACACACACATCATATCTTCACCACACAACCCCTCCCTTTCTTTTTGATACAACGTTTTAAATGATACTCACGTCACATTATCTTCACATATGTTTTAGATGCTTTTCACTCACAGCCGCAACTCGATCAGCTAGACCACTACTCAAATCGCGAGCTTCCCAAAAACACTGGTGATTTTATACAATATTTATTTTTTAATTGAACCTTTATTTAACTAGGCAAGTCCGTTAAGAACAAATTCATATTTACAATGACGGCCTACCCCTGGCCAAACCTTAACCCGGACGACGCTGGGCCTATTATGGGACTCCCAATCATGGTCGGTTGTGATACAGCCTGGAATCGAACCAGGGTCTGTAGTGACGCCTCTAGCACTGAGATGAAATGCCTTAGACCGATGTGCCACTCGGGAGCCACACAGCAACAATCCACAGCAACAACATTTTTAAAAAAGCTCATGATCCTCTGTGGCGAAGTCATGTTCCCTGGTGAAGTGTTTTGAATGACTTTAATCAGACAGGTTTAATTACATAATTTTGCAGAAACATCAATTTACTTTAGGGGCAATCTAACATCCTATAAAAGTGCACTGTGCACCTGTCAACTTTTCTTTCCAATTCACAAGAGGCTGAAACCGGAGATCTGTATATAATGACGGAATGCTCATGTCTCCACCCTAACAATGGGAGTCTTTTCCCCAAAGGCAGGAAGGCAGGAAGGCATGCGACAAGCTTAGGTCTGCATATTATTCCCATAGAAACGCAATGAAGTTCACAGTGCATTCGGAAAATATTTAGGCCCCTTGACTTTACAGCCTTATTCCTAAAATGGATTATAAAAAAACTTTTTCCTCGTCAATCTACACACAATACCCCATAATGACATCACAATACCCCATAATGACATCACAATGAGACTTAATATTGAGCTCAAGTGCATCCTGTTTCCATTGATCATCCTTAAGATGTTTCTGCCACTTGATTGGAGTCCACCTGTGGTAAATTTAATTGATAGGACATGATTTGGGAAGGCACACACCTGTATATATAAGGCCCCACAGTTGACAGTGCATGTTAGAGCAATAACCAAGCCATGAAGTCGAAGGAATTGTCCGTAGAGCTCCAAAACATTGTGTAGAGGCACATATCCAGGTAAGGGTACCAAAAAATGTCTGCAGCATTCTGAGGCATTGAAGGTCCCCAAGAACACAGTGGCTTCCATTATTCTTAAATGGAAGAAGTTTGGAACCACCAAGACTCTTCCTAGAGCTGGCCGCCCAGACAAACTGACCAATCGGAGGAGAAGGGTCTTGGTCAAGGAGGTGACAAGAACCCGGTGGTCACTCTGACAGAGCACCAGAGTTCCTCTGTGGTGATGGGAGAACCTTCCAGAAGGACAACCACCTCTGCAGCACTCCACTAATCAGACCTTTATGGTAGAGTGGCCAGACAAAAGGATTCCTCGGTAAAAGACACATACAGTGAAGCGTGGTGGAGGCAGCATCATGCTGTGGGATGTTTTTCAGCGGCAGGGACTGGGAGACTAGTCAGGATCGAGGCAAAGATGAACGGAGCAAAGTACAGAGAGGTCCTTGATGAAAACCTGCTCCAGAGTGCTTAGGACCTCAGTCTGGGGTCACCGACCCTAAGTACACAGCCTAGACAACTCAGGAGTGGCTTCGAGACAAGTCTCTGAATGTCCTTGAGTGGCCCAGCCAGAGCCCGGACTTGAACCTGATCGAACACCTCTGGAGAGACCTGAAAATAGCTGTGCAGTGACACTTCCAATCCAACCTGACAGAGCTTTAGAGGATCTGCAGAGAAGAATGGGAGAAGCTCCCCAAATACAGGTGTGCCAAGCTTGTAGCGTCATACCCCAAAAAACTCTAGGTTGTAATTGCTGCCAAAGGTGCTTCAACGAAGTACTGAGTAAAGAGTCTGAATACTTATGTGTGATATTTCAAATGTGATATTTAAATGCTTTATTTTTAATACATTTGCTAAAATTCCAAAAACCTGTTTTTGCTTTTTCATTATGGGGTATTGTGCAATTTTATAATTAGGCTGTAACATAACAAAAATTGTTGAACAAGTCCAAGGGTCTGTATACCTTCCGAATGCCCTGTATACTGGACCGAATTTGGCCGTTGTGAGCCCTCTCGCTTCGCCTCTTCTTCTCTGCTGAAACTATATCTCCAGAGAAAGCATCCGAGCGAAACAGCACCTCTCTGTATGTAACCCATGTATCTGATGCTGTCTGGACAGAAATAGTATGACATGGTTTACACATACTGAGACAGAGGGGCACTGTTTCCCTCGCTCGCTCGGATTGATTAATGCTTGGTCAAATAAATTGTAAATGTTTAAATATTGTATTTGGATGGGCAAGGAAGTACGGTAGACCCCTAAGGCCCGTCTTTAATCGAGGTGAAGCTGAGGATTCCCATTTTTATATTTTTGTAGTTCATAGGCTATATACAGCCTTGCTGTCTTATCCTCTCTTATTCGGTGTCCTGTGTGAATTTAAGCGTGCTCTCTCTAATTCTCTCTTTCTCTCTTTCTTTCTTTCTCTCTCTCAGAGGACCTGAGCCCTAGGACCATGCCTCAGGACTACCTGGCATGATGACTCCTTGCTGTCCCCAGTCCACCTGGCTGTGCTGCTGCTCCAGTTTCAACTGTTCTGCCTGCGGCTATGGAACCCTGACCTGTTCACCGGACGTGATACCTCTCCCAGACCTGCTGTTTTCAACTCTCTAGAGACAGTAGGAGCGGTAGAGATACTCTTAATGATCGGCTATGAAAAGCCAACTGACATTTACGCCTGAGGTGCTGACTTGTTGCACCCTCGACAACTACTGTGATTATTATTATTTGACCATGCTGGTCATTTATGAACATTTGAACATCTTGGCCATGTTCTGTTATAATCTCCACCCGGCACAGCCAGAAGAGTACTGGCCACCCCTCATAGCCTGGTTCCTCTCTAGGTTTCTTCCCAGGTTTTGGCCTTTCTAGGAAGTTTTTCCTAGCCACCCCTCATAGCCTGGTTCCTTTCCACCCGGCACAGCCAGAAGAGTACTGGCCACCCCTCATAGACTGGTTCCTCTCTAGGTTTATAATCTCCACCCGGCACAGCCAGAAGAGTACTGGCCACCCATCATAGCCTGGTTCCTCTCCACCCGGCACAGCCAGAAGAGTACTGGCCACCCCTCATAGACTGGTTCCTCTCTAGGTTTATAATCTCCACCCGGCACAGCCAGAAGAGGACTGGCCACCCCTCATAGCCTGGTTCCTCTCTAGGTTTCTTCCCAGGTTCTGGCCTTTCTAGGGAGTTTTTCCAAGCCACCGTGCTTTGATTTGATTTGCTTTTTGTAGTTCATAGGCTATATTATCTTTGGTACGTTATCTACAGATCTAGTCGGATAAATAGCATGCATCACACATGGTACCCTATTCCCTGTACAGTGCTATTCCCTATTTCCTATACCCTATTCTCTATATAGCCTACAATACAGCTTTGGGGCCCTACCCAAAGCCTACAATACAGCTTTGGGGCCCTACCCAAAGCCTACAATACAGCTTTGGGGTCCTACCCATAGTCTACAATACAGCTTTGGGTCCCTACCCATAGTCTACAATACAGCTTTGGGGCCCTACCCAAAGCCTACAATACAGCTTTGGGGTCCTACCCATAGTCTACAATACAGCTTTGGGTCCCTACCCATAGCCTACAATACAGCTTTGGGGCCCTACCCATAGTCTACAATACAGCGTTGGGGCCCTACCCATAGTCTACAATACAGCGTTGTGCCCTACCCATAGTCTACAATACAGCTTTGGGGCCCTACCCATAGTCTACAATACAGCTTTGGGGCCCTACCCATAGTCTACAATACAGCTTTGGGGCCCTACCCATAGTCTACAATACAGATTTGGTCCCTACCCATAGCCTACAATACAGCTTTGGGGCCCTACCCATAGTCTACAATACAGCTTTGTGGCCCTACACATAGTCTACAATACAGCTTTGGGGCCCTACCCATAGCCTACAATACA
This sequence comes from Oncorhynchus clarkii lewisi, assembly GCF_045791955.1. Lineage (NCBI taxonomy): Eukaryota > Metazoa > Chordata > Actinopteri > Salmoniformes > Salmonidae > Oncorhynchus > Oncorhynchus clarkii. Next base: position 90,331,423 of record NC_092150.1, read on the forward strand.
GATTTGTGGCCCTACCCATAGCCTACAATACAGCTTTGGGGCCCTAGCTATAGTCTACAATACAGCTTTGGGGCCCTACCCGTAACCTACAATACAGCTTTGAGGCCCTACCCATAGTCTACAATACAGCTTTCGGTCCCTACCCATAGTCTACAATACAGCTTTGGGGCCCTACCCGTAGCCTACAATACAGCTTTGGGGCCCTACCCGTAGCCTACAATACAGCTTTGGGTCCCTACCCGTAGCCTACAATACAGCTTTGGGGCCCTACCCATAGTCTACAATACAGCTTTGGGGCCCTACCCATAGTCTACAATACAGCTTTGGGGCCCTACCCGTAGCCTACAATACAGCTTTGGGGCCCTACCCGTAGCCTACAATACAGCTTTGGGGCCCTACCCATAGCCTATAATACAGCTTTGGACCCCTACCCATAGTCTACAATACAGCTTTGGGGCCCTACCCGTAGCCTATAATACAGCTTTGCTTTGTTGCAACATTATCACAGTTCATGCTCTGTATATCACGTCACATGATGTGTTTTCTGTTAAGAAATAGGCTTCATTGAGTAACACTTTCTCCTGTACTCCGGAGAAATATATGAATTATTGATGACCAGCCTAAATTTTCTAACATGGTTGTCATTGATTCTTCCATTAGGTATTCATGCATCGTTAGCTATACATACATGACTATCTAATTAACTGCTAAGTGGCTGCTGTATAGTGTAATTATGTAATGGTTATCTGATAATCCTTTAATATGATGAACATTCTCCCCACTGTAACTGTGTGACTGATGTGGTGTCTAGTCTACTGTGTGACTGATGTGGTGTCTAGTCTACTGTGTGACTGCTGTGGTGATGTGGTGTCTAGTCTACTGTGTGACTGATGTGGTGTCTAGTCTACTGTGAGACTGATGTGGTGTCTAGTCTACTGTGAGACTGATGTGGTGTCTAGTCTACTGTGTGACTGATGTGGTGTCTAGTCTACTGTGTGACTGATGTGGTGTCTAGTCTACTGTGTGACTGATGTGGTGTCTAGTCTACTGTGAGGCTGATGTGGTGTCTAGTCTACTGTGTGACTGATGTGGTGTCTAGTCTACTGTGTGACTGATGTGGTGTCTAGTCTACTGTGTGACTGATGTGGTGTCTAGTCTACTGTGTGACTGATGTGGTGTCTAGTCTACTGTGAGACTGATGTGGTGTCTAGTCTACTGTGAGACTGATGTGGTGTCTAGTCTACTGGGTGACTGATGTGGTGTCTAGTCTACTGTGTGACTGATGTGGTGTCTAGTCTACTGTGAGACTGATGTGGTGTCTAGTCTACTGGGTGACTGATGTGGTGTCTAGTCTACTGTGTGACTGATGTGGTGTCTAGTCTACTGTGTGACTGATGTGGTGTCTAGTCTACTGCTGTGACTGATGTGGTGTCTAGTCTACTGTGTGACTGATGTGGTGTCTAGTCTACTGTGTGACTGATGTGGTGTCTAGTCTACTGTGTGACTGATGTGGTGTCTAGTCTACTGTGTGACGGATGTGGTGTCTAGTCTACTGTGTGACTGATGTGGTGTCTAGTCTACTGCTGTGACTGATGTGGTGTCTAGTCTACTGTGTGACTGATGTGGTGTCTAGTCTACTGTGTGACTGATGTGGTGTCTAGTCTACTGTGTGACTGATGTGGTGTCTAGTCTACTGTGTGACTGATGTGGTGTCTAGTCTACTGTGTGACTGATGTGGTGTCTAGTCTACTGTGAGACTGATGTGGTGTCTAGTCTACTGTGAGACTGATGTGGTGTCTAGTCTACTGTGAGACTGATGTGGTGTCTAGTCTACTGTGAGACTGATGTGGTGTCTAGTCTACTGTGAGACTGATGTGGTGTCTAGTCTACTGTGAGACTGATGTGGTGTCTAGTCTACTGTGTGACTGATGTGGTGTCTAGTCTACTGTGAGACTGATGTGGTGTCTAGTCTACTGTGAGACTGATGTGGTGTCTAGTCTACTGTGAGACTGATGTGGTGTCTAATCTACTGTGTGACTGATGTGGTGTCTAGTCTACTGTGAGACTGATGTGGTGTCTAGTCTACTGTGAGACTGATGTGGTGTCTAGTCTACTGTGAGACTGATGTGGTGTCTCGTCTACTGTGAGACTGATGTGGTGTCTAGTCTACTGTGAGACTGATGTGGTGTCTAGTCTACTGTGAGACTGATGTGGTGTCTAGTCTACTGTGAGACTGATGTGGTGTCTAGTCTACTGTGAGACTGATGTGGTGTCTAGTCTACTGTGAGACTGATGTGGTGTCTAGTCTACTGTGAGACTGATGTGGTGTCTAGTCTACTGTGAGACTGATGTGGTGTCTAGTCTACTGTGTGACTGATGTGGTGTCTAGTCTACTGTGTGACTGATGTGGTGTCTAGTCTACTGTGTGACTGATGTGGTGTCTAGTCTACTGTGTGACTGATGTGGTGTCTAGTCTACTGTGTGACTGATGTGGTGTCTAGTCTACTGTGAGACTAATTGCAGTTCATATGTTGATGTAATTACAGTTCATATTTGGATGTTGAATCTTCTTTTATAAACTATCTTCCACAGCAGTTTGTAAATGTATCTTTGATAATTCTGGTGTAAACATAATTAATGATGGCAAGAGAAAATAGGTTGACCAGAAATTGTAACGCAGACATAACACGAGATGATGTCATCATTTGACATTATTCATTAGCATGAACAAATAAGAATACGATGATAACTTTAGTTTAACCCTCCTGTTGTGTTCGTTAATTAATGTTAATTAATTCTGTGTTCCCAGTCCAAAATGACCTCCCCATTATACCTGATTTATAAATCCATAATAATACATATATTATCACCTAATGTTGTGTTAGATCTTTTTATCAACTCATGTTCTTGTGAACATTACCTGTTTTGATCTTCTATTTGCTATTTATGGCCTGTAGGCCTCATTGACCTGAGCTCATGTAACGGATGTGAAACGGCTAGCTTAGTTAGCGGTGCGCGCTAAATAGCGTTTCAATCGGTGACGTCACTTGCTCTGAGACCTTGAAGTAGTGGTTCCCCTTGCTCTGCAAGGGCCGCGGCTTTTGTGGAGCGATGGGTAACGATGCTTCGAGGGTGACTGTTGTTGATGTGTGCAGAGGGTCCCTGGTTCGCGCCCGGGTATGGGCGAGGGGACGGTTTAAACTTATACTGTTACACTCACACAACAAAGTTTTTAAAAAGCATAATGTCTAGATTATTTTGACTATAACAAATACTCAGATAAAACATATAGTGCTATTTATCACAGACTACTTTGTATCAAAGTTTAACAAGGACTCTCTCCTCCTCACCAGTGTCATGATCAAAGATATGATCAAGAGCCTCACATACAGTATATCGTTTGGTCATTGTGCTGCCACAGAATGAATTGTGAGCAAGGCCTCAAAAAAGCTTTTATATACCAGAGCTGTGAGAAAATGTCTATATATTATTGAAACAATGTTGCGATTGTTTGTGAGAATGCCAACAAGTGTGGTTCCTATGGGGAAAGATTATATTGGGGAAAGGTTTTCGTGGGGGTTGCCATGGAAGCCAAGAAGGGGAGTGAGGTGTGTGTGTGTGTGTGTTCAGGCACATGGACGTGGGGGTCTGGGAGAAGAGGTGTGTCCATCTGATGAATGGGCATGTGCCTGAACTCAATTTTATACACTAATTGTAGTCACAACCCATTCACTTCTATTGACCTGTCATTGTTGACCGGGGAACAACACAGGTGTACAAAAGTTAAATAATTTAATGAAAAAATCATAAAAATATATTTTGTGAGTTCAGAAGCCCTGTGTGGACAAAGACACGGAACCGTAGGACAATCAGATTAAATGAACTACATTTCTCAGAGAGAGAAAAATCGGTCCAATTCGACCCGGAACGCAGCAGGAGGGTTAATGAGCAACTTTCATCACCATCGTCCTATTGGCGAACATAGAAAACAATATAGAAAAAACTATGATCTGTTTTAGTACATGGTCACGGGACGGATAGATGGTAGACCCGCCAGCGACTTCAGAATGAGTGTTGACCCTCGGGGCTAAGAGACAATGTCCTAATGGTCAAGATGTCGATTTCTCCCGTGATAGACCCGTGTGATACATATGCACGCAATTTCAATTTGGGTAATTTCCCCTGTTACATCATAATCAGTCTGGGCAGCAGATATTCCGTTTGAATTTTAAATAAACTTTATTGTTCAATATTTCAGATAAAACACAGTGTCAGGATATTTACAAGTGTCAAAACATCCAAACAAACAAGTCCTAACTAAAAGGAAGGATGATCAAATGACAATATAAAAATGTATAATATTCCGCTTTCCCAGTATTGCAATAATTTCTGTTGTTGCATATTTTGTGTTGGTAAAATAGAGAGCACATTAAATATTATACTATGGATGAATGACCGGCATGCGCCCCTCCAGTAGTCAATCTTATGGAATATAGACATTTCTTCATATGCACAGACATGCGTCAATAATGTGTTGACGATGTTCATAAGGTATGTATTCATCTACAACTGCATGTGTTCAGAACTAGTTTCTATCATTTGTACTTATTAGCATTGCTATAGTCTGTCGGACTCAGATCACAACATTTTCACCTGTGATAATTACTCCCAAGTATGAGTATTTTGTGGCAACCAATTGGGATGTTATTATTGTGAAATGACTGTACAAGGGGGGGAAAGGATTAAGATGCAAAAAAACAAACAGATCCAAGGATATAATCAAAGTAACATAATCCATAACATGGAATCTAGTTTATATTTTTAAAAAATCACACACGACAACATGAACACAAAGGGCTAGATTCAGTCTCTATTGCGGAAGATCCGTGTTTTACCACGATAACATTTTAAAGGGAATTTTCAGATTGAGCCTACTGACATAAGCAGAGTGGACAGTCATTGCAGCCTCTGCGAAAACGCAGGAACATTGCCTTTAAGAGGATTTATTTTCAGCAACACGGATTGAATCTACGACAGAGACAGATATCCCAGAGATGGCCGGTGGTGTACTAATTACAAACCAAGTATCTCACTTGAAATACTTCATGTATAACGTATTAACATTAAAATAGTGTATGTACAGTATACTTAACTCTCTCTGTGTGTGTGTGTGTGTGTTCTTTGCTAAATTAGCTTGGCTCGACATGCATCAACGGTCATGCCTCAGGGCGGCAGTTTATCTAATGACTTGTTTCGTCTTCATCAGAGAGGAGGAGAGACGATTTGAGGAGTTGGAGAACGTAGTGACGGAGGAGGAAGGCTGGAATTGGCGTCTGCATTCTGCATTCTTCCCTTAAACCTCAATTATGTTGATGGATTGTAGCGACGGATGAAACTGCAATAGATGGAAACAGAGAGACACATCAGGCTTCGTGAGCAATATTCTAACGTTACCTAAGACCTTAATAAACACAACCAATTTATTATTTTTGTGTTCTAAAGAAGGCCATTGTAGAGGCCAAAACTTATATATTTTAACCCTTGTGTCGTCTTAACATTCTGTATACTCCTCTTGTCCGCCTTCACTAAACCCCTAAAATAAAGCAGCTTAATTTAATGTTAAACCCCAAATCTATTTTGCATGAAGAAACAACCTGTCATTCATCACCAACTGTCTGGGTTTTCCCTCTTCACAGAGCAGAAAGACTGCATTTAGTCAGTGGACACCACTCGTTTTTATTACAACACACCTGTCATAATTGTTTTCTTTACTAAAGTAGAGATTTATTATTATTATTATTGATAAAGGTACTGTATTAGCAAGAGATAGCACTTGTATAGCCTAAGAAATTAGCAGAAATGTGCAGAAAGGAATTTTGAATGCATTTTATTGAAGGGGAGCAATAACAGTCTTGAACTTTTTTGGTAACATCGTGATATATATTCTTATATACTGTACCATCGAGGACTTCAACTACAAAATACTAGTCTTCTCCCATGTTTGTAACCATTGCCACCACCCACAAGGTGTGTAAACAACAACAATACATAAGATTAAAATAAGATAATAGATACAAATAGTAAAGAACATAAATCAATCCACTCTAATTAGCACATGTAGGACAGTATGTAGGTGTGTGTACATGGACTTTGCAGATGTATTTCTCACATGTGCAGCACATAGTATTAGTTTTACAGTCCTCCTTTGGGGGGCAGAATTGGCATCTCCTCCTCTTTCCTGCCCCAGCTGTAGCCTCAGGTGGATCAGGACAAGATTCAGCCCCCTGAACAGCTTTCACAAGCGCTGCAGAGGCTGCTGTGCGGGGGCGGTGCTCCCGTCTTTGAATGTGTGGGGTTACAAGTGCCTTTCCCAGCTGCTCCAGGAACACCCTCCTCTTGTTCTGCTTATCAGGCATCCAAGTAGGTTTGATCTTGTTCCATATCAGAAAGGCATTGTATGAGGACACATCAATGATGTTATGGAGGATGACCAGGGGCCAGCGGGCAGTCATCCTCCTGCAGCTGTAAGTTCCAATCACCTTGTCCAGATTGTCCACGCCTCCTTTGTTGTGGTTGTCGTCCAGGATGATGGCTGGCTTCCTGTCCTCACGATCACTGATCTCAGCCATTTTGTGCAGTGTGCTCAGGAGGACCACATTCTTGTTCCTCTTTGGAAGGTAAGAAACTAGAGGGGTGGAGGGGTTAAGGCAAACTTTGATGAGAAGGCCTCTTTCCCCATTGTTATGAGGAGTGCAGGGGGGAGCTCAGGCTTGTTCTTTCTAACTGTGCCAACCATGGTGATCTTCATCTTCAGGAGCTGCTGGCTTTGTTCAATCAGTAGCTCATATAATCTCAATTTCTCATTGTATCTGTGTGTGTCTTTGTGGTGTGTCAACGATTTTATAACTGTCGGATCAAAAATGACCCTAAGACAATCTTTGTCCCCTGGTGTTGTACAGCTTTCATGGAAATATGAACAAAGGAGATGTTTCACTTTTTCTAATGCTGGGGTCACTCTAGGAAAAGTATTCAAATTTCATGTTGAAAAAATATAATTTAGGGGGTTTTCTCTGCTGTTAAACAGGTTCATTGGTTATTATTATACTGTCAGAGGGAAACAAAACAGTCTGAATGTGAGAGAGAGAGAGATATAACCCATATAACCCATATTTATGTTTATTTATTTTATCTTGTGTCCTTTAACCATTTGTACATTGTTAAAACACTGTATATATATAATATGACATTTGTAATGTCTTTATTGTTTTTAAACTTCTGTATGTGTAATGTTTACTGTTAATTTCTATTGTTTTTCACTTTATATATTCACTTTATATATTATCTACCTCACTTGCTTTGGCAATGTTAACACATGTTTCCCATGCCAATAAAGCCCTTGAATTGAATTGAATTGAATTGAATTGAGAGAGAGAGAGAGAGAGAGCATTTCAGCAATAAAAAAATAAATGGTTTAGTGTTGGATAAACCCTCCACAACATAACCACTCCAAAAAACTCCAAACCTACAACTTGATTTTGGTCAAAATTACCTGGAAGGAATAATCTCTAGATATTTGACTTAATAAAGGCTGAATGCTAAGTTAAAAGGCTACCAGGCTTGCAAGGACAAAACATACCCTGCAACTTCAATTTGTACAGAGGTGTAAAGTGAAAGGTGTGAAAGCCCTTGAGAACAACAATGGCTGCAGAGTTTCACAGCCTCCCAAATGCAGAGGCCTCTTTGGTCCCTTTGTTCCATGGCTTCCCCCCTGAGCAGAGGTCATCACAGTACAGTACCCTTTGGATGTAAAAACAGAAAAGAAAAGAGAAGGCATGGAAAGAGTGGACAATCCACAGACAGTTTTTTTTTGCTGACAAATGAGAACGTATGTAACTTAATCTTCCACACAGATCTTCCCCTGGCGCAGTGCTATATTAATACACTATTCATCTGTCAAGGGAAGGGGGCGTTAGCGATGTGTGGAAACTCAGGGTACCCAGACAATGAGGACTCTGAGGCAGCCAATGTCAACCTGTAAGTCTGGAACAGTATTGGTACAGGGCAACTCCAAACAGTTTCAGCAAGTCTTCCACAGAATCAAAGAGGGTGAACAGCAGGAGAAGCTCTTTTCTTGGTGACGATTCCCCCACCCCAAGCAACTAAGACCAGACCCCTTCCTTAAACAGCCCCACAGACGAGCTACCCCAAGTGGAGAATCAACCCCAGCACACAGCAGGAAAGGGTGGCAACAACACCCAAGGGAGTGACTGAAAAAAGCTTCTTCCACTTTCCCCAACTCATGAGTGGTTATCTCCACCCTGCTACCACGAAAAGACTTCCACCCTGCTACCATAAGGCGGTTAAACGCAAGCATTTCCCATGACTGTGTCCAACACCTAACACAAGAGCAATGGACCCCGCGAGACACTCCCCTGACAACCACAAACACCTACAGTGCATTGACTTGTTTCACATTTTGTTATGTTACAGCATTATTACAAAATGTATTAAATGTCCTCATTAATCTACACACAATACTTCATAATGAGAACTTGTTCTCAACTTGCCTACCTGGTTAAATAAAGGTAAAATAAAATAAAAAATAATGACTAAGCAAAAACATGTTTTGAGAAACTTTTACAAATGTATTAAAAATAAAAAACAGAAATACATTATTTACATAAGTATTCAGACCCTTTGTTATGAGACTCAAAATTGAGCTCAGGTGCATCCTGTTTCCATTGATCATCCTTGAGATGTTTCTACAACTTGATTGGAGTCCAGGTGTGGTAAATTCAATTGATCTGACATGGTTTGGAAAGGCACACACCTGTCTATATAAGGCTCCACAGTTGGCAGTGCAAGTCAGAGCAAAAACAAAGCCATGAGGTCAAAGAAATTGTCCGTAGAGCTCTGAGACAGAATTGTGTCGAGGCACAGATCTGGGGAAGTGTACCAAAAAATCTCTGCAGCATTGAAGTTTCACCAAGAACACAGTGGACTCCATCATTCCTAAATGGAAGTTGTTTGAAACCACCAAGACTCTTCTTAGAGCTGGCCGTCCGGCCAAACTGAGCAATCGAGGGAGAAGGGCCTTGGTCACTCAGAGCTCCAGAGTTCCTCTGTGGAGATGGGAAAACCTTCCAGAAGGACAACCATCTCTGTAGCATTCCACCAATCAGGCCCTTATGCTAAGAGTGGCCAGACGGAAGCCACTCCTCAGTAAAAGGCACATGACAGCCCACTCGGAGTTTGCCAAAAGGCACCTAAAGGACTCAGACCTTGAGAAACAAGATTCTCTGGTCTGATGAAACAAAGATTGACCTCTTTGGCCAGAATGCCAAGCGTCATGTCTGGAGGAAACTTGGCACCATCCCTTCGATGAAGCATGGTGGTGGCAGCATCATGATGTTTTTCAGCAGCAGGGACTGGGAGACTAGTCAGGTTTGAGGGAAAGATGAACGGAGCCATGCAAAGAAAGATCCTTGAGCGTTCAGGACATCAGACTGGGGTGAAGTTTCACCTTTTAACAGGACAATAACCCTAAGCACATAGCCAAGACAACGCATGAGTGACTTTGGGACAAGTCTCGGTCCTTGAGTGGCCCAGCCAGAGCCCGGACTTGAACCCGATCGAACATCTCTGGAGAGACCTGAAAATAGCTACGCAGCGATGCTCCCCATTCAAATCCAGGTGTGCCAAGCTTGTAGCATCATACCCAAGAAGACTCGAGGCAGTAATCGCTGCCAAAGGTGCTTCAACAAAGTATTGTGTAAATTGTCTGAATACTTATGTAAATGTTATTTTCTTTTAAATACATTTTTTATACATTTGTCATTATGGGGTATTGTGTGTATAGTTTGATGAGGGAAAAAAACAATTTAATCAATTTTAGAAAATGTGGAAAAAGTCAAGGGGTCTGAATACTTTCCGAATGTACTTGGAGATGACAGAATTCAACTACGACAACATAACCAACAAAAACAGAGCTGTCGCATGCTGGATCTGTACATAGTCAATGGTATGCTTTGAGGGGCTTCCTACGGTAGGTACACCAACAACTCATCCCTTGTAGACTACTCTATCACTGACCTCAACCCAGAGTCTCTCAGAGAGTTCACAGTCACTGACACCCCTATCAGATCACAGCAAAATCACAGCCTACTTGAACAGAACAATACTCAACCATGAGGCATCAAAGCCCAACAAACTGCATGCTATTAAAAAATGCTATCGATGGAAGGAAGATAGTGTAGAAGCCGACCAAAGAATAATTGGACAAAAAAATAAATAAATCCAATCCCTCAGAGACAACTTCCTCGGCAAAATGTTTCCCTGCAATAGTGAAGGTGTTCACTTAGTAGAAAGCCTGAACAGTATATTTGACATATCAGCTAACATAGCAAATACATACAAAATCAAGCAGAAAACCTAAGAAAATTAACAGCAATGAGAAATGGCTTGATGAAGAGTGAAAAAACCTAAGAAAGAAATTTAGAAACCTATCCAACAGAAAACGAAGAGACACAGAACACTAAAACAGTACCGAAATGCACAAATAAAAAACCCCGAAGGAACAGCAGGTCAGAAAACAGCTGTGATTGAAGAATACATAGAATCAAATTACTGGCAAAAACATAGGTGTAACAGTATAGCTTCCGTCCCCTCTCCTCGCCCCGAACCAGGGACCCTCTTCACACAACGACAACAGACATCCTCGAAGCATCGTTACCCATCGCGCCACAAAAGCCACGGCCCTTGCAGAGCAAGGGGGACCACTACTTCAAGGTCTCAGAGCAAGTGACGTCACCGATTGAAACGCTATAAGCGTGCACCACCGCTAACTAGCTAGCCGTTTCACATCGATTAAATATGCTCAGCAACATACTCAGCAATTCTACTGGTTAAAGCTAATTAAAGCTTTCATCACGGACCTCATCAGAAACCCTTTCCCCATTAGACTCTTAACGACAAGAGGAAGAGGAGGATGAGCCAGGACACTGAAGACGATTACCCCTGAGAATCTTCCAACAGGAAAGAGAGAGCTTCAATATCTCCCTACTGAACATTATAATGAAGATGACCCCATCTCATTGACTGGCGGATGGCTTCAATACCACCAAGCTCTCAAAGGTTTTCGCACGTTCCCTATAAAAGGCAGAAAATAAACATCTATTCCCTATATAGTGCACTAGTTTTTTTTTTAACCAGAGCTCATAGGGCATTGTTCAAAATAGTCTGGGTCCAATATAGTGCACTATATACGGAATAGGGTGCCATATGGGACAAATCCTAAACCATTACCGAGTGTTATTCAGTGTTCCACCCCCCTCACACACACTCTCTCTCTCTCTCTGTCCCCGTTTGCCAAGCAGATCCCAGTTGCGTGTATTTTTCATAGCAGGGGACTGTCTGTTTCTGCTTCACCTCTCTGCTGCAGCCCTCCACATAAAGACGCTGCTACAACAATCCACCATTTTAACACCCAATGTAGGTGTCATCGTTGACATATGGAAATTAGGATGTATGTTTTAAAAAATATATCTATTTTTTAAATATATTTTTCAGTTTGACGACAACAGCTGCGAGATGGAAAGGGATGTGACATTGGGACGTTCTGTACATTCCTATAGTTCAACAGTACAGGTTGCCATGGTGACGAGCGGCTGCCAACATAACGTGGTATGTCACTGTCAGGGTTGTTAGACGACAGGGGAATCTTTCACAGAGAAGGTCACAGGTAAACTAGTGGTTAGAGCTAGTGGTTGCTGGATCGAATCCCCGAGCTGACAAAGGTAAAAATCTGTCGTTTTGGCCCCCTGAGGGCCAGGCAGTTAACCCACTGTTCCGCTGAGCAAGGCAGTTAACCCACTGTTCCCCTGAGCAAGGCAGTTAACCCACTGTTCCCCTGAGCAAGGCAGTTAACCCACTGTTCCCCTGAGAGCAAGGCAGTTAACCCACTGTTCCCCTGAGAGCAAGGCAGTTAACCCACTGTTCCCCTGAACAAGGCAGTTATCCCATTGTTCCCCGGGCGACGAAGACGCGGGTGTCGAATAAGGCAGCCCCCTCCCCCCCCCCCCCTCAGTTGAAGGCATTCAGTTGTACAACTGACTAGGTATCCCATCTTTCCCTTTAAATGGAACACACACACACACACAGAGAAGTTCACAGTTGAAATGGAGTGCTGGGATATACTTAGGTTTCAAGGCTGAAATGGACACCACTATAGAGGTTACTGAGAGGGCAGCAACAGAAATGGGTTCCTCTGAGTGGAGAGTGGAGAGTCTATGATTCAGCCCAGCAGTCAGGGTGTAACGTGGTGGAGTGATATGTGGAAGCAGTCAGGTGGTGGAGTGATATGTGGAAGCAGTCAGGTGGTGGAGTGATATGTGGAAGCAGTCAGGTGGTGGAGTGATATGTGGAAGCAGTCAGGTGGTGGAGTGATATGTGGAAGCAGTCAGGTGGTGGAGTGATATGTGGAAGCAGTCAGGTGGTGGAGTGATATGTGGATGCAGTCAGGTGGTGAAGTGATATGTGGAAGCAGTCAGGTGGTGGAGTGATATGTGGAAGCAGTCAGGTGGTGGAGTGATATGTGGAAGCAGTCAGGTGGTGGAGTGATATGTGGAAGCAGTCAGGGTGTAACGTGGTGGAGTGATATGTGGAAGCAGTCAGGTGGTGGAGTGATATGTGGAAGCAGTCAGGTGGTGGAGTGATATGTGGAAGCAGTCAGGTGGTGGAGTGATATGTGGATGCAGTCAGGGTGTAACGTGGTGGAGTGATATGTGGATGCAGTCAGGGTGTAACGTGGTGGAGTGATATGTGGATGCAGTCAGGGTGTAACGTGGTGGAGTGGTATGTGGATGCAGTCAGGTGGTGGAGTGATATGTGGATGTAGTCAGGTGGTGGAGTGATATGTGGATGCAGTCAGGTGGTGGAGTGATATGTGGAAGCAGTCAGGTGGTGGAGTGATATGTGGATGCAGTCAGGGTGTAACGTGGTGGAGTGATCTGTGGATGCAGTCCGGGTGTAACGTGGTGGAGTGATATGTGGAAGCAGTCAGGTGGTGGAGTGATATGTGGAAGCAGTCAGGTGGTGGAGTGATATGTGGAAGCAGTCAGGTGGTGGAGTGATATGTGGAAGCAGTCAGGTGGTGGAGTGATATGTGGATGTAGTCAGGTGGTGGAGTGATATGTGGATGCAGTCAGGTGGTGGAGTGATATGTGGAAGCAGTCAGGTGGTGGAGTGATATGTGGATGCAGTCAGGGTGTAACGTGGTGGAGTGATCTGTGGATGCAGTCCGGGTGTAACGTGGTGGAGTGATATGTGGAAGCAGTCAGGTGGTGGAGTGATATGTGGAAGCAGTCAGGTGGTGGAGTGATATGTGGATGCAGTCAGGGTGTAACGTGGTGGAGTGATATGTGGATGCAGTCAGGGTGTAACATGGTGGAGTGATATATGGAAGCAGTCCGGGTGTAACGTGGTGGAGCTGTAGAGATTGCAGGTGTTGTTGTACAGTATGTGACTGCTTCTGAACGTGATATTTGATGCAAGTACATGAATACATCATCAGGTATACAATGTGGCGCCTACTATACTACTACACTAGAGTACAATTATATTACAATTACTATAGTACAATTCTATTACTATTACTATAGTACAATTATATTACTATTACTATAGTACAATTACATTACAATTACTATAGTACAATTATATTACTATTACTATAGTACAATTATATTACAATTACTATAGTACAATTATATTACTATAATACAATTATATTACTATTACTATAGTACAATTCTATTACTATTACTATAGTACAATTATATTACTATAATACAATTATATTACTATTACTATAATACAATTATATTACTATTACTATAGTACAATTATATTACTATAATACAATTATATTACTATTACTATAGTACAATTACATTACAATTACTATAGTACATGTCTTTTACAATTATATTATAATTACTATAGTGCAATTATATTGCAATTATATTACAAATACTATAGTACAATTATATTACAATTACTATAGAACAATTATATTGCAAATACTATAGTACAATTATATTACAATTACTATAGAACAATTATATTGCAAATACTATAGTACAATTATATTACAATGACTACAACCAGAGTAATTGCTTACTGTTACAGTATGGGTACTTGACTTAATGGCTAATAAGTTGACCATCAACTATGTACCTTGCTCATAAGCAGTCCTCCTGTAGTTGACTGTGTAACCTACAAAATGTATCCCATGGTCTGAGTGAATGCCCTCTGGTTGACCTTGCCGACCTTTCCCCGTAGCAGTCCTGTGCTGTTGATTGATTGATTAATTAATTGCTTAATTCATTCATCTATTTACCTTATTCCTCAGCAGTCCTCCGGAGCAGTGTTCTGGCGTGCTCGCCAACGACGACGGCTTTACCTTGTCTTTACCGGTACTAGAGTCGTTGTCCTTGATGATGTCATACTGCCGACAGAACAGGGCAATGACAGCTGCAGGGGGGGGGGGGGGGGGGTAGAGAGACGAGAGATGGGGATTAACATATTGTCATTGGTCACTCACAGCCCTGTCACCACCATCTCATGTAACTAGTAGTGGAGACATAGTAGAGGGTACGTGGATCATTCCCTGGGGGGGTATGGCGTGATGATGGTAGTGACGATGGTGGTGACAATGGTGGTGACGATGGTGGTGACGATGGTGGTGTCTTTATCTTTGAGCAGGGAAGATAATTATATCTACCCAATGGTTGTGAAGGCAATGGCACCATACTCACTAGTGCACTACTTTTGTCCAGGACCAATAGGACTCGGGTCAAAAGTAGTGCGTTATATAGGGAATAGGGTGCCATTTGGAAGGAAGTCAATGTCTTCTTCTTGTTGTCATACAGCACCATCGGTATAGTTTCCCTTTGTGTGTTTGCTGGCTGTTAGAGTGGACCTTAATGGACTAATACACCTGCAGCATCTGGATGGGTTAGTTCGGGGTGCTGCTGCATGTAAGGCAATAGAGAAGGCAATAGAGACGGCAATAGAGAAGGCAATAGAGACGTTTGTTTTGTAATAACTACACAGCCCGTTGAGCTACATTGGGCCCTCAACAGGAGTTGGTAGGCCCGTTGAGCTACATTGGGCCCTCAACAGGAGTTGGTAGGCCCGTTGAGCTACATTAGGCCCTCAACAGGAGTTGGTAGGCCCGTTGAGCTACATTGGGCCCTCAACAGGAGTTGGTAGGCCCGTTGAGCTACATTGGGCCCTCAACAGGAGTTGGTAGGCCCGTTCATTGGGCCCTCAACAGGAGTTGGTAGGCCCGTTCATTAGGCCCTCAACAGGAGTTGGTAGGCCCGTTCATTAGGCCCTCAACAGGAGTTGGTAGGCCCGTTCATTAGGCCCTCAACAGGAGTTGGTAGGCCCGTTGAGCTACATTGGGCCCTCAACAGGAGTTGGTAGGCCCGTTCATTAGGCCCTCAACAGGAGTTGGTCCTCCAATAAAAGTCTCAGTGGATGGATAGACAATATCCCTTTAAACTGGGTGATCTGCCTGTTTGGTCCTCTGGATGAGAATGTTAGCTGGGTGATCTGCCTGTTTGGTCCTCTGGATGAGAATGTTAGCTGGGTGATCTGCCTGTTTGGTTCTCTGGATGAGAATGTTAGCTGGGTGATCTGCCTGTTTGGTCCTCTGGATGAGAATGTTAGTTGGGTGATCTGCCTGTTTGGTCCTCTGGATGAGAATGTTAGTTGGGTGCATATATAATAGCGTTTATCCCTCAAATAAAAATCTGGACCTGGAGCCAGTTTCACTGCTTTCCCCCCCATTCTTCCCCTCTAATCAGGGGCTGATTTAGACCTGGGACACCAGGTGGGTGATTCCCCTCTAATCAGGGGCTGATTTAGACATGGGACACCAGGTGGGTGATTCCCCTCTAATCAGGGGCTGATTTAGACCTGGGACACCAGGTGGGTGATTCCCTTCTAATCAGGGGCTGATTTAGACCTGGGACACCAGGTGGGTGATTCCCTTCTAATCAGGGGCTGATTTAGACCTGGGACACCAGGTGGGTGATTCCCCTCTAATCAGGGACTGATTTAGACCTGGGACACCAGGTGGGTGATTCCCCTCTAATCAGGGACTGATTTAGACCTGGGACACCAGGTGGGTGCAACTAATGATCAGGTAGAACAGAAAAGCAGCAGTAGTCTGGACCTCCTAAGGTAATATTGGAATGCTCCTGGCATATATACTATAATAGTTTATATTAGGCAACTGTCAGGCCTGGTTGTTCCTGCAGGTCCCTGGGGTGAAACAACCTGTCAGGCCTGGTTGTTCCTGCAGGTCCCTGGGGTGTAACAACCTGCCAGGCCTGGTTGTTCCTGCAGGTCCCTGGGGTGTAACAGCCTGTCAGGCCTGGTTGTTCCTGCAGGTCCCTGGGGTATAACAGCCTGTCAGGCCTGGTTGTTCCTGCAAGTCCCTGGGGTGTAACAGCCTGTCAGGCCTGGTTGTTCCTGCAGGTCCCTGGGGTGTAACAGCCTGTCAGGCCTGGTTGTTCCTGCAGGTCCCTGGGGTATAACAGCCTGTCAGGCCTGGTTGTTCCTGCAGGTCCCTGGGGTGTAACAGCCTGTCAGGCCTGGTTGTTCCTGCAGGTCCCTGGGGTGTAACAGCCTGTCAGGCCTGGTTGTTCCTGCAGGTCCCTGGGGTGTAACAGCCTGTCAGGCCTGGTTGTTCCTGCAGGTCCCTGGGGTGTAACAGCCTGTCAGGACTGGTTGTTCCTGCAGGTCCCCGGGGTTTAACAGCCTGGTTGTTCCTGCAGGTCCCTGGGGTGTAACAGCCTGGTTGTTCCTGCAGGTCCCCGGGGTATAACAGCCTGTCAGGCCTGGTTGCGTCTCACACCTCACTCAGTCTTAGATCTCAGAGGCTTAAGGCCATGTCTAGTCATTACTGGGGTTGAACATCAGGGACTAGAGAGAGAAGTGTGATGTTGATTTGACGTGACAGTAGGGGAGAAGATATTTTGAAAACTGAGCCATTCTTGTTCATTTTAAAGCCGATATGAAAATAATTGTACGATTTATATCACCCAGGTTCTGTCAAAATTAACGATGAGCTTGAAATCAGTGCTGTAGTTGACTGGCTGATTGATTCATGGATTGATTGATTGACAGAGACATAGTTGACTGGCTGATTGATTGATGGATTGATTGATTGACAGAGACATAGTTGACTGGCTGATTGATTGAATGATTGATTGATTGACAGAGACATAGTTGTCTGCTGAATTACTAAAATGTAAATGTATAGTGGAAACAGCATCCTTGGACAACTGAACACTCACCCATCCAATCTGCAATAACGAGCTTCTAAGTAATTGGTAGCATGCAAAGTCATTACCTGCCCTGTCCTTTTCCTTACCTGTCCTTTTCCTTATCTGCCCTGTCCTTTTCCTTACCTGCCCTGTCCTTTTCCTTACCTGCCCTGTCCTTTTCCTTACCTGCCCTGTCCTTTTCCATACCTGTCCTTCCCCTTTACCTGCCATGTCCCTTTCTTTACCTGCCCTTTCCTTTTCCTTACCTGCCCTGTCCTTTTCCTTACCTGCCCTGTCCTTTTCCTTTTCCTTACCTGCCCTGTCCTTTTCCATACCTGTCCTTCTCCTTACCTGCCATGTCCTTTTCCTTACCTGCCCTGTCCTTTTCCTTACCTGCCCTGCCCTTTTCCTTACCTGCCCTGTCCTTTTCCTTACCTGCCCTGTCCTTTTCCATACCTGTCCTTCTCCTTACCTGCCATGTCCTTTTCCTTAACTGCCCTGTCCTTTTCCTTACCTGCCCTGTCCTTTTCCTTACCTGCCCTGTCATTTTCCATACCTGCCCTGTCCTTTTCCATAACTGCCCTGTCCTTTTACTTACCTGTCCTTTTCCATACCCGCCCTGTCCTTTTCCTTACCTGCCCTGTCCTTTTCCATACCTTCCCTGTCCTTTTCCTTACCTGCCCTGTCCTTTTCCTTACCTGTCATTTTCCTTACCTGCCCTGTCCTTTTCCTTACCTGCCCTGTCCTTTTCCTTTTCCTTACCTGCCCTGTCCTTTTCCATACCTGTCCTTCTCCTTACCTGCCATGTCCTTTTCCTTACCTGCCCTGTCCTTTTCCTTACCTGCCCTGCCCTTTTCCTTACCTGCCCTGTCCTTTTCCTTACCTGCCCTGTCCTTTTCCATACCTGTCCTTCTCCTTACCTGCCATGTCCTTTTCCTTAACTGCCCTGTCCTTTTCCTTACCTGCCCTGTCCTTTTCCTTACCTGCCCTGTCATTTTCCATACCTGCCCTGTCCTTTTCCATAACTGCCCTGTCCTTTTACTTACCTGTCCTTTTCCCTACCCGCCCTGTCCTTTTCCTTACCTGCCCTGTCCTTTTCCATACCTTCCCTGTCCTTTTCCTTACCTGCCCTGTCCTTTTCCTTACCTGTCCTTTTCCTTACCTGCCCTGTCCTTTTCCTTACCTGCCCTGTCCTTTTCCTTACCTGCCCTGCCCTTTTCCTTACCTGCCCTGTCCTTTTCCTTACCTGCCCTGTCCTTTTCCATACCTGTCCTTCTCCTTACCTGCCATGTCCTTTTCCTTACCTGCCCTGTCCTTTTCCTTACCTGCCCTGTCCTTTTCCTTACCTGCCCTGTCCTTTTCCTTACCTGCCCTGTCCTTTTCCATACCTGCCCTGTCCTTTTCCATAACTGCACTGTCCTTTTACTTACCTGTCCTTTTCCATACCCGCCCTGTCCTTTTCCTTACCTGCCCTGTCCTTTTCCATACCTGCCCTGTCCTTTTCCTTACCTGCCCTGTCCTTTTCCTTACCTGCCCTTTTCCTTACCTGCCCTGTCCTTTTCCTTACCTGCCCTTTTCCTTACCTGCCCTTTTCCTTACCTGTCCTTTTCCTTACCTGCCCTTTTCAATACCTGTCCTTTTCCTTACCTGCCCTGTCCTTTTCCTTACCTGCCCTGTCCTTTTCCTTACCTGCCCTTTTCCATACCTGTCCTTTTCCTTACCTGCCCTGCCCTTTACCATACCTGCCCTGTCCTTTTCCATACCTGCCCTGTCCTTTTCCTTACCTGCCCTGTCCTTTTCCTTACCTGCCCTTTTCCTTACCTGCCCTTTTCCTTACCTGTCCTTTTCCTTACCTGCCCTTTTCAATACCTGTCCTTTTCCTTACCTGCCCTGTCCTTTTCCTTACCTGCCCTCTCCTTTTCCTTACCTGCCCTTTTCCATACCTGTCCTTTTCCTTACCTGCCCTGCCCTTTTCCTTACCTGTCCTTTTCCTTACCTCCCCTTTTCCATACCTGTCCTTTTCCTTACCTGCCCTGTTCTTTTCCATACCTGCCCTGTCCTTTTCCTTACCTGTCATTTTCCATACCTGCCCTGTCCTTTTCCTTACCTGATCTGTCATCTTCCATACCTGCCCTGTCCTTTTCCCTACCTGTCCTTTTCCATTCCCGCCCTGTCCTTTTCCTTACCTGCCCGGTCCTTTTCCTTACCTGCCCTGTCCTTTTCCATACCTGCCCTGTCCTTTTCCTTACCTGCCCTGTCCTTTTCCTTACCTGCCCTTTTCCTTACCTGCCCTGTCCTTTTCCTTACCTGCCCTTTTCCTTACCTGTCTTTTTCCTTACCTGCCCTTTTCCATACCTGTCCTTTTCCTTACCTGTCCTGTCCTTTTCCTTACCTGCCCTTTTCCATACCTGTCCTTTTCCTTACCTGCCCTGCCCTTTTCCTTACCTGTCCTTTTCCTTACCTGCCCTTTTCCATACCTGTCCTTTTCCTTACCTGCCCTGTTCTTTTCCATACCTGCCCTGTCCTTTTCCTTACCTGTCCTTTTCCATACCTGCCCTGTCCTTTTCCTTACCTGATCTGTCATCTTCCATACCTGCCCTGTCCTTTTCCCTACCTGTCCTTTTCCATACCCGCCCTGTCCTTTTCCTTACCTGCCCTGTCCGTTTCCTTACCTGCCCTGTCCTTTTCCTTACCTGCCCTGTCCTTTTCCATACCTGTCCTTTTCCTTACCTGCCCTGTCCTTTTCCATACCTGTCCTTTTCCTTACCTGCCCTTTTCCATACCTGCCCTTTTCCATACCTGTCCTTTTCCTTACCTGCCCTGTCCTTTTCCTTACCTGCCCTTTTCCTTACCTGCCCTGTCCTTTTCCTTACCTGCCCTTTTCCTTACCTGTCCTTTTCCTTACCTGCCCTGTCCTTTTCCTTACCTGCCCTGTCCTTTTCCTTACCTGCCCAGTCCTTTTCCTTACCTGCCCTGTCCTTTTCCTTACCTGTCCTTTTCGTTACCTGCCCTTTTCCTTACCTGCCGTATCCTTTTCCTTACCTGCCCTGTCCTTTTCCTTACCTGTCCTGTCATTTTCCTTACCTGCCCTGTCCTTTTCCTTACCTGCCCTGTCCTTTTCCTTACCTGTCCTTTTCCATACCTGTCCTTTTCCTTACTTGCCCTGTCCTTTTCCTTACCTGTCCTTTTCCTTACCTGTCCTTTTCCTTACCTGCCCTGCCCTTTTCCTTACCTGCCCTGTCCTTTTCCTTACCTGCCCTGTCCTTTTCCATACCTGTCCTTCTCCTTACCTGCCATGTCCTTTTCCTTAACTGCCCTGTCCTTTTCCTTACCTGCCCTGTCCTTTTCCTTACCTGCCCTGTCATTTTCCATACCTGCCCTGTCCTTTTCCATAACTGCCCTGTCCTTTTACTTACCTGTCCTTTTCCTTACCCGCCCTGTCCTTTTCCTTACCTGCCCTGTCCTTTTCCATACCTTACCTGTCCTTTTCCTTACCTGCCCTGTCCTTTTCCTTACCTGTCCTTTTCCTTACCTGCCCTGTCCTTTTCCTTACCTGCCCTGTCCTTTTCCTTACCTGCCCTGCCCTTTTCCTTACCTGCCCTGTCCTTTTCCTTACCTGCCCTGTCCTTTTCCATACCTGTCCTTCTCCTTACCTGCCATGTCCTTTTCCTTACCTGCCCTGTCCTTTTCCTTACCTGCCCTGTCCTTTTCCTTACCTGCCCTGTCCTTTTCCTTACCTGCCCTGTCCTTTTCCATACCTGCCCTGTCCTTTTCCATAACTGCACTGTCCTTTTACTTACCTGTCCTTTTCCATACCCGCCCTGTCCTTTTCCTTACCTGCCCTGTCCTTTTCCATACCTGCCCTGTCCTTTTCCTTACCTGCCCTGTCCTTTTCCTTACCTGCCCTTTTCCTTACCTGCCCTGTCCTTTTCCTTACCTGCCCTTTTCCTTACCTGCCCTTTTCCTTACCTGTCCTTTTCCTTACCTGCCCTTTTCAATACCTGTCCTTTTCCTTACCTGCCCTGTCCTTTTCCTTACCTGCCCTGTCCTTTTCCTTACCTGCCCTTTTCCATACCTGTCCTTTTCCTTACCTGCCCTGCCCTTTACCATACCTGCCCTGTCCTTTTCCATACCTGCCCTGTCCTTTTCCTTACCTGCCCTGTCCTTTTCCTTACCTGCCCTTTTCCTTACCTGCCCTTTTCCTTACCTGTCCTTTTCCTTACCTGCCCTTTTCAATACCTGTCCTTTTCCTTACCTGCCCTGTCCTTTTCCTTACCTGCCCTCTCCTTTTCCTTACCTGCCCTTTTCCATACCTGTCCTTTTCCTTACCTGCCCTGCCCTTTTCCTTACCTGTCCTTTTCCTTACCTCCCCTTTTCCATACCTGTCCTTTTCCTTACCTGCCCTGTTCTTTTCCATACCTGCCCTGTCCTTTTCCTTACCTGTCATTTTCCATACCTGCCCTGTCCTTTTCCTTACCTGATCTGTCATCTTCCATACCTGCCCTGTCCTTTTCCCTACCTGTCCTTTTCCATTCCCGCCCTGTCCTTTTCCTTACCTGCCCGGTCCTTTTCCTTACCTGCCCTGTCCTTTTCCATACCTGCCCTGTCCTTTTCCTTACCTGCCCTGTCCTTTTCCTTACCTGCCCTTTTCCTTACCTGCCCTGTCCTTTTCCTTACCTGCCCTTTTCCTTACCTGTCTTTTTCCTTACCTGCCCTTTTCCATACCTGTCCTTTTCCTTACCTGTCCTGTCCTTTTCCTTACCTGCCCTTTTCCATACCTGTCCTTTTCCTTACCTGCCCTGCCCTTTTCCTTACCTGTCCTTTTCCTTACCTGCCCTTTTCCATACCTGTCCTTTTCCTTACCTGCCCTGTTCTTTTCCATACCTGCCCTGTCCTTTTCCTTACCTGTCCTTTTCCATACCTGCCCTGTCCTTTTCCTTACCTGATCTGTCATCTTCCATACCTGCCCTGTCCTTTTCCCTACCTGTCCTTTTCCATACCCGCCCTGTCCTTTTCCTTACCTGCCCTGTCCGTTTCCTTACCTGCCCTGTCCTTTTCCTTACCTGCCCTGTCCTTTTCCATACCTGTCCTTTTCCTTACCTGCCCTGTCCTTTTCCATACCTGTCCTTTTCCTTACCTGCCCTTTTCCATACCTGCCCTTTTCCATACCTGTCCTTTTCCTTACCTGCCCTGTCCTTTTCCTTACCTGCCCTTTTCCTTACCTGCCCTGTCCTTTTCCTTACCTGCCCTTTTCCTTACCTGTCCTTTTCCTTACCTGCCCTGTCCTTTTCCTTACCTGCCCTGTCCTTTTCCTTACCTGCCCTGTCCTTTTCCTTACCTGCCCTGTCCTTTTCCTTACCTGTCCTTTTCGTTACCTGCCCTTTTCCTTACCTGCCGTATCCTTTTCCTTACCTGCCCTGTCCTTTTCCTTACCTGTCCTGTCTTTTTCCTTACCTGCCCTGTCCTTTTCCTTACCTGCCCTGTCCTTTTCCTTACCTGTCCTTTTCCTTACCTGTCCTTTTCCTTACTTGCCCTGTCCTTTTCCTTACCTGTCCTTTTCCTTACCTGTCCTTTTCCTTACCTGCCCTGTCCTTTTCCTTACCTGTCCTTTTCCTTACATGTCCTTTTCCTTACCTGCCCTGTCCTTTTCCTTACCTGTCCTTTTCCTTACCTGCCCTGTCATTTTCCTTACCTGTCCTTTTCCTTACCTGTCCTTTTCCTTACCTGCCCTGTCCTTTTCCTTACCTGCCCACATGAGCAGCACGACCACAATGATGATCACCTCTCCTGTCTGGAGCTGCCGTGACTTGTCCAGACCTTCCACTGCAGGGTCATCTGTAGTGACGGACAGAGACAACAGACCCTTTTTCTATATATTTTTTTTGCACAAAAGAAAACAAGTGAAAGACAGAACAGAGCAGATAAAAGCACTGTTAAAATGGTGAGCAGGTGAGGTTGGAAACCCAAAAGGGATGATATAAAAACCACACCAAAAACAAGAAGAATATACTCACTCATTCAGAAGAAGAAACACCCACTCATTCAAGAGTTTTTTTATTTTTTTTACTATTTTCTACATTGTAGAATGATAATGAAGACATCAACACGATGAAATTAAACATATGGAATAAAGTAGTAACAACAAATCAAAATATATTTTAGATTTTTAAATTCTTCAAAGTAGCCACCCTTTGCCTTGATGACAGTTGTGCACACTTTTGGCATTCTCTCAACCAGTTTCACCTGGAGTACTGAGCAAATGGTCTGAATACTTATGTAAATGTGATTTAAAAATTAGCAAAAATTAGGGGATTACTGGGTAGTTTGGTTCATCAGGTTGATCCCTTGTCTATGCTTGAAGTTACTGAGGGATGATGATGTTTTGGCAAAATGAAGATAAGAATTACAATGTGAAGAGAGGAGTATGGGACCTCTGTATCTGTACAGACCACAGACCCTGTTAATACCAAACCACCCTGACACTGTTAATACCAAACCACCCTGACCCTGTCACTACCAAAACAGTCTAGTCTTGAATTTATGTGACTTATCTATAACCTCCACCGCAGAGAGAGAAAGACAACAGACCTGGTCACAACCAGTCAGTACCAGTCAGAACCAG